>NW_024070197.1:21383408-21790678 GCF_014754425.2 Oryx dammah | reverse complement strand
CTCCCCCAACCCCCTCCTCCATCTCCTCCCTCTCCATCCCTCCCCCAGCCTCCCCCTCCATCTCCTCCCCATCCTCCCCCTCCACCCCTCCCCCAACCCTCTCCTCCCTGGCAACCACAAATCTGTCCTCTGTGTCTGCGAGTCTGTTTCTGTTTCGTAGATAAGTTCATTCATATCATATTTCAGATTCCACGTACAAGTGACATTGCATGGTATTTGTCTTTCTCTTTCCGGCAAGTCTCTCTTTTGCAGGCCATGCTGCTTACCAGGTGGGAGTCCCTCAGCAGCTGCTGGAGGCATTTGGTGTAGAGAGCGTTCACGGAGTCCTGCAGAATACAGAGCAGAGAGAGGCCATCCTTGGAATCTGAGGCCATGACACTGAACCCAGGATGGAGCCAAAAGAATATCTCACAAAATTTCCTGGGCAAAAAGCTCTAAGTCCCAATGCAAGCTTATCAAACTAAGTATGTGATTTTTTTTTTTAATTAAGTATGTGATTTTTTTTTTCCTTTTTTTTTTTTGGGTATCTATGCATTAAGAGTAGGGAAAAAAAATTCCCCTTAGGGTTAACACAGATGATAACAATATTCATCGTGATACTTCTCTGCGATTTTTCAGGTTTTCTACTGTGCTTATTACTTTTTTAGGTAACAAGAAACATTTAAACAGAATCCAACATTTTGTTGGATGTTTAAATGCTCACTTCAGATATGCAAACATTGGCAACAGAGGCGGCAGCAAAGTGGCAGAGTGATCCTGGCACTCTGAGCCAGGGCACGCCTATGGTGAAGCAGGACTCAGCTACTGACTATGTGATGACGGAGGCTCTTTCGTTCACACTCTCTGAACGTTCGCTGGAAAGAGGCGATGTTCCTGTCAAATCTCTCCGCGTGTCTTCCCAAAAATTCTCTCACGTCTTCAATGGTTTTCAGGGGAAAAGAATCTGAGGATGTCGAAGGCTCTTCTGAAAAAAAAGAGACAAGCGGTCAGGCTGGCTGAAGCCATCGCTGTTTCCTGAAGAAAAGAAGTCCCACAACCTTTGGCCTTGCTCCGCCAGCATCTGGGTCACCATCTCCCACAGGAGGAGAAGGATAAGCTTATTTCAAGATCTCACCCAACAGTGGCCCAGGTGGGGGCCCAGGGAGCCTGGCCCTCTTGAAGCCCTTTCCTGGGACAAAAACCTGAATTCTCCGGGATCACAGGCATGGCCTGGGAGGCTCTGGTGACGGAGCCCTGATTCCTGACAATAAGACCTCGGACAGCACTTGGGACATCATTCTCTCAATTTTCCTGGAGCACCGAAGAATTATTATCTGTTGAAAATAATGAGATCTCAGAGAAGCATGGTAGCGGGGCTCCGTGACTAATAATGCCATAAGAGAGAGTCCTAAAGCTGAGGCCCAGAGACAAAGCCAGGGCTGTTGTTTTGCGCAGCTCCAGGGGATGGCATTCCCACTGAGGTTACATGTAGCCGCACGTGACGTGGCCTCACCCACGTCACGCTGGCTCAAGATGACTTTCCGATCTATGTTCCGGGAGAATTCTTGTAAGCAGTTATGCAGGTTTCTAGCGGGCTCCTGAATATTATATGAGATGTTCATAACCGCTGTGTCAGGAGGAAGTTCGACAAGCAGGTTTCTCCCAGTCAGGAGAAAGGGGTTTTCTCCCAGAATACCTGAACTCTCTCTCTTTTCCAAAGGATGGGCTATGCACAGTATGCTGAAACTTTCTTCTTTCTCATTGTAGAAAGTTTCTTCAAAAAGAATGGGCACTGAGAGAAGACAGGCGAAACCAGCTCCTAGTTTAATCCTGTTTCCTTGGATAAAGACATCCTAGAACAAGAGACAGGTCACTGCACCAGCAGCCGCTGTGATCACCGACCCCTCTCAGCCTGGCCACCATCAGGCACTTCACCCTGCCCCCCCACCCACCTCTTCCCCAGTGTGGTTTTCAGGAGGGCACCAGTACTTCGATCTTCTTCTTTCCTCCTTATTCACCCTGTTATGGTGGCTACATAATACCCTGACCAATTTCATAGGTCACAACAGAAAAGCATCAAGCTGTTCCCTAGAGAAGAAGAAAGCCTGTATTCTCTGGAAAAAGAAGGTTCTCCTCTCTAAGTAAGAGATCAGAATGACCCAGATGCTGTAACCCAGACAGGTCGGAGGATGCTCGCTGCACCCCTCCTTGACTCATCACTCTGGCCATGGCTGGGGTGCCCGGGGAAGACCAGCCACAATGAGCCTGGTCCTTCTGTTCTCCTGGTAGATTTGGGTCCTGGGAAGTGAACCAGTAAACAGATGCGCAGCTGTGGTGAGCAGAACCCTGCAGGAAAACCGCAGCCTGCTCGGGGGCCACAGGACTGCACACTCCCCTCTTCCAGGCTGGCACACTGCACCCAGCTCCTGTCCCACCCCAAGCACCCACAAGCCCCGGCTAAACCAGTGTGGGCCCCCACTGCTGACTGTGGGGAGGCTGGGGACCACAGCCATTCCTGACCAGGGACGGAACTTACCCCTCTCAGAAACTATCTGCTTCCACTTAAAAAAAACACACACACAAGAAAATGCCTACCCCAAAGTTAACATCAACCATGAGACAGATGTCACATACCTCCTGACCCAAAGTACTGAGATAAAACACCCTCCAGTAGGCATTCTAACTGAAAACACTTAACTGTGATCTAACCAAGGCAAACATCAAAGAAACCCACACTGAGGGAGAGTTTACAAAGGAAGACAAAAATGTCAACGTCATTAAAGACAGACCGAGAACTGTTCCAAAAGAAAGAAACTAAAAAGACAAAAACTGAATATGCTGCATGATCCCAGACATGAGCCTGGATCTTGAAAAAAGATCTTTTTTTGCTCTAAAAGGGTATTGCAATTAGCACAGTTTATTTAAGGACAGTATGTTGGAGAAGAGTATTCTGCCAATGTGAAACCTTCTGAGTATGATCACTGTGCTGCATTACATAAGAGATACACATTGTTTTGAAGCCAAGGGACACGGTGTCTGCAACTTACTCACTCTTTTGTGAAAAAGGTTCAGAAAAAAGTAACGATATGTGTGTGTGTTAACAGATAGATAGATAGATGGGGGTGGGGAGATGAAACAGATGTGGCCAAAACGCAAAGAGCTGACCAGTCTGGAGAGAAAGCTATGTGAATGCTCTCTGTACATTACTGGAACTTTCTATAGGTTAAAACTTCCTATGTCATTGTTGTTGTTCAGTCACTAAGTCGTGTCCAACTCTGCGACCCCATGAACTGCAGCACGCCAGGCTTCCCTGTCCTTCACTTATCTCCTGGAGTTTGCTCAAACTCATGTCCATTGAGTCGGTGGTGCCATCTGACCATCTCGTCCTACAGGTTTCTTAAAAAATTAGAAATTCACCTCTGATCCCAAGGGCACAGGGATAAACAGCTTGCTCTGACAGGGCCTCTCTGAGGAGGTGTCCCAGCGACTCCCCAGTTCCCTGGCAGAAGCTCCATGAGCTAAGGGAGATGTGACCAGCACCACCTCCAACTCCAGGCCACAGCCAGGACCCTGCTCTCCACAGCCAGCTCTTCTTCATTCAAAGGCAGCAGGGATGTTGTGGTGTCAAAGCCACCAGGTAACACGGACAAGAAAGGGTGAGCAGCAGGATTCCCCCCCTTCCCCAACTCTCAGATGCTGAGTGAGTGGTCCTAGGTGACCCATAGGAAATGAAAGAATACCTTTCCATCTAAGGTCTGAAAGTGTTCTTCCACTGGAATCAAAATATAGGACTCAAAATGACAAGAAGACTGAATTCTGGTCGACAGGCTTCCTTTGCAGGGTACTAACACCTGGAAAAAAAAGATTAAGGTGAATAATAAACAGATGTGTTGTTTACAACTTCAGCAGAACAGGATGTATCCAAAGATGCTCCAGCTGGAACTGCAGAGGGGACCTATAGGCAGACACCCCCTGGGGCTACTGGTCAAAGCAGCAGCAGCTAATCTCTTGTTGCTGTGATGGAAGCCAAGGCCCCACCCTGGCTAGGGAGTGGGACACGTCTCATCCATCCAGAATCTCGGGTGCCACCCCGCTGGGTCCCTCCCCACAGCTACCCCAGGTGCCTGCTTTGTCCTCAGCAGGCTCAGAAACAGTGAAGAAAGGTTTGCAGGGTACAGAAAAGTGAAACTAAAAGATGACACGTAATCCATGGCCCACTGAAGACAGTTTCCTTCCCATCTTTTTTCTATGCTTTTTTTAAGCCCAATTGTGATCACAGTTGGTTGTACCAACCACAGAAATACAGTCTCCTAGCTCAGGCTGCCACCTCCACCAGGGATATTTCGGGTACCAGACTCTGTCTTTGGAGCAGGTTCAACCTGAAACGTGAATTTTGGTCCCACCGTGGCCACCACGTTGACCTGATACCAGCCTCTCTGCTCGGCACAGCGAAGGAAGGCGCCCTGGCATCCACATGGATCTGTGCGTGGCCTGGGGACTCATTTAAGAGGAGGCTCTCAAGTGCACCTGGAAGGAGACGACCATGGTGGTTGACCAGGTGGGCCCCTGAACAGGGCCCCAGCTCCTGAAGCAGCTGGAACAAGGCAAGGGGCCTCTGCACTGGCCCCATTGTACAGACAAGGAATCTAAGGCTCAAGGGAGTTCAGCAACTTGTCCTAGGGTACAGAGAGAGTAGCAGAGCTGTGCCTTAAACTCCTGCCTCCCATACCCATCACTGCCCTGTCCTGAGGCCTCCTGGAGGCCAGTGCTGGGAACATAGCCCAGTCCCTGCTGGAGTTCCCTCTGCAAAGACATCATGAAACTCTGGGGCCTTTGAGAGCAGCTGTCATCAGGAGTTTTCCTAGTAGGTCAGAAAGAGCAGCACAGCCTCTCCCCCCACAAGGGACAGGGGCACACCAAGCCCTCAGAGCAGGAAAGGGAGGCCCTCGCTGATGAAAGATCCCACTGTGTATGAAGTGGCCTTGCCCCTCCACAAAAAATCTAGACTGAATCAGACCTAGAGCTAGACTTAGCTACCAAGTTCAGGAAATACAGAGACCAGAGGACTTTGATGAACACCAACACAGGACTGCAACTGGCAAAAGCCAGAAGGTAGGAAAGCCTACAGGATAAATGACCTAGATACATGAATTTCAAGGAAAGAAGGAAAATGAGGAAAGAAAGGGATATAGCTAAAAAGAAACGTAAGGGACTTCTCTGGTGGTCTAATGGTTAAGAATCTGCCTTACTGATGCAGGGGACGTGGGTTCAATCCCTGGTCAGGGAACTAAAATCTCACATGCCATGGGGCAACTAAGCCCTCTTGTGCCACAACTAATGAGCCTGCGTGCTCCAGAGCCCCTGCTCTCGCGAACTGCACCTAGGGAAAATGTGTGCACTGCAACAAAAACCCAGTGCAGCTGAAAAAGCACCAAGAGTTATTACTTGAATTGAATCTTTTAAATTAAAAACACAATAAGAAGACACTTATGACTGTGGTGATGGCCTCACAAGCCTGTAGATGTGTCCATATGGATCAACTTTACACACTAAGTAGGTATAGTTTAACTGCTCTAAAAGCTTAGCTCAATAACATTAGGAGAAAAAAGAATGACTTAAAAGGCATACCCAGCCAACAAAGATTTACTGTACAGCCCAAGGAACTATCTTCAATACCTTGTAATAACCTGTAATGAGGAAGAATCTGAAAACGAACTGTGTCCCTGCATCACTGCTGTACACCCGAAACTCACACAATATTGTAAAGCAACTATAACGAAGAGCTGACTCATTTGAAAAGACCCCGATGCTGGGAAAGATTGAGGGCAGGAGGAGAAGGGGATGACCGAGGATGAGATGGCTGGATGGCATCACCGACTCGACGGCTGTGAGTCTGAGTGAACTCCGGGAGTCGGTGATGGACAGGGAGGCCTGGCGTGCTGCGATTCATGGGGTCGCAAAGAGTCGGACACGACTGAGCGACTGAACTGAACTGAACTATAACTTCAACTGAAAAAACAAAGGCCTATCAAACCCAGGATAATGTGTGGATCTCCTGTGGATTCTGATTTAAACAAACCAACTGGAAAACGAACAAAAAATTATGAGATGATGTGGGAGATTTGCACAGTGAACAACAACAAGGAAGAGTCACTGAGGAATTTTTGAGCTATGATAATGGCGTGAGGGTGTGGGGTTTTTTTAAGTCCTTATCACTGAAAACTACATTCCTAAATATTTACAGATGAAGTCATATGACTGCTGCTGCTGCTAAGTTGCTTCAGTCGTGTCCGACTCTGTGCGACCCCATAGACGGCAGCCCACCAGGCTCCCCCGTCCCTGGGATTCTGCAGGCAAGAACACTGGAGTGGGTTGCCATTTCCTTCCCAATGCATGAAAGTGACAAGTGAAAGTGAAGTCACTCAGTCGTGTCCAACGGTTCTTGACCCCATGGACCGCAGCCCAGGCTCCTCCATCCATGGGATTCTCCAGGCAAGAGTACTGGAGTGGGGTACCAGTATGACTACCTTATATAATTTTCTGGAATTTGTTTCCAAATGATCCTCTGGCTGAGGGGAGAGGGCAGCAGGGCTCGAAGTGAGAAGTGCTGGCGTCTGAGCCTGGCGCTGTGGAAGCTGAGAGATGGGAGCAGGGGCACATGGTATGATTCTTTTCGCTTGTTCATGTTTGAGAATAAACACAATAACTTTTTTTTTTTTTAATTTTCAGGTAGCCAACTTTATTCAAGTAAGTATTAAAATTTGAGTTTGGTTTTCCTTGTTTTTTCTCCATTCAATATTCATGACACTGGGCACTGTTGGAGATATGATGAATTGTCCTCATGGACATTACATTCTAAGTGGGGGCTACAGATTTTTTTTTAACAATATAACAGATTCCATATATCAGTAAGCTTTATGCAAATAATAAAGCAGGGCATCAAGCCAGAGAATGCCTGGAATGGGGCAAAGGTTAGCTAACTCAAGTTGTTAAGGGCAAGGGCTCTCTGAGAAAGCCTCATTTGAGCAAGGAATGGATGGAGAGAAGGACCCACCAAGTAAAGATCTAAGGGAAGAGCTTCTTCTGGAGGGGGCACGCTACACAGCGTGCAGGATCCTAGTTCCCAGACCAGGGATCACACCCAGGCCCCCTGCAGTGGAAGCTCGGAGTCTTCACATTGCACCACCAGGGAAGTCCAGGGAAGAACGCTTCTGTCAGAAGAAAGCACGTGCAAAGGCCCTGAGATGGGGTTGGTGGTACCAGATGAGGAGAGAGAGCAAAAGGGGAGACAATCATAATAATTTTAAAATGTTAACAAAAGTGCAGCTTAAAAAAACAAAAGGCCCTCAGGTATGAGAATCAAGAAACAGCCTCAAGGCTCCTAGATGGCCTCACTGCAACCTGAACAAAAAAAGATCTTGGAGATGAGAGGGTTGGCCCCAGGCAAGAGGACAGCATGACCCAGGCCTAAGGGATTTAGGTGGCCAAAGGCAGCCCAAGGGATTGCCCCACTCCAGCTCAGTGGACGCAGGCGTCACACAGTCCCATACAAGGCGGGGCCTCTGAGCAGCCAGGAGCTTCCAAAGTGCTTCAGAGATACACACCGCTCACCCCACCACCACTGTGACCGCATCCTCTGCGCATTCTCACTATGTACACACACCTTCTCTGCCTCCTTAAATAAGCGTGACCAGCTCCTGAGGCACCGAATCCGCCTTATCAAGCCCATGGCTCACCATACGGTAGATACCAATCAGTGCTTGCTGAGTGAACAGGGAAGCCTCCAATGTCAAGGACTCTCCCAAAGTTTTCAGGCAGGCAAGCCTGCCTGGTGCATTTCAATGCAAGCAGAAGCCAGTGGCTGGCTCTCTGTGGCTCCATGCATCCACCAGGTTCCTGCTGAGACAGGTGTGAGGAGGATCAGCGGTGGGTGGCTATGAAGCCGCCCACGGGAGGCAGGCTCAGGTGCCAAGGGCCCTCACAGCAGGGAGGTTCAGACTATTTCTGGAACGGAGGTTGTGGAGCTGTAGCAGCTGGTATAGAAGACGCAAAGCTCAGAGTTGCCAAGAAGACCATGAGTTAGGGACTCAATTCAGAGCTTAACAATAAAACTTTTTATTATAACCCCTTTATAAAGAATTTTTTAAAAAATAATAGTCATTAAAGAAAAGAAAGCATAAAAGAAAGAATTAGCATTAGTCATACCTACTCCAGGGTAGGACTTCCCTGGTGGCTCAGACGGTAAACCGTCTGTCTACAATGCGAGAGACCCGGGTTCAATCCCTGGGTCGGGAAGATCCCCTGGAGACGGAAATGGCAACCCACTCCAGTACTCTTGCCTGGAAAATCCCATGGACAGAGGAGCCTGGTAGGCTACAGTCCATGGGGTCACAAAGAGTTGGAAATGACTGAGTGACTTCACTTTCACTTTTACTCTCACTCCACGGTACCCTCCTGACTTCCCCCTGCCGGGTCAGCTACTCCACAGGAGCACAGGACGACTTCTGTCCTAATACTCAACCCTCTGGCCTACAAATGACCTGTTTGTGGAAATCCCTGAAGGCATGTCGTGTCCCCCATTCCTCCATGTAACCCTGCAAACCCAGTGTGGTGTCTGAGAGTATAGGAGATACTCGGTGTTTGTCAGATGAAGCTCTACTAAGCAAATTCCAAGAACTGGAATATGAACTTCAGCACCCTTAGCTGGGCTGTATAAGCATGTTCTTGAAAGTCAGTTCCCTGGAACTTAGAAGTCACGATGCTAGGTTCCCAGGTGAGCCCTCAGAAGTCTGCATACCCCATAATTAGACCCATAATTACAGGGCCATGATAAAAGGACCACATATCATCTCCTTTTGCCATTGTTTTTCCTACAGGCAAATGGACCCACCCACCCGGTCCACCAGCGAAATCTGGAGAACTTTTGCTCAATGCCTCAAGAACAACAGCCCCAGGGTGCAGGAGGCCTACGCAGCTGCTCTGAAGAAAACTCATTGCATAATAACCGGATGGTTACAAGAACAAGGTGACTGTGAGAGACTGTGTGGGCGTCACAGGTCTCTGGAATCAGAATGGGAAGGAACTTTAGGAGATGGGGTTCCACTGTCCAGTCAAAGAGCAAATGGTGGCAGGGGGTGTGTTCCTGGACACGGGTCAGCCCCATCAAAGGAAGGTTTGGGAAGGAAGTCAAACTCAAGGAGGGGCTGGGACAGGTGAGGGGAACAGCCAGCCTGCACCCTCAGCTGTCATGTGAGGGGGCCTGCTGGCTCCATTTGCAGAGGGAGAGGTGAAGGGCGTTTAACCCTGGAGAGACACATGTTCAAAAGTGGTGACTTCAGGACTTTCCTGAGGGCCAGCGGTTAAGAGTCCACCTTGCAATGCAGGGAACATGGGTTTGATCCCTGGTTAGGGAGCTAAGACCCCATATGCTGTGGAGAAGACCCAATGCAGCCAAATAAAAAAGTAAATAAAAAGTGGTGAGTTCACATTTTTAGAGCCTAGTAAAGGACCCTAATCCCCAGGGCAGATTCAGGGGCCACCAAACTCAGTCCAGGCTTCCCAGGTCGGGTGCGAGTGGTAAAGAACTCACCCGCCAATGCAGGAGACTTAAGGGATGTGGGTTCGATTCCTGGGTCAGGAAGATGCCCTGGAGGAGGGCATAGCAACCCACTCCAGTGTTCTTGCCTGGAAAATCCCATGAACAGAGGCGCCTGGCAGGCTACAGTCCACAGGGCAGCAAAGAGTTGGACATGACTAAAGTGACTTAGCACAAACTCAGCCCAGTGGCCAAGCCCCATGGAAGGAAATATAGCATTCACCTGCTGAGGCCATGTGGGTTCCTCAGAGATGGCAGAAAGGATGAGTGCTCTTCTAGAGGTCATTGGGATATTCTACTTTTTACACTCAACCAACAGACCCAGAAAGAGCAATAGGACAGGTGAGATGAGCCGGGACTCCATCACATGGCCAACAGGTGGCAGGAGCTGGTTATCAACACCTGGCCTGGCTGAACAGGACAGCAGCAGCCAGCTCCTTCCCACAGTTGCCCTTTCCTGAGGAGTTGACCTCGCTGAGTCTCGAGTCTACTGAATGTGGGCCCCACGCAGGTCCTTGTGGATCTCAGCAGGAGCTGGAGTAAGAAGCCTAGGGCACCCTTGGGATCTCGGGATGGCAACTTAAGAAGTATCTCCCGGGACCTTCCTGGTGGGCCAGTGGTTGAGACTCCACGTTCCCAATGCAGGGGACACGAATTTGATCCCTGGCCAAGGAACTAAGATCTCACATGCACACCTCGTAGCCTAAAAAATAAAATTAAAAAGAAGAAGAAGCATGTCCTATTCCTCGATGTACCGGAGACGAAGGTGACCGAGATGCTAAAGTTCTTATTCCAAATTCCCCTTTTGCTAAAGTGAGCTTGAGTGGGATTTTGAGCTGGCAGCTGCAAAAGCACCTCCTGGGTGACAGGGAGCCTGCTAAGTGCTGGCAACACAGTGACGAGCGAGACAGGTCCCCTGTCTCAGGCTTCCTGAGAGGTTAACAGCGGTCTGCAGTAGGGTGCTTTTTAAACAGAGAAAGTTACCTGTGATAATACACTCTTATCTAGACAGTATTTCTTTTTAAAATACCATAGAACAAAGATGGGAAGGAAATATTTCCCCAGTTGGGTCAGGCCCTCTCAGTTAACATGATGTCTGGGCCTTTTCTCTGTGACACTTAACCATAATTAGTTAAATATTAACCCAGAGTGTGACCGTCTCTCCCACTAGAATTTCGGGTAGAGATCCACAAGGGTAAAGATCGTGATGCCTACTCATATTTTTGGCTGAATCTCCCACATCAAACCTAATGTCTTACACATAGCAGCATTTAAGCTGCTGTGAAATGAACGGACGACAGTGAACACCTGTGGTGAGCTTTATGAGATTTTTATTTTCTTCTTTGGAAATAACTGTATTCTCTTAACTTTTTTTTTTTTAAATAATGAAGTTTATGACTTCTAAAATCCAAAGTAAAAAAAAATTCTGGTTAAGAGATATTAATCACAGAACCAATCATAAAAACCAGAAGGGACTTGGGTTAAAAAATAAAAAATTAAAAAAAAAAAAGGCTTCTGATGGCAGAGGGGTGGGCTAAGCATAGGAAAGTCAGTTCTAAGGCTGCAGAGAAACCTGGGCTAACTCATTTCTCCTCTGGTTCAAACCCTCGGCCACCTGACTCACCTAAGGCCCCATCACTGGGTAAGAGAAGCAGGAACAAATGTATGAGAAGAAAAGGGGACAAGCAGGACGGGAAGAGGCCCACAGGCAGCAAGTACTGAAGCCCGCACGCCGTAGCGCCCGTGCTGTGCGACAGGAGAAGCCACCACAATGCTAAGCCCGAGCACCGCAACTAACAGCAGCCCCCGCTCGCTGCAACTAGAGAAAAGCCCTCGCAGCAACAAAGACCCAGCGCAGCCAAAAATAAAGAAACACAAATTATTTTGAAAACAAACAAACAAAAAGACACCCTGCCATAGGCAGGTGGCACAAAGGCGCCCAGCTAACTCTCTGTATCCCATGGTGGGTAAGTAAGATGTCAGCCAAGTTCACCAACCTCGGAAAGAAGAAAGGCCTGCAGTGCGGGCCCTTCCTCCCTCCAGGCAGCAGACACCCCGCCAACAGACCATGGTTTCTCTCTTCTCCGGCTCCTGTTACCTGGCTGCCCCTGTAGGCTTCTGAGGTTGTGGTCTCTACTACGAAAGTTCTCTCGGCTCCTCTTCAGGAAATGCCTTTGAAGGTGACATACCCGTACGTTCACACATTCCCCTACCCTGCGGGAGTGAGCACCCGTCTCACAGACAAGGAAGGATACCATTTCTGCCCTGGAGAAGCCCTCCTGGTCAACATGGAAACAGGAGAAACAGAGGTGACGACCATGAGACCAGTGATAATGGGGGTTGAGAGTTCAGAGAAAAGACTACGCCCAGGCTGGAACAGTCTCAGGAGGCTGCATGGAGGAAGCTGCTCAGGGCAGTTCCTCTCTGCTCGTCCACATGCCGAGCTTGGTCTGGGGCTTGCTGCACCGAGTTCTATACCTGACTCCTGCTAAATTTAACTGAAGTCTACCGTATTTCGCCCAGCAGAGAAGGACCACCCTCGGGATCGATGCACTTACAATGCCATGAGCTTGGGCCACCTTGTTGCACAAGTCAGGACGCCACTTCTGAAGAGCCAGGTAGAAGGGATTTTTCAGGAGGTCCTCATCATACAGAGCCATATGGACTTCAGGTGGGGCAGACCGAGTCTCCTGGGACGAGAGAGGAAACAGCAGTAAGCGACCACCTTCAGACTGGTGTGTCACATCTGACCTAGCAGTGTCCAAAAAGCGTCCCTGACATGCATTACTCTACAGAGCTAACACACTGTCAGGAAAAATCAAAGAGAACCCACAAGTTCCAGGATGACTTTTCTTACTGGTTAAACGTATAAATCATGTTCAGAAAATCTTGTTATCTTCAAGTCATTACAAAAGTAACAACGGCTATTTTTAGAACATCCTACATGACCCAAATTATATTTTAAAGATATGCAGGTTTTTAATGAAATATTTTAAGCATAACAGAAAAGTAGAGTAATATTGCTAACCTACCACCCAAGATAGATCAGTCGGTAAAGAATCCACCTGCAATGCAGGAGACCAGGGTTTGATTCCTAGATTGGGAAGATCCCCTGGAGGAGGAAATGGCAACCCACTCCAGCATTCTTACCTGGAGAATCCCATGGACAGAGGAGCCTGGTGGGCTACAGCCCATGGGGTCACAAGGGTCAGACACGACTTACCGACTAAACCACCGCCACCACCAGGATTACCAAATCTTACCACACTGCCATATTTGCCTCAGATTTCCTTTTCAGAAATAAAGTATATCAGAGTAGACTGGTTCCTGTATCTGCCCCCTCCCTCCCGTCCTCTACTCCCTATTCAGAGACAACCACTATCTTAAAGCTGTTTCTATATCCTTCTTGCTGACATTTCTACTCCTTTAAAACTCATGTATTCATAAATAATACAAAATCTCGCTTTATGGGCTTCAAAATCTACATAAATGGTATCACACTGTAAGTAGTCTGGAACATATACTTTTCCATCTTTTCCATCAACATTATGTTTCCAGGTTCTATCAGCGCTGATCCATACAGCTCCTATTAATTTACTAATTTCTGCTGTACTGTATGAAGTGGACATGACACAATTCATCTAATATCCTACACTTAACATTGGTTCCACATTTTCAGCGTTACAAATAATGCTGACACAAACACTCTTACACTCTCATGTGTTCCAGGAATGTCACTAGGCGAGGCACTGCCTACGCCTACACCTTCAGCACGTGCTGACAACATCGGACCGCTTGTGACCTCCTTGCAAAGTCCATGAGCACTCCCCCTCCTCCTATCACATCCTAGCCAGTGCTTCTTGGAGTTGGCAGACCAGCTCATTTATGCCAGTCTGGGTATAAAATAGCTATTTTGCTGTTTCTAATTTTCATTTCTTTAATGAAGTTGATTATCACTTCTTTACATGCTATAAATTACCATGCATTTTGGCCACTTTTCTAATGGCCCTTTTCTTTACAATTGGTAGCTCTCTCGACATCTGGACACTAAAGATATTGCAAATATCTTCTCCTGATCTGTGACTTGATCTCTTCATTTTTCCAAATGAGTCTTTTCAGAAATAAAAGTGTTTGATTTTAACATAGTTGAGCTTGTCCATCTTTGCCTTACTGGTCAGTGGTCCTGGGAGCTAAGGAAATCTTATCATCTTGGCATGCCCTCTTGTAAATTTCACCATTCCCCCTATGAGAAGGTGGAGTCTATTTCCCCATCTCTCAAATTTGAGCCATCCCTGTGGTTTGCTTTAACCAAACAAACACACACAGAATTGATGTTCTGTGATTCTGAGTATCAGCCTCAAGAGACCGTGCAGGTTTCATTTTCATTCATTTGGCACCACGTGATCGCCATGCAGTAGAGAAGCCCATGGGATGAAAGCCCATGGAGGGAGAGAGAGGAGGTCCATAGAGCATCGCCGGCCCCCTGGCTGAGTGCAACCACACAAGTGAGCCCAGGTGAGACTAGCGGAAGACCCACCTTGCCAGCCCACAGAACTGTAAGGAACAATAAACTGTAGCAGTTGTAAGTCACGAATCTGGGGGCTGGCTGGTTATGCAGCAAAGGCTAACTGAAACCATATCCTTTCCAACTCCAAGGCCACAAAAATAGTCCCTGTAATTTCCAAGACTCAAAATTTTTCATTTTTTGGAATTCAATTCATCTTTATTTTTATATATGCTATAAATTGGGCATGTAATTTTTTTCTAAAGGTAATCTTAGTTTGGTCAGGGTCTTATAACAAAATATAATAGACTGAGGGGGCTTAAAGAACAAACATTTTATTCCTCACAGTTCTGGAGGCTGTGGGACAAAAATCAAGGTGCTAGTATAGTAGATCTGGTTCTTGGTGAGGGTCCACATCTTGGACTGTATGGGTTGGCCACCTTTTCACTATATCCTCACATGGTAGAGAAAGAGTTCTCTTGTCACTTCTGCCTTTTATAAGGCCACTAATCCCATCATGAGGGCCCCACCTTCATGGCCTAACCTAACCCCAATTAGATCTCTAAGCTCCATCTCCAAATACCATCACATTTAGGATTAAGGATTCAACATATGAATTTGGGCTGGCTCGGGTGGGAGGGGGAGGGGTGCAGACTGTTGGGGGGTGTGGGGAGGGGGTGCAGGGGGCAGGGGGTGTGGAACAGGGAGAGACAAACATTCAGTCCACAGCATAAGCCAACTGTTCCACCATCATCTTTTATAAATTGTATCCCTTTCACACCAGCTGATAATGCTACCTTTGTCAAATTCCAACTTCCCATGTATGTTTGCCCTATTTCTGGGCTTTACTTTGTTTCAGTGGTCTTGACCAGTGCCATCCAACAGATTTATGTGAGAAATGTAACTGTATATACATTATGCATAATTACATATATTATTTAAAATTTTCTAGTAGTCATATTTTTAAAAGTGAAATTAATTTTAATATAGGCACAATATATTTCCAACATGTGAACAATGCTTTAAAATTATTGACATATTTTACATTCTTTTTATGTCTATGGAGTCTTCAAAATCTGATGTGTATTCTGCTCAATTCATACTAGCCTCATGTCAAATACTTAATATCCACATGTAAAAAGTAAAAATGTCATTCAGTCGTGTCCAACTCTTTGCGACCCCATGGACTGTAGCCTTCCTCCATCCGTGGGATTTTCCAGGCAAGAATACTGGAGTGGGTTGCCATTTCCTTCTCCAGATCTTCCCAACCCAGGGATCGAACCCAGGTCTCCCGCATTGTAGGCAGACGCTTTACCATCTGAGCCACCGGGGAAGTCCACATGTAGCTAGTGGCAATTACTTTAGGAAAGGATCAGACCACATTAATTTGCATAACTATGCCTTCATCATAAGCCTTGACATCTCATAGAAGAAGACTTCTCCCCCTGTTCTCCAAAGTTGTTTGGTTATACCTAATTCTTTCTTTACAATATCACATGAACTAGAGTCAGTCTATCAATTCCATGAGATTTCTATTGGGATTTTTATTGTAACCACTAAATTTATAGACTAGAGAGTCAACAACTTTATAATAATGAATCATTCTCCATGAGCATGGTATGTCTTTCTTTCTACTTTCATCTTCTTTTATGTCTTTCAATTAAATTTTCTCCATTTGATCATAGATCATGGACATCCCTGGTGGTCCACTGGTTAGGAATCCACCTGCAGAGGATGTGGATTTGATATCTGGTCCAGGAGGATTCCACATGCCACAGGGCCACAAAGCCCGAGCGCCGCAACTACTGAGCCTGTGCTCTAGAGCTCACAAGCAGCAACTACTGAGCCTGTGTGCCACCAGTACCGAAGCCTGCACACTCTAGGGCCTGTGCGCGGCAACAAGAGAGGCCGCCACAGTGAGAAGCCCATGCACCACAATGAAAGAGTAGCCCCCACTCACCGCAACTAGAGAGCCTGTGCACAGCAATGAAGACACAGAGCAGCCCAGATTTAGTTTTTTTAAAAGATCATAGATCCATGTATAACTTTTATTAGACAGTATTTATATATTCTGTATAGACTTGCTCCTATTGTGAATGGGGCTTCCAATACGCCTGGTCTACTCCCCTTACCATGTATCAGTGTGGTTTTTAACTGAAGTATGAGACAGGAATATGAAAAATGGGCACAGAAAAGGAATCAGAGTTTTAGCCATGTCATTTCACCTCTCTGAGCCTCCATCTCAGGTTGAACAATGGAGAAAATGAATACTTGTCTTACGGGATTTCCATTTACATGTTACCGTCACTATTTTTGCCTCACTTTCTGCTAGCCCACATGGTGCTTTCGTGAGGATTACAAAAAGGCACCCCATCTTCCCCGTAGGTACAGCCCTGTGCCAGAGCACATGGCTTAGTAAGCAGCTCATAGGCTACACACCAGCCTAATTGGCCAACAGCTCTTTTCCCCCGGGGCAGGACACTTGTGCAATATATAACCTGCACAGTTGTACACAACGGCTCTATTGTTAATGTTTGACATTTTCCTTTAAACATCTGCTGCTGCTGCTGCTAAGTCGCTTCAGTCGTGTCTGATTCTTTGCGACCCCAGAGACAGCAGCCCACCAGGCTCCCCCGTCCCTGGGATTCTCCAGGCAAGAACACTGGAGTGGGTTGCCATTTCCTTCTCCAATGCATGAAAGGGAAAAGTGAAAGTGAAGTCGCTCAGTCGTGTCCAACTCCCAGCGACCCCATGGACTGCAGCCTACCAGGTTCCTCTGTCCATGGGATTTGCCAGGCAAGACTACTCCCATTTAAAATTTATTTTTAAAAGAACCCTTATCACTACTTTAAATGGAAAACCAGCATCACTTCCCATTCAGATAATCTTATAATTAAAAATGATAAAGCCAATTGACATTATTTAAAACCTGGCTAGATACCACTGCCTGCCAAAGGTTCTTTGAGCCTCTTCTTTTCATTAAAAAGAGAAAATTAGCAACAGTAAAGGGCATCAAGTAATTTTATCCTTGATACAATCAGATGAATGAAATATAAGTGAAAAACTGAATTACTTTCTCATTAGGTAACAGTATTCCAAAACGCCTCTTTGGGGAAACACTAGAACACTATGCCCAAGTGCATTATGAATTCTACCCCTAAAGTCTAATGTTAAAAACAGCCACCATTTATTTGAAAGCATCCTTGGTCTAGACACAGTGATAACTTCTACACATTCTCATCCCATTTGAATGCTCACAATAACTATAGGTTACTAAATACAACTAATGCTCACAATAACCACAGTATCACTTGCCCCATGTCGCAGATGAAGAAACTGAGGGTCAGTTGTCCAACTCAAGGTTAGAGGGATGTCAGAATTTATTCTAACACTCATCCCTTTAACCACTGCATTCATCATGTAAAAATAATTATGCCTAGGGGTTATAGCACACAAGCCATGGAGGCACAGACTCCACACTGCATTTCCCTTATAGAAGTCCCCGTGACAGACAGCCCAACAGGCTCCGCATCAAATCCCCTCAGTCTGGTCCAGCCTGGGCTGTCTTGGCTGCAGGCCCTCCTGAGGACTGCCTGAAGAAGGCCCCTGAGCTCCCTGCAAATCCTCTTAGGGAGAAGAGCCTAGCATGAAAATGGCTACATATAATCCCTTTGCAGGCCCCAGCTCTGCAACCATTTAGGTATTTGAATCGTTGAAGGCAACCATTACTGGAGCCCCGATAATCCTTTTATGAGTCTCTACCAGAACAACTGGATAATATAATTTGGCTGGGGCACAGTCACAAGAAAACAAAGTTCTGTGCTGGTTCCAGACACAGCTGGTTCTACACGGCGGAGCACAAAAGTAAAGATGCCTTAGATATAAACCCCATGAGAAACAGGATGAGACAAGGTCAGACTAAAACTGAGAAGGGACACTCCTGCTCAACATCCAGATAGGATGCTGGCAGAGCACCAACAGCCATGCCTAGGAGACAGACCTGACAAGCGTGGGCTCTGATGGAGGACGAATGACCTCACTGGGAAGCAAGAAGACTTAGAGACAGGACAGTGCCAGGAAAGGTAAGGAGAAAGGAGTACCGAGGATGGGGCTGGGCTGGGGCGTGTGGGAGGCATCCTTGGCAGGGACCATGGCGGGGCCAAAGCCATCAGGAGGCAGGAACACGTTCCTGGGAAGCACAGGAATAAACACAAGGATAAACTCTGCTTGACTAGCTGTGAAAATGAGCTCTGAGAAATAATAAGAATCCAGACAGGGCAGGTCAGAGAGGGGCAGCAAGGGAAGGGGAGGGCCCTGAATGTCACACCAAAACTCTGGGTTCAAATGGATGAACTGAAAACACAAAAGACTCTCAGCACCCACTGCTGGTGAATGGGATGGAGCTGGCTGTTTTTCAGTCCCAGTCAGATGCCTGCTCTTGGACATCAGTCTCCTGGTTGCCAATGACTGAATCCTGTCCAGCAGCAGGGATACAGAGAGCTCTGTCCAGCTCTGTCCTTGACCTTTCTGTCCCAGTGTTAAAAATATGTAATAATCAGGGACTTCCCTGGCGGTCTGGTGGCTAAGGCTCTGCACTCTCAATGCAGGGGGCCCAGGTTAGATCCCTGGTCGGGGAACTATTAATAGCTCCCACACAACACAACTAAAAACTCCTGCACACCACAACAAAAACAGAAGATCCCATGTGCCACAACTCAGACTTGGCACAGCCAAATAAATGAGTAAAAATACTACTATGTAATAATGCTTAATGCCAGAGCTGAATTCTTATACAGGGGTATGTGCTTTAAAATAATCTGACAAGTTTACTTGCAAGAATTGGTTTTATATTTTAAAATCACATGTGAGGGAAAGAGGTGTGAAACCTCATATAAAACTTAAACACACACACACAAAATTCTACCCTTTCTTAAGTGCAAATGATGAAAAGATTTACAGAAAATCCAGTGAAATTAATCAGAGGTACCAAATACCCTTTGCACATGAATTATTTGAAGTTATTTTGAAAAGGAGTGTCAAGCGAGGCCTCAGACCAGTGCTGGGCATTTTAGGAGGTGGTGTGCACACCCGTGGTTTTGTGGTCTTCAACCGTCCTGCTGGCCCGGATGAGTCTGTGTTGTCAGGGACCATCTGGTGATAGTGTGCAGCCTGGCTCAGCAGAAGCCAGCCCAGGAAAGTCTGCACCTCCCAGAGATGCACTCCCTGCCGAAATCTCACTGCTGTGGCTGCTCCTGCCCCGCCAAGGCCCTGACCATAGACCCTGACCAGGCCTATCTTCCAACTGATGAGCAATATTCTCCAGCAGGCTTAATGTGTGACTTAGAAGGAAAAGGCAGAGAAGGAAAACTTCCTATGTGTCTCTGCTTAACACCAAATGGAAGCAATTTGATGATGTAACGTGTGGTATTACAGCCGCTTGTGTCCTTCTGTAATGTCTACGGCTCCTGTCCATATGCTTCTCAAAGCACTTTGAAGCCTGGCAGCCTGGCTCCCTGCAGACGTGCAATAACTGCTGGTCCACTTGAACAAAATGACAGCGAGGTGTTAGAGGAAGATCAAGCTCCCAGGGAGGGATTATCTCTCCCAGGAACTAGAAATCCACCACCCACATGCAGGGGAGGATGAGGGGCTGGTCCTGCAAGTGCTGGCAAAAAGCCAAAACCAAATGTGCTCAGAGCAGGTTAAGCACATAGCTGGCTGGAATATGCAGCCTCACAGTAGGAGAGAAGGCCTCAGGGCTGGAAGAGAGCTGGAAGCAGGGAAGTTTGGAGGAATACACCTACCCCTCAGAAAGCCACTCCACACCCTGTCCCTGGAAATGCAGGGGAGCCACCAGGACCAAACTACCTCGGGCAGGAGGGCAGGAGCACCACGGACCACTTCTCAGCACTCTCTCGGACATGGAAGCAGCCTCAGGGCAAACCGTGTCTGATTCTTTGGGTCTAAACCCTTTCTAGATCTGGTATCTAGCATCACATGGTCACATTCCCCTGCTCCTCTAGCGAAGGAGGAAGTTACTGGACACCAGCCTAACCCTGGCACTTCATAAACAGAAGGAGAACCCTGACTCAAACACTAACAGTGGTATCCCTGATGATCCAGTAGCTAAGACATTGCCTTCCAATGCAGGAGGTACAGGTTCGATCCCTGGCTGGGGTGCTAAGATATCACATGCCTCAGGACCAAAAAGAATAAAAAACACAAAACAGAAGCAATATCGTAACAAATTCAATAAAGACTTTAAAAACTGTTTGAGGAGGAGACAGATGGGCTCCAGGCTAAGTATTTACAACTGGCCTCCTATTCATACCTCCTAGGGTGGGAAGAAGATGAGCTCCAGGCCTGACATTCATCACCAGCCCCCTGTTTATATTTCCTGAAGCAAGAGACAAATGGGCTCCAGGACGACATATTTATGACCAGACTCCTGTCTGTATTGTGAGATCTACACCTCGATATAAAAACCAGCAACAGGAATCGGGTAAATAACCAGACATTGGGCATGTTTATGGCAGGGGCAGAGTGAGACTAAATCCTGTTAAAAGATCAGGCATTTCCCATCCTTGGGCCAAGGGAGACATTTCACATGTGCAGAAAGGCTCCTTGGGGGTCAAAAAGGAGGGGGCACCACCCTATAACATGTGATGTTAAGGGCATCCCACAGACCTCTGGGCCAGAATCCATCCTGGAAAAAAGTTCTGCACACATGCTGGGGAGGGTCCTAGGGCAGGTCAGGTGTGGAAAAAGAAACCAGATAATTGGCTAAAGGTAAACAAAGACCCTGAAGAACTGTTCTTTGCTCGCTTCAGCAACACAGATATTACAGTTACTAAAATCTAAAATCGGAAGAACCATCCTATATAAATGACAACTGCCTCTGTTCTGTGCCCTTCCTCATGACGGGGGACATGCACACCCTTCCTCTCTGGGTGTGCATCTCTGTCTCGCTTCTGACTTAACTAAACAGTTTCTCTGTGCTTTCTCCCACTTGTTGTTATGCTTTGTCTCTAGTAGTAAACTTTGTACCTCCATTTACATTTTTGGCTCCTCGAGAAATGAATTTTTCACTGGGGGCAGAGCTCCAGGGGAAAATGGCTTCCAACATCTAGCGCTTGCTGTTCTTGTGGCTAGGATTCCTGGTTTTCATCCAGGCTACCCAGGTTTGATTCCTGGCTAGGAAATCAAGATCTCATTTCGTGCCACCGCGTACTGCTGCCTGGCCACGATCAGGTCCACATTGGAAAAAGAAGACACTAACAGGCCAACATGTGTAGAACAAAACCCCAGCACCTGCCCTCATGAAAGCAACAGAGTCCAAGAGGCACAGGAGGTACAATGAGGAACCTGGAGCCCAGGCTCTAGGCAAACACCACTGCTGCCCTCCCAGCAGTGTTGCCAGGAGGGATTATCGCAGATGACAAGGCCAGGTGAGAAGAACTCACCGCGGATGTCCACTCAGCTTCAGGGCCCCCGTATGCTTTTCCGCCACCAGGACTTGTGAGACCTATCTGTTTCTGCTCCCATTTTGCATTCCCCCCCCCACCCCCGCAGGCCTTCAGGCCTTGACCTTTGATCTACCACAAACCTGTCCACCTGAAAGACAGGATCTTTCCAACACTGAGAACTGGGTGGAACTATCCACTCCCTATCAGATGCAATCTCAACTTCTCTGCTTGGCATGGAGGCCCTCTTATTCCTGGCCTCCTGCCCACCTCTGCAGCTTCATCTCCTTCTGCTGTCCACAAAGCTCCCAGAAGAGATGGGTTCTCCTCCCTTCTACCCATTTTATCCTAAAAACTACTCTTCCTCTGTCAAGGCCCCATTTGGCCCATAGGTGGCTGAGACGGCCAAGGGCCACAGTATCACCACTGAAACAACCAATTAAAGGACAGACTTCCGCGTGAGCGATCCCTGAACCCAGAGCTCTGGACCGGGTTGGGGGCGGGGCCGGCTGCCTCAATGCCAAACCTGGCAAGGGGCCTGGATATGTAAATATCCTGCTAACATCTGCTGCTCCTCCCTAGGGCTGGTGGAAGGCTGCATTACTCAATCAAAATAGGGGTCTCTCTTCTGGAAACCCACAAAACTTGGAAAATTCCAGCCCCAAGGCAAACTAGGAGTCCCCTACAGTTTCGTCTGCGCCTCATTCTCTGAATGTCCTAAATCCTCAAAGAAGACCCGCCACTTGCTCCCCGTGGCCCTGCACGACCGCAAGCGCCCACGTCTCCAGCACCTCCAGGGGCGGCCAGAGCCGCACGGCCTTGCTTGCGCGCCAATGGGCAGTCCATTTTCAACGAAAAGAACTGAACAGACTCAGAATCCAGAACACCGCTTGGTGCTTCATAGTTTTCCCGGGGTAATCTTAACCCAGCTGGAAGAGGAGACCCCCGCCCCATGAGAGGCAGGCTAGCAGGGATTCCCTCCTCTCCCCCCAGCGCCTCCATCACCACGGGGACCACGACAGCCCGGCTCGAGGATCCGCACCCCTATCCAGAGCCTCCCATCCACAGCACCCCCCCCCACCCGCCCCGCCAGGCCTCCCTTAAACCGCAGAAGCCACTCAGCCCGTGAGCGACGGCCCTAACTATTATTGCCCCCAAGTCTGAGCTCCTGGGATCCCAGACTGCTAACCTGTACTGATGCCGCGGGGGTCAGAGGGCGCACTCTTCGCCAACCCCACCCCTCGACTCGCAAACACACACGAGGGGCAGAGCGAGCCAGGCTGCGGACGGGAGCTGGAGAGCGCGGGCGCGGCAGTCCACTCCACGATGGGCCCAGGCCTCGGGGGCCTCCCGGGGACAGCCAGCCCAGCTTGGGGCGCCGGCCGAGGAAAGAGCCCCTCCCCCTTCTCCTCTCTCAGGCCCCGCCCGCCTCTGAGCCCAGAGGCGCAGCCGTCCCGAGGGAAGGGAGGAGCGGGAGGAGGCAGGAGGGAGGACACTTACTTAAAAGGCTACATAGTTTTCACTCCCCGCCCTTCCTGGAGTGGCGCCGATACCTCCCGGCCCCTCGGTAGAGACCTCAGGGCCCACCACCCCAACGCGGCAGAACTGCTGCACCGCCCACCCACGTTGGGCGGAGTCGCACCCCAGGACTCTGGTCAGTCCAATGAGAAGCTGTCTTTATTCAGAGTGACGCGTGCGGAGACCAATCATTGAGCCCGCCCAGCCAGGGGTGGGACTCAGGCGGACTGCAACACTTCCTATTCACACTGGACCAGCCCAGAGCCACGGACTGCGCCTGCCTGGAACGGGAGAGGGCGGGGCCGAAAAACATATCTGACACAAGGGGTGGGGTCCAAGCTCTGTTGCTGGAAAGCGGGCTGGACTAGGATGGAGAGATACGGAAGCCTTCCCGCCCCGCAGATTGCCCTTTACTACTCGGTTTGGAGGACAGGGGTGTCCAGTCCTACGAAGCATACTACTTCCGTCGCTGGCTGGGTCTAAGAGTCAGAGCCCCTGGATTGTAGCCCCATCACTTACATGCACGTGGCGTGATCTTGATCCTCCTCCTCCCTTTTAAATCTGAGCCTCAGTTTCCCCTTCTCAAAAACAGAGGAGGGTTGGGTCTGCTGAGCGTTATTATTCCAGACTGTACTGGGGTGCAGAGGAGGGGGAGAGGGGGGACCTGCACGTGACCTCCCCGCGCAGGGCCCCGCCTATCCCTGGTCCAGGGGATGGGAGCGCCCTGCGAGGAAGGGCGGGGGTGGGCGGATCCTAAGAAACCCGACCCCGCTGCCCTTAAGGCGCAGCGGCCCGCTAGCCCTGGCGACGGCAAGGGAGGAGGATGGGGACCTCAACACGGGCTTCGCAGGTGCTACTGTGGAGGCGAGGGCTGCGCAGAGATTCGGCGTGTGACTAGGGGCGCACCTGGAGTGAATGGATGAGGGAATGGCAAACCCGGTCAGCGGAAGCGCATGTCGTGGACCCTGAGCTGCGGCAGCGACAAGCTCCTCTCGGGCCATGAGGAGTGCTCGGGCCGTCCGGCCGGGGAACGCCGTCGAGGCTGGCTGCATCCTGCTGCGCTGAGTGGGTGAAGGTGAGAGGGGCGCAGGCGGCCGGGCTGCGCGGGAGAGCAGCGCCATGGCGAAGGAGGAGTGCAAAGCGCTACTGGACGCGCTTAATAAGGCGACCGCATGCTACCACCACCTGGTGCTGACCATCGGAGGCTCCGCAGACTCGCAGAACCTGCGAGAGGAGCTGCAGAAGACGCGCCAGAAGGCGCAGGAGCTGGCGGTGGCCATCCGCGTCCGGCTGACAGCCCCATTGCGCGACCGGAGCCTGGGCGCCGAGGAGCGCGCCGAATTCGAGCGCCTCTGGGTGGCCTTCTCCGGCTGCCTGGACTTGTTGGAAGCCGACATGCGGCGTGCACTGGCCCTGAGCACTGAGTTTCCGCTGCAGGCGCCGCGCCGGCCGCTGGTGCGCACAGGGGTGGAAGGCGGCGCGACCGGTGTAGCGGCGCGCGCCCTGAGCGCCCGCAGCCTGCGGCACGAGGCGCATCGCGACTTCGACGTGGAAGACCTGCACCAGCTGGAGCGGGAGATCCTTCAGGTGGGCGAAATGATCCAGGATATGGAGATGAAGGTCAACGTGCCCCGCTGGACGGTGCAGGCCCGGCAGGCGGCAGGTGCCGAGCTCCTGTCCAGCGCCAGTGCCGGCGTCTCCTCGGTGGGCGGCGTGTCGGTAGAACAGCGCACTGGGCCCTGCGACCTGAGCAAGGCCAAGGCCGCCACAATCTTCAGCGCCGTGCTGCTGGCGGCTGTGGCCTTGGCGGTGTGCGTGGCAAAGCTGAGCTGACCCGTACCCGACGGGCCCCCGCCTCCACCAACCCCTCTCTGGAGACACCCCTGGAGAACGTCTGCAAACCCCTGGACTAGGGATGGGAATGGGATCCGGCATGTTTAAGGGGAGCGGTTCTAAAGCAGTGTGTGTAACGTGTATGTTTGTACGCGTGTTTCAAGCACACATCTGCCTGGGCAGAACGTGGCTTACCTCTTGCTGGCCCGGGAGGAGTTAATTTTGCGCGGGCCACCAGGGCATTATCGCTAATGTATGCAAGAGCTTTATCCCCTATTAGTAGAAAACCGTTTTCAGTGACCTGAGATTCTTCCCGGTTAATACGTTACCGCCTGTGCTGCTGGGCTGTGTTTACACTGAGGCTGAGCTTGGTGCCCCCACCCCTGCGGGTGATTCCCATTCTCGGAGAGAGACAGTTTGGAAAGAGGATGGGGTGACATGAAGTGTGAGGTGAGGGCGCTGTTTTGTGTTTGTGTGTGTTGGTTTTGTTTCCTGGAACAAGAAAGCAAATGGTAATAAGATGTGAGCAGTTTTTATTACCTTCATCCTTTGGGGCCTAAGCTTAGGAGAATGTGCGTTCTCTTATACGGCAGGATTACACACTTCTGCACCTACTTGCCTACTGAAAATGACTCCCTGGGTGGGACACAAGCTTTGGGAAGGGACTCAGTCTATCCATACAAGCACTTTCTCCTTGACTGGGGCTTATTTTTGTTCCAGAACTAGACCAGAGTTTTTGATCCGCCTTTGGGGGAGGGCTGGGGAATCCTCTTTGGAGCCCTTAATCCTAACTATCCCTTGGAATTTGCTTGCTAGCCAGTAAGAGAGCTGGCTTTGGAGGGAGTTGCACAACTCCCTGACCTGGACACCCCCTGAGAGGGTCAAGTGACATCACTGGGCTCAGAGGTTTTGAGCCAGTCAGCCCTGAGACTGGGTTAGAACCTAACAGCAAATCTTCTGTTTAAAATAATCATATGACCACATTGTGTACTATCAAAGCTGATTTTTTGTAAAAGACATTTGGCCACGAGTTCATACAGTTGCCAATGAATCATTACATGATGTCTTTACTTAAATACTTAGATTGCTAAACAAACATCTCATTTATTTTGAAAATCTGTCTTCTTAAGGCAGGAGATCATAGCATAAACTATTGGAACCACAGGTGTAGATGACAGAAGTTAAGTGGCCCTAGCTTCTTTGTGGCAATAAATAAGGAAATGTGGAAAACACCCTAGGTCCCAGGCTGGAATTTGCCTGACCAACAAAGTTGGTGCCACCAACTCCCCACCTGTGGTTCAGGGAGAGCATTGCTGGGGAAGAAAAGCTGAGAAAACAGATGCATTTAACTCTATAGATAATTTGGAATAAAACCCAGAGACTGATTCGGCTGAAAAGTGAAAAGAATTTTTTTTTCTCTTTTTTACCCCAGAAGGGAGAAAGGGGACCGGGAGGAGGGAATGGGTAGTGTTTCACAGGGCAGTTTGAAGGGCCAAGGGTCAAAAGTAAATATCAGTCCCAAGAGCTCAGTCCTACAGACCACCCTCCCAGCCTCGCTCACCCAGTCCCACTCCTCAACACACAGATAGTTAAACCACAGGACCTGTTTGTATGTTTCTGTGATAATGGTTTTAAAAGATCCACAAAATCTTAAGCTGATTAAGAGTTCTGCAACAATAACTAATAAAAGGAACTCCTCCTGCTTCATCTAGTCTGGGTGAATCTGAATTGGGCCATGTCAATTTCTTTTTACACCTGCCTTCCCAGGATACCTTCAGAAATGACATAGGAAGTTTTCTAACTCCCCTCTTTCTCATCCACCTGGGATATAGCATGGACTCTGTCACCTCACGTCTCTCAGGCTGGGGCATATTGTGACCCACTGTTGGAAAATATCCCTAAAAACCAAGCCCTAAATATATTCTTTGATCTATAAAATTGTGATTCTTTGTTCTTATGAAGGTGTTTCGGTTCATGATTCATCAGAATCTGTTATAGAAACAACCCGTTAGAAGCTGTGTAGTCATCACTTCTCAGCCTTTTGGCTAAGATCAAGTGTAGAAGTTGTGTAATCCATAGAGGGCAATTGGAACACGCGAATGTCTTTATTTTCACTCTTTTCCATCCACTTGACAGATCCTTGAGTATTTACTTACACGTGCAATCAGATGTGTACCTGGTTCTGAGAATCCACTGCTCACTGAAATCAGTGATAAAGTACTGTACACACACCAAAAAAGCTGAATTAGAATGAAGGTATTTATCCTGTGGCTCTGTTAACCTAAACACCTCTTTGTGAAATAATCATAATATTTGACATTATTGGGGGTTATAAGATTGCCTAATAGAACTTTTTGCTCTATGATGCGAGCAAAATCACCTTCTGCTTGAGCAATAGACTGTCCAGAACAATATCTCCCTGATCTCATTTCTCTGTATAATTCAAGAGGTTGTTTTCTGGTAGAAGCCTGATTCAATTTAGAGGCTGGATATCAAAGTCATTAATTTTCCTAAAACATTTGGTATGATCTTATACTATGATACAAGTGATTAAAAAATTACAAATATTTAATAGAGGGTATACAGGGTACCATCAGTGTTAGAGTCAACTTTCGTAAATTAAAGGTACAAGTGAAAGGATAGGCCTTCACCTCAAAAATTAAGTGCTATTATATTGATAAATCTATCATATGTTAAATACCTGTAAGAGAAAATATACCTGGCTTCTCTTTTGGGAAAATAGCACAGCTTTATCTGATGCTGATATGACAAGAATTCGTAATGTCAAGACACTTAATCATGGGAACTTTCAACTCTTCTATTAGAAAAAAAGAACAGAACAATGTTTATAGAAGAAAAAATGCCTGGCAAATTCTTTTTTATGTACTCTAAGAATGTATGCTTTTAAATGCCACAAGGGAAAATATTTTTGGCAAGTCAAATTAGAGCATAAAATTCATGATTTGCCTAAGGTTTACAGTAAGCTACACGAGAGATGCATGAGGTCCAATGACTGAAAAGCAGTTTGGGTTGAAAGAGAGTTCTGGGTTGCATGAGAACCCTGATCATGCTGCATTTTTTTCAACATGCACGTTCATACATATATATATATATATATATATATATATAATTTTAGCTAGACAGTTGATTTTTAGGATGCAGTTCTCTGTTCTGTAATGAGTGTTTGTTAAGGGTGCAAGCCCCAAAGTGTGATCCTGTAAGGCAGAAGTATAGCACTGACTTCTGTATTCCTTCGGGGAGTGCCTCCTCCTACAAGGCCATACCAGTTGCAGTGGGCAGGGCTCTGCCTTTCTCTCCAAGTACCTCAGACAGGTCACTGACTTCCCTGTGTCTCCCTTCCCTCATCTGTGAAATCGGAGGGTCCTGACTGGTGAACTCAAAAACATTTAACAGAATGCAGTTAGACAGGGAAGAGTTATTTTGTTTGGGGCTTTTTTTGGGGGGTGGGGGTGGCGAGGGGTTGTTATTGTTGGTTTTGGTGCATATTGAAATGGAATCTTACAGTTTGTCTAAACTTAGTCTGGTGGTAAACTTTCATATGAATTTTAAAAATCAGAATGAACTAAGCTTACTGTGATTTTAGTCTATCACAAGTGTGTAAAAATGCTACTTATTTATAGTATTTAGATTAGAATTTTAAATTCAGACTCTAAATCCAAGAAGGCCTAGTGTTTATTAAACACTTGGTTTTACCCAGCAACCTAAACTGATTCTGGTAAATTATAGATATGAAATCCCATAGTTTGTCATAGAGTCTTGGAGAATCCTTTTCTGTAACTGCCCTGTACCCTCAGAACTGTAATGGCATTGCCTACCTGATGCTGGGAAACTAGCACAGCATGGGTTGTTTTGTATGTGGCATCACTAGTTGGAAGTAAAAGGCTTCGTATCTACTGTTTGAATGATGCTTCTAACTAAAATGGTTATTAATAATTTAAAGGGGCTTCCCTTGTGGCTCAGCTGGTAAAGAATCCACCTGCAATGCAGGAAGATAACACGCAGCATTCATAACTTTGTTGAAAAAGGCACCCTCAAATGATTCAGCTATCAACTGTTATGATATTTTAAGTTATTCTTAATCTTCTTCATGTACATTTAAATTGAAGTGAATTTCCTGGTCAACATATTTATACTTCACAGATTTCATTACGTAAAGAGATGTTCAGAAGGACGCCAGGATTATAAATCTCCAGGTGTTTTTCTATAAAACAGTCATACTCTTCTTTTCATGGAAGATGGAATCCAGGAAGAACAGTAGATCTGCGTATGAACACTATTTGGCTGTGGTCAACCCAGATCAGAGTTATGTTCAAATACTGTTCCTTTAGCTCTTAGGAGCTGACCAAAGGTGCAGGAACTGACTACGTGCCCTGCATCCATGAGCACTGGATAGATGTATGTAAAAGCATTCCTCTCTTTTATTTACTTATTTTCATTTCACTCCAAAGAGGATTCTGGGTGTTTTCATTGCAGTACTGTGAGATCTTCAGCATCCTTCTTCTCTGGTGTTTGAATTTAAAATGTTATAACCTTAAGGCTTATATGACAAATGTTAATAAGCCACATGAAAACTCCTGTTGACAAAATAATTTTTAAGAGTCCTTTTAACATGCTGTTGTCAGGAAAGCAATTTTTAAAATACTTATTTATCTGGTTGTGCTGGGCCTTGGTTGTGGCATCCAGGATGTGGCGTGCAGGATCTTTAATTGCAGCACACAAACTCTTAATTGCAGTATGTGGGATCTAGTTCCCTGACCAGGGATGGAACTTAGGCCCCCTGCATTGGGAGCATGGACTGGACCAAGTCCCCAGAAAGCAAATTTGAATGTCTTTTGTTTGTAGGTATGTGTCAGGCACATAGAGAAGATCTATGAAGAAATATACGTAAATGAAAATGTTTGTTAATGTTTGGTGGGATTATAAATGGTATTTTTTCAATATATTTGTATTTAATATTGTTATATTGTTTTTACAATAAAGTTTGAATGCTCTTATGGTTAGTTATTAAAATATAAATTTTAACAGTAAGGGTCTCAATTTTAATGAGACATGATTTCAGAACACACACCCCTACCCCACCAGGAACCACAAACAGGCAAAGCAGAACTTTTAGAATCTTACCCACAGGGAATCAGAAGCATGTTTTTTCTTAAATTAATTAATTTTAATTGGAGGATAATTACTTTACAATATTGTGGTGGTTTTTGCCATACATGAGTCAGCGGCAGGTACACACAGAAAATGTATTATCAAGACAATAGCATCAAGGTTAGGAACACTGACTACAGAATCTGGGGTACCCCTGAATTCTGATCCATTCTTATTGAAGATGTTCATTAATCTCCCTGACCTCAATTTCCATATCCTTACAATGGGAGTAATAATAGTGTATACTTCATAGGGTGGGATTCCCAGGTGACTCAGTGGTGAATCCATCCAGGAGAAACAGGCTCAGTCCCTGGGTAGGGAAGGTTCCCTTGAAGGAGGAAATGGCAATCTACTCCAGTATTATTGCTGGAAAAATCCCATGAACAGAGGAGCCTGGTGGGCTATAGTCCACGGGGTCGCAAAAGAGTCGGAGGCAACTGAGTTCAATGATGATGACGAAGACGTCATGGGGTATTGACTGTGTTAGCGGGTATTGACAATGCTAGGTCTTCGTTGCTGCATGGGCTTTCTCTAGTTGCCCCCGAGCATGGCTACGCTTCTTCAGGGGGTGGGCTTCTCATTGCAGGGACTTCTCTTGTGGAACACAGGCTCTAGGTGCCTGGGCTTCAGTACTTCCAGCACTCAAGCTCAGCAGCTGTGGCACAAGGCCTTAGTTGCTCCGAGGCATGTGGGGTCTTCCTGGACCAGGGATCAAACCAGTGTTCCCTGCATTGGCAGGCAGATCCTTAACCAGTAGACCACCAGGGAAGGCCCATAGTCATATTGAGGTAAGATTTTTGTTCTGGCACAACGTTCAGTAAATATTGGCTGCCTAAAATGGAATGATTGGGCAGAAGAATCAATACATATGAAAATACTAACTTCCTATAATTTAGGTGAAATCTGCTACAAACCAATCTGAAAATTAAAATTTGATAAGCGTGTCAAATGAGAGAAGGTATGTAATAAAACAGTCAAGTTTATAGAAGGAAATTTAGGTTATCTAGAAGTTTGTACATTTTTAAAGTGAAATTTGTTAAGGTATAATTTTAATAGAGTAACACCCTTCTGAGGTGTGCAGTTTTTTGAGTTCTGACAAATATATACAACCATGTAATCACCACTGCAACCAATATATAGAATGTTTTCATTACCACCCTAAAGTTCCCTCCTGTCTTCTGTAGGCAATCCTTTCCTCCCACCCTCAAATCTGGCAACCACTGATCCGATTTCTGTCCCACAGTGTTACCTTTTCCAGACTGTCGCCTAAATGGAATCGATGCATTTTTGAGAAAATATGAAACTTTTAAACACTCTTCTCAAAAAGCATTCCGAGAAATCATTTTTATGTGGTGATTCTTGGTGCACTGGATGGTGCCGGTCATTCACAGGTGAATCTCATTTAATCACAATGACGTCTTCATTTCCCGGCAGGCTGAACACACTCTCCTGCCCCTGGTTGATTCTCCAAGCTGAAGTCATCTCTCCATGGCTAGCCACGCATAGGCTCTTCCTTTCTTTTCCCATGGAAAAACCTGATAAATAACAAACAACAGAAGTGAATTCAGGCTCACTGAAGTAGATAGCTATGGGTAACAAACAGCATGACATGTTTGGGAAGTCTTTTTTTTTTTTTTTCTTTCAGGATCAGGTCTGTCATGATAAATCAAATGAGGACATGTATTATAATAAAGATAGCTGGGGAGGATCAGACAAATGAAACATAAGAACCGAGAGTCAAGTGTCCTCTACAGTAAGCAACCATTGTCATAAACAAAGTGACTCATCTCTTGTGATCACATGGCACATGGGGACTGCCAACTCTAATAGGGGATGGCTTGTGTACACTTACTGTCAGGCCTGGGGCAGAATACTATGCTCCTGGCAGAACAGCGCCAACTCTAATAGGGGATGGCTGTGTACACTTCCTGCAAAGTGTAGCAAAGTAGGAAGTGTGCTTTCAGTTAAAAAAAAAAAAAAGGTATGAAAAATACTAAAAAGAGTTATGCATGATCCGGATTTTCTAAAATGGGATTACAATTAGTTAGATAAATTGATTTTGTTAGGAATGACACAGCCATAAAAAAACTGGTTAGAACCAACTAGGTCCAAGATGGCAGAGCTGACTTTCACTAGACCTTGAGCCTTGGTATTTACTCCCATCGTGACATATCGACAAGCTAAATGATATACCCATCGACTAAATCTGATCAAAGTTCTAAACCCTTTTGATTGATCTTTTTGATAAAACTTCCTAAATCGAATTCTTTTGAAGTTCTTTTGACCTCTAGCTAACTTTGGGGTACTTCAGAGGGCCCCTGAAACATCCCAAAGAGAGAGATTAAACTGTGTTTATTTGGTTGGTTAAATTGCATGAAAAAGACTATCAAATGAGTAATAAATCCACTCATGTTATAATATATGGTAAAATTACTAATACAGATATCCTAGAAATTATATGGAGTTCTTAACATTCTAATACGTCCTGGTATTCTAATGGAAAACCTGATGACTTCACAAACGTTAACAAAAGGACTGAATGAACCGGCGAATATGATTATAACTTTCATGGTTTCTATCTGAAAAATTACAGGTTTGAATCTTATGTTTTCAGGGAGTAAGGAAAACTTTCCTCTCAAACTAATTATGGCAATACTTTGGTAAAATTAAACGTTATAAACAAAACAATTATATTTTCTATCTGACTCCTCCAAAAATTGGAAATTCTTAGGTTTCCAGTAAGTTTATCAGATGAGTTAGGAAGTTTATCTCACGGGTTCAAAAATCTCAAGAAATTTTTGAGACCTTAAAAAGGGAAGAATTCACCTAGATTTGTTAGGCAAAATCTGTGACAAGCCTTTGGTGTGAGTTTCCCAGCCCTGTTTTATTTTAAAATGTCAGTCTGAGACTCTATAAATGTTTCAGCAAAATAAAAAGTCTATAATCAATTATGGTTACATAAATCATCAGACCAAAATTAGTGAGAACAGACTTATTTTGCAAACAAACTCACCTTAATTTGGTTATATTTGATAAAAATGAGGGTAACTCTAGGGAGAAAAAGATATTTCAAAAAATGTTAAATCCAAGTTTGTTAATGGAGGTCTGCATCTAGTAAGACTCATCTCTTAGATAGTTCTTTGCTGTTATGTGATATTAATGTAAAATTTAATTGAATTCTTAAAGAACACCCTAAGTTTATTTCTGAAGCTCATCTCAGTAATTTATCTTTGAATGAAGATCAGATATCTCATGACCTGCAACCAGGATTAGAAAAAGACATAATTTAAGGGACTGTCTCCAACCTGGATGGAAGGACATTTTTTATCAGGAGAAACTACACTACACCAGGATGAGAAGACGACAACATCAGAGGTAGACAGCTTCCCCAAGGTGCTGGACCTGATTCGTATGATCATTTATGTTTTCTTGACTTCTTAGACCTTTACATATAAGTCAAATGCTTTTCTATCATAGGCCTGATCCTATACTAGTTTTAGAAATCAATTCAATTGTTGGGTTTGTGGCCAATTACCTGTGTCCAGTTCTGGGTTACCTTGGTGAATTTCTCTTCTACAAGACTCTAACTGGTTGGCTCTGAGAAAATTTACTTAAAAAAAAAATTATAGGCATATTCAGGTCACTGTGATATTACTGGAGAAGGCAATGGCACCCCACTCCAGTACTCTTGCCTGGAAAATCCCATGGACGGAGGAGCCTGGAAGGCTGCAGTCCATGGGGTCTCCAACAGTCGGACACGACTGAGCGACTTCACTTTCACTTTTCACTTTCATACATTGGAGAAGGAAATGGCAACCCACTCCAGCGTTCTTGCCTTGAGAATCCCAGGGACGGGGGAGCCTGGTGGGCTGCCGTCTATGCGGTCATGCAGAGTCAGACACGATTGAAGTGACTTAGTAGTAGTGTACACTTACTGTCAGGCCTGGGGTAGAACACCATGCTCTTGGCAGAACAGCGCCAGGCAGGGCATGCGGAGGATGTGCCGATAGGCCTGGAGACATTCCAACCCTTGCTGCATGTGTGACCTTAAACATACAGATCACAGTGAACAGTCTTTCCATATCTCTTGCCCACTACACAATTGGAGGTTTTTTCTTTCTTAATATTTACTTTTTTGGCGGCTTTCAATCTTAGTTGCGGCACACAGGCTTCTCTCTACGTATAGCTCGAAGGCTTAGTTGCTGTGTGGTATGTAGGGTGTTAGTTTCCTGGACCAGGGACTGAACATGAGTCCATTGCCTTGGAAGGCGGACCACTCGGTGGTCTCAACCACTGGAGCAGTAGGGAAGTCCCATGAGGTTTTTTTCTTCTCCATTTTTTCTCTCAATCCTTTGTGAAACGCAATAATTTTCTGTTTATTGCATCGTGGACTTACTTATGGTATCTGTTGTCATAATAAAGTTATAAATATGCATCATGTGTCAAATTGATCAATGTTTTCCCTTATGCTTCTAGATTTTGAGTCAAAGACTACAGAGGAATTTACCTTTTTTCTCCTAATGCTTAGATGGTTTTTTATCCACCGTTGTAGCTAGCCTCCAAGATGACCACCAACGATCCCTACCTCCTGGTGTTTTTATGCGGTCCCCTCCCATACAGAATAGAGCTGACCAGCGTCACAATAGGATACTGTGGAAGTGGTGAAGTGTGACTTCTGTAGCTAAGTAACTTCTTACTTCTTCCCTTCATGCCTTCTTCCCTCCTCTCTTCTGAATCACTGATTACCAAGTAAGTCTTGAAGACACCCAGGCAGCCCTGTGGAGAGGCCAATGTGGTGAGGAACTGAGGCCTCTAGACAACAGTCATATGAACAAGCTATTGTAGAAATGGATCCGCCAGCCCCTAATCAAATCCTGGTTGACATGCTGACCACAGTCTCATGGGAGATACTGAGACAGAATCACCCAGCGAAGATGCTCTTGATCCACAGGAACTGTGAGATAGTAAATGCTTACTGTTTGAAGCTACTGAGTTTCCAATCTCCCAAGATAAACCTTTAATTCCTTCCTCTCCCTTGCTCTGCATATTCAACAGTTCTACCTCCTAAATACTCTCTAATAAATCATTCCCTCTCGCCACCTCTCCCCCTCTTCACAGCCACTCTCCTAGTTCAGACCCTCATTATTGCTTCCCCAGCACATTCCATGGGGTTCCAGAACAGCTCCATCCAACTGAATCATCATGCTGTTGTCAGCGTGACCTTTGAAGATACAAACTTAATCATGTTACCACTGTTTACGGCTTCCTATGGCTCAAAGCACTGAAATGACCTGGATGGTTGGGGATTGGTAAAAACATAGGCTCCAGGGTACCACCCTGATCTCTACAATAGATTGTGAAATGATTGTCTCAGAGCAGACAGCCGAATGTAGTGGGAAAGCAGATAAGGGAAAGGTCCCCAACTGTGGATTAAGAGACTTGAGATGGATGAAATTTGGCAGACTCCACCTCCCCAAACCCCAGTCTGCCAGTATATGTGTGCTCCCTTGCCCTCTGTGTGTTTTTCTAAACATGTGGTCCTGTTTCTGGGATGTGGTCAATATACATGTATTTGCGTCTTTAGATGGAGAAGGCAATGGCACCTCACTCCAGTACTCTCGCCTGGAAAATCCCATGGATGGAGGAGCCTGGTGGGCTACAGTCTATGGGGTCACTGAGTCGGACACGACTGAGCGACTTCACTTGCACTTTTCACTTTGATGCATTGGAGAAGGAAATGGCAACCCACTCCAGTGTTCTTGCCTGGAGAATCCCAGGGATGGGGGAGCCTGGTGGGCTGCCTTCTATGGGGTCACACAGAGTCGGACACGACTGAAGCGACTTAGCAGCAGCAGCAGCATCTTTAGAAAATGATGTTAACAAAAAAAATCAACCTAAATACAGCTGGTGCCATCTCTGGATTCTCTCCCAGGAAACATCCCACATTAGAATGATAGTTTGAAAATGAGGCTCAATGAGTATGGTCTGTAAGTGTTCTATGCTAAGTCACTTCAACTGTGTATGACACTATACAACCCTATGGACTAACCTGTTAGGATCCTCTGTCCGTGGGATTCTCCAGGCAAGAATACTGAAGTGGGTTGCCATGCCCTCTTCCAGGGGATCTTTCTGACCCGGGATCAAACCCATGTCTCTTATGCCTTCTGTACTGGCAGACAGGTTCTTTACCACTAGTGCCACCTGGGAATCCCATGGTCTGTAGACTCATCCAAAAACATAACAAATGTGTGATCAACTATAATAGCAATTGTAGGAGAAACCGTTCCCCAGTGGCTCAGTGGTAAAGAAACTGCCTGCATTGGGGGAGACCTGGGTTCCATACCTGGGTGGGGAAGATCCCCTGGAGAAGCAAATGGCAACCCACTCCAGTATTCTTGCCTGAAAAATTCCATGGACGGAAGAGCTATAGTCCATGTAGGCTATCATAGGCTATAGTCCATGGGGTCATAAAGAAACTGAGTGACTAACACTTTCACTTTTCATGAAAGAGTAAATTATCAAATGGCCTAAAATGCTTAAGGTGATCCCAGGTGCCTGTGACAATAAAAGATGTCCCAGATCACAAGGCAGGAGCTTGTCCTGGGATTCAAGGAGCACTTTTCACACTCAGTCTGTGCAGTGTGAAATTTGTATTTTGGTATCTGGTTCATCCGTCAGTTTCTCATTGCTGGGGTTCATGTCAGTTTGCAAAGCTCCGACACCTACCCCCTGGATTCCCCTTCACCGCCTCCCATCCCCCGCCAAAGGAAACATATCCTCTCGTCGATTCCTGGTTTAATCGAGAAAGTCCTAGTCCTCAGGTTTTGTTTGAGCAGGTATGTGTCGCCAGGCCTAGGTTTGCATCGCACTTTTACCTCGACAGTCATTGTGCAACCCTAAGCATTCCTGCTGTAGGCCATGTGTCCTGCCTGGGAGAGGAAGATGAGGCCATCCTAACACGTGGCTGTGACAGCCTTTGTCCCGCTAGCGGGGCCTGGCTGGGAACACGGGTATTCGAGGCGGAGCTTCTCTGCGTCCGCACCACACCCTCCTTATAGGCAGGCGCCAGCTTGGCCAAACAACCCGGGTTCACCGATTGCCCCGTGCGTGCCTCGCTGGGAGAGGCGGGAGTTCACTTAGCAAGACGCCAGCTTCCGTGCTCACTTCCCGGGAGAGCTCCAGTCGCACCAGAACCCCGAGCCCGTAAGCCGCGCGCCGCCGCCCGCCATGAGTGTCCCGGTGCGAGCGGGCCCAAGCAACTGGAGGCGGGCAGCCACCTTAGTGCTGGCGGCGGGCTGGACGCGCCCGATCCCCGCCGCCCCATCGAGGCCCCAGCCACTCGCCGAGGGATTCCGGGTGCTGCTGCTGCAGCGCTCCGCGAGCCAAGGCTTCTTGCCCAGGGCACACGTCTTCCCGGGCGGGGTGCTGGAGGCGGCAGACCGTTCGACCGATTGGCTGCGCCTCTTTGCGCCGCACCACTGGCCCCCCCGCTTTGGCCTGGGTCCCGCGCCGCCCCAGCGCGCCGCCTTCCCGGTGCTGCCCAACGTCCGGCCGGGAGCCGTGGACGAGGACGCGGCGGCGCTACCGGATGACATCGCCTTCCGCATCTGCGCCATCCGCGAGGCATTCGAGGAGGCGGGCGTGCTGCTGCTGCGGCCCAGGGGCCCCCGGCCCCCTGATCAGGCGCCGGGCTGCGCCCTCGCGCCGCCGCCCGCCTTGGCCGACTGGCGCGCCCGCGTCCGCCGGGACCCGCGGCACTTCCTGAGCCTGTGCGCGGAGCTCGACTGCACTCCGGACATCTGGGCGCTGCGCGACTGGAGCGGCTGGATTACGCCCTTCTCACCGCCCGGCGGCCGCCGCTTCGAGACCGCCTTCTTCCTGTGCTGCCTGAACGAGCCGCCGCCGGTCTTCCCCGACTTAGTGGAGGTGGTGGACTGCCAGGTAGGGCGTCCTCCCGGCCCGGAGTGGGGACCCACAGGAGCTAGAGAATGAGGACCCCGGCAGGCGGCCCAGGCGCCCCCGGACCCTCCAGTAGGCCGCCTCAGGGCCGTAATAGCCAGTCAGCTACGGAGCGGGCCTGGGACCCACGCGGTCCGGACCCCTGCCCAGCAGGCCAAAGCTGTGACACTGGTGAACTGTTTTCTGCTTTTTCCCGCTTCACAGTCCCAGGGCCTCGAAGATGTCTCCCCACGCGGTTTCTCCAGCGGGTGGCCGGCGGAGATCCCGGGAGTTCTAATGCTCCTTCCTGAGCAGTTGCCACGCTTTCACTTATTTCGTCCCCGCAGCCGTTTGTTTCCTCGTAGTTCAGTCTTTTATTATTTGTTTGAGACGTTTTCATTTGAGACTTGTTGGGGAAAGGCTACCCGCTCCAGTATTCTGGCCTGGAGCGTTCCGTGGACTGTATAGTCCGTGGGGTCACAAAGGGTCGCACACGACTGAGCGACTTTCACTTTCGGCTACTGATATGGCCTATCTTGGTGAATGATTCCTCTGCGCCTGAAAAAGAATGTGTTTTCTGCTGTATTCGATGGAGTGTTTTTTAAAATGTCAATTAGGTTAAGTTAGTTGAGAGTGTCTTTTTAGGTCTTCCATATCGTTTACCTGTTTCATCAATTTCTGAGAAAATGTTGAAATCGGTAACGAACAATTGCGGCTTTGTCTTATTCTCAGTTCTGTCGGGTTTTCCTTCGGGTATTTGGAAGCTCCTTTGTAAGGTGTTAGCTTCCCTTGTGGCTCAGACAGTTAAGCATCTGCCTACAGTGCGGGAGACCTAGGTTCTAGCCCTGGGTGGGGAAGTTCCCCTGGAGAAGGAAATGGCAATCCACTCCAGTATTCTTGCCTGGAAAATCCCATAGACAGAGGAGCCCAGTAGGCTACAGTCCATGGGGTCGCAAAGAGTAGGACACGACTGAGCGACTTCACTTCACTTTGTAAGGTGTTGCAGAAGACTGTTCAAGCTTGTTGGAACTAGCCTTTGATTATGATGAACTAGCCTTCTTTATCCCTGACAATGTTCCTTATTATGAAATCTGAAGTTTATTATCAGATAGTGACATAGCTGCTCAGTCTTCCATTTAATTAGCAATAGCATAGTACATCCTCCTCCATTTTTTACTTTTAACCTGTGTCTTTATAGTTAAAGTATGTTTATTGTAGGCAGCATATAGTCTTACTTTTTATCCGTTATGATAGTTTCTGCATTTCAATCGGAGTGTTTAGATCATTTTCATTCAGCGTTATTGTCAAATCTATCTTGCTGTTAGTTTTTTTTTAATCTGTCCCTTGTATTCTTTGCACTGTTTTTCTTTCTTTCTTGACTTCTTTTGGATTACTTGAGTATTTTTCGGACTCTTTTTATCTCCATTATTGCCTAATTAACTGTACTTCTTTGTAATTGCTTTAGGATTTGCAGTACATCTCTCACTTCATGTGTAGTAGTAGAACCATAAAGTAATATATTTCTATTTCTCCCCTCCTGTCATGTATGCTTTTATAGTCATACATTTGACTTTTATTTCTACTATAAACTCTACAATACAGTGATTATTTTTGCTTTAAGCAGTTACTCTGTTATAAACTGCAAATGAGGGGGAAATGTTTTCTATGTTTACCTGCATATGTGTTCTTTGCACTCTTCGTTCGTTTGTGTAGATTTAAATCTACATCTGTATCTTTCTGCCTAAAGAACTTCCTCTAATATGTCTTGAATTTCAGTTTTTCTGACAGTGAATCTTCTAAATTTTGTCTGAAAATATTTTGCTTTTATTTTTTGAAAGCTATTTTGTGTGGGTGTAGAATTCTGTAGAGGTTGACAGGATGAGTTTTTGTTTCCTTTTTCTGCCAGTACTTAAAGATGTTACTTCATTAGTTTCCAGTTTGCATGATCTTCTGGTGAGAAATCTGCTTTTTTCCCTCCAGTTTTATTGAGATATAACTGACACACAGCTGGTGGCACTAGCTGTAAAGGACCCGCCTGCCAGTGCTGGAAGCATAAGGGGCAAAGATTCGATCCTTGTGTCGGGAAGATCCCCTGGAGGAGGGCGTGGCAACCCACTCCAGTATTCTTACCTGGAGAATCCCCACGGACAGAGGAGCCTGGCAGGCTATGGTCCATAGGGTTGCAAAGAGTTGGACATGACTGAAGCGACTTAGCACAGCACATGGTGTAAGTTTAAGGTGACAGCATGATGGCTTGACCTACATATACCATAACATAATTACCACAATAAATTTAGTGCATGGTCATCATCTTTTAGAAAAGTTTGATTTTAACTCCGTTCCTCTGTGCATAATGTGTTTGTATTTTTGGTTTTGATATGTATGCCTACTTTAAGTGTTTTCTCTTTAATTACTGGTATTCAGTAGTTTGATTATGATGGGCATAGTTTTCCTTTTATTAATAATTACTTGTTTCTTCAAATATTTTTCACCTCCCCCTATTTTCTGGGACTCCAATTACATGTATGTTAGACCACCTGATAATTTTTTGTGGATCCCTGATGCCTTGTTCATTTTTTTAAAAAAACTTTTTTCCTCTGTGCTTTATTCTGAATAGATTTATTGCTGTATTTTCAAATTTTCTCTGGTTATATGCAGTATCAAAATTGCTGTAAATATCAGCCAGTGTAATTTTCATCTCTAGAAGTTCCACTTATTTTTGTAAAAAACATTTTCTATTTCTCTCATGTTCATATTTTCCTTTACATCTTTGAGCCAATGGAACATACTTGTAACAGTGATTTTTAATGTCCTTTTCTGCCAGTTCCATCATCGCTATAATTTCTGGGTCTGTTTCTATTGCCTGATTTTTCTTCTGGTTATGGGTCCATTTTTCTGCTGAGGTCTTCTAGTTTTTTTATTGTTATTATTGTTCAGTCACTTAGTCTTGTCTGACTTCCTTGCAACCCCATGGACTGTAGCCCACTAGGCTCCCCTGTTCATGGGATTTCCCAGGCAAGAATACTGAAGTGGTTTGCCATTTCCTTCTCTAAGCACCAGGTCAGGGTTTGAACCCAAGTCTCCTGCGTTGGTAGGTAGATTCTTCACCACTGAGCCATCACAGGAAGCCCAGTTTTTGATGGAATGTTGAATGTGATTTTCAGTGGAGTACTGGATTTTGTCTTTTTTAAAGGTGTAGGACTTTTCCTGTCAGGAAGTTCAGTCAGTCAGTCATGTCTGACTCTTTGTGACCCCATGGACTATAGCATGCCAGGCTTCTCTGTCCATCACCAACTCCTGGAGCTTACTCAGCCTCATGTCCATCAGGTCAGTGATGCCATCCAACCATCTCATTCTCTGACATCCCCTTCTCCTCCTGCCTTAAATCTTTCCTAGCATCAGGGTCTTTTCCAGTAAGTCAGTTCTTCGTATAAGTTGGCCAAAGTATTGGAGTTTCAGCTTCAGCATCAGTCCATCCAATGAATATTCAGGGCTTATTTCCTTTAGAATGGACTGGTTGGATCTCCTTGCAGCCCAAGGGACTCTCAAGGATCTTCTCCAACATCACAGTTCAAAAGCATTAATTCTTCAGCTCTCAGATTTCTTTATAGTCCAACTCTCACATCCATACATGACTACTGGAAAAACTATAGCTTTGACTAGATGGACCTTTGTTGAAAAGTAATGCCTTTTCTTTTTAATATGCTCTCTGGGTTGGTCATAGCTTTTCTTCTAAGGAGCAAACGTCTTTTAATTTCATGGCCGCAGTCGCCATCTGCAGTGATTAAGGATTGGAAAGTACGTGAAGTATCTTGGGCAGTGTTCTACTAGTAACCAATAAACAATAAGTTAATTAAGATTATTTTAGCCTATGGTCTGGACTGACCTGAACAGGTTGAATTGAGTTAATGCCTGTTGTTTAACCCTTTATCGTCATTGTTACCATGGAACTGGCATGGAAGTGACAAAGCATACCTTAGAGATTGGGTAGTCCTTTAAGACCAAAGCTTTGTTTTTCAAAATGTAGCCTTGGCCAACTTTAGAAGAATCTAGGATGCTTATTAAACGTAGATTGCCAGGCTCCATACAGTGAAGATTTAACAAGTTGCTCAGGTTCCTCATACAAGCTTATAAATTGTTGGCCTATAATTATTCAAGGCAATCAATTTCAACTCCCTGGTTTTGGATGTGAGGGTCAATTTCCCCAGTGTATGTGGATATTTAGCAGTAAAGCAGTTAAAGAAAGAAAGAAAGACCTTTGGGAGTTATTTCATATTAATTGAATCATCTCTTTTTATCTAAATGTGGAAGGAAGGAAAGCTTGGGAAAGAGAGCACAGCAGTGAGGTCACTTACGTTAAGTGCTGACTGGCTGATATAATGCAGTTATTTCACTCCTGGGACAATAGACTGAGTCATGCCTCTTGACCTTTCTGAAATCTTCTCTGTTAACACACTACATGTACCGTGCTACATTTTGTTTACTGAAGGCCCTACTAGGCCTGAGAGAGTTTTGTCTTGTACACCAGCATGTCCTTATTGCCTAACCAAGGTAGGCAGGAATGAGAGACCCTTGAGAGTCCCTCCCATTTATGGGAGGAATGAACAGGCACTAAGTTCTCAATCTGCTGCCATGAATTTATACTTCAGTCTTCCTTTGAAAGTGATCAGAACCTCCTTGCCTTCTTAGCATCTCCTGCCTTTTATGCTGAACAACTCTTCCAGTTCAACCCGTTGTGATCTATCCTGGCTTATTTACTAGTTCTCAGGATCCATGTCCTAATGATCAACCTCTGAAGGGTACCAACCCAGCTTTCTTCACTGAATCTTTCCTTGTTGTCTAAGAGGAATCTAGCAAGATACATCAGTGAATTAATTTTTACATTTTTCTCAGTTAGATCTTAAGTACTGAGTCAAGGATCTCAAATCTTGCACTGTCTATGGGGGAAACCTTAGGAAGCTCTACCTTTGTCTTCCACAGTGGTCGTCTCCATCAGAGGCAATTGAAAGCCTCATATCCAAGGAAATTTTGCTTGCACCCCCCCAGTTCTACGAAATACGTAGACTAGAAAACTTTGCCTCTCTCTCTGACTTGCACAAATTTTCTTTGGATCGTGAATCAGAAGGAACGGAAAGATGGATGCCGATCATATTGTTCACTGCTGATGGGATGATCCATCTTTTACCAGGTAAATCTGTGTTTACCAATGTTCTTGATATTCCCATTTAATGCTCTGGGCTGTATGGCAATATTCTCCCACACAGACACATGAATTACAATCTATGTTTTATACGCTACAGTGGAACTAATTAGATAAGCTCAAGTTCTATAAGATATTCATAGTTTTTATTATAACCAGAAATTCTGGATATATTACTTTATATACACTTATGTAAATATATTTCCTAGACATTGGCAAGAGTTCTTTCTTGAATATTATCTCACTTTTTTACCTTTTAATTTTGAATTATGAAAACTTGTAAATTATACTTATGTGATTGAAAGAGAGTTTTGTTGGTGGTCAGTTATTGTTGAGTTAGTACAGGACAGAAGTTTTGTAGCACCTTGCAGTGGAGTTTTCTGATTTCTTTTACTTACCAGCTGCTTGTCTCACTTCTCGGAATTGTGATAATATTCGTTACTCATCCTGCAGTGGGACAGCTTAGCAGTTTTGATGTGTAAATGATAATTTCTCTAATTTAACCTTAAGATGACTGGAGCAGCCCACATTGAACCAAAATTATATGGATATCAAGGTGAATGTTATATTGAATGAAATAGAGTCTTGAATTAGTATAAAAAATTACAGTTCAGGATGAAAAAGTACCAGTTATAAGTATTTATAACTTGGGGCATATAGTTTATGCCCAAAGAAAATTCTTGGCTAGAAAATGGAGAACTGGGGAGGTTAGGTGGGATATTAAGAACACAAATATATTGAAGTAAACTCAAAAAGTTCTGATTATTTAATAGCTATGTCAGTTCCAAACACATGAAATGAATAAAAATAAATACTAATATATTGGAAGGTTTTATAAAATAATACTAAAGTTAAACTATTGTTTTTCAGGAGATGAGATGTACTTAGAAGATTCAAACTTTTTAGAAAACTGTATGTCCACTGGAAAAAAGACTGAAGAAATCATGAACGAAGGCAAGAAATTTCACCGAATAGTGTTGTATAATTCCCACAATTATAGAGATTATACAGGTTATAGCATCCATGTGACAGTTCTACCAAAGTATAAACATGTTTATCCTAAGAGCTTTGTAATGGGTAAGAGCCGTCTGTAGAGAACAGGTTCTTTATAAACTGGCCCACTTGTAGTTGTTCGAGTCAAAACTGAGGGTTGACTAGATGTGCCTGGAACCTAAGGAACTTTATTCCTGTAAGTTCTAGGACAGTCTCTCCTATCTCAAGTGTATTGTGTAGCTCTGGTATTTTATTCTTTAAACCTTATAGTATCACACTAGTATAAGGTATTAATGTTTTGTTACCAAAAGGAGAAAACAAATTCACAGAGATTTCCAATTCTGTGGTGTTCTGTTATCAAAAGTTTAAATAAGATGTTCTCCTGTATTGTCTTTTAACTGTACTAGCATACTACTTTATATGCTAGGAGTTTGACCCATTAATTCCTTAGACTTTCTGCTGGAATTAATTTAAGGGTGTCTGATTAGGCACATGGTGATCAGAAGACTGAGATGACCTTCAAGGGACAGTGTCATATTTTCTTATGACTTTAGCTTGATGATTAAGATGTAATTCCATTAAAACTAAATGGCATAAGTTATTAGTTTACCAAATTGGAAGTTACTTTAGTGATTGTTGTAAAGAAATATGAAGCCATAGGAGAAGTCATAACTTTTATTTTGGAGTGCTACTTGACAGAACACAAAGAGGTTATTAGAGAGATGTAGAACTATGCATCATCAATCGTGCTTATTAATGGTTATTGATTATCAGTGTTTTTCATATGGGTAATTTTTTTACCTCCTCTTAAGAGGAATAATCTTTATTGATTACAGATGGGAAATGGTTAAGAAGAAACCAGTTCTATCTCAGATCTTTGACTATATTATGCATTGTATCGATACATTTAATTTCACTTTTCATAAAAAGTCTTGATAAATGAAGACTTCCCTGTAGCTCAAATGGTAGAGAATCTGCCTGCGATGCAGGAGACCAGGATTCAATCCCTGGGTTGGGAAGTTCCTCTGGAGAAGGGAATGGCAATCCACTCCAGTATTCTTGCCTGGAGAATTCCACAGACAGAGAAGCCTGGGGGGGTTATAGCTGGTGGGGTCACAAAGAGTCGCACAGGACTGGGCGGCTAACACACACACCCAGAGGAAATCATCCAGATCAGTGGTTCTCAGCGCCAGGCACTATTGCCCTTTAGGGGCATCTGGCAGTGTCTGGGAACGGCTTGGGTTGTCACAACTGAGAGTGAGATGCTACCACCATCTAGTGGATAGAGGCCAGGGATACAGTTTAATACCCTGGACCGCACAGGACAGCCGCCCACAGGGAAGAATTACTGGTCACGGTTGAGAAACTCTGATCTAGAGCAAAAATCTACTGTCTTCAGTAAATGATTCCAACATGTAAATTTTGAGAGCAACAAATAGTGTTCGCATTCCATCTGGCTTCTACATCTATAGTGGTTCTCCTTACTGATGTTTAGCCTCGGGCATCCTATTCTTTCATTCTCATTGAAAACAGAATGTCACGGCTGAGAGAGACCTCAGTCAACACCGCGATTTTGCCGATGAGAAAACTGAGAAGCAGATTCACACAGCCAGTTAGTGCCACAGCCAAGAGGAGAACCTGATTCTTTTTCTAGCAGGTGGTACCTGTCGCCTGTCAGCAGAGGCCTGATCATGTCTGCCCGCCACATCTTGGTACTGTACTCAACAGGGAAACCACGATACAGCCCAGCATTGGATGGAACAATGCTTTACTCATTTGCTCAAAGCAGCAAGGCCAGCTTTTGAACGACTTCTGTAAAAATCTAAAATTGGGCTGGTGTCAGTATTTCAGGCTAACATGTCCTTATCCTCACAGTTCTTTGTCAGTATAAAACAAGAGTGCCTTGTAATGTGGGAGAAAAAATAAGGACTTGAATGTAAGGGGACTTATCTCCTGGAGGATAATTTGTCAGAGGAGCCTACATACATGGGCATATGTAGGTCACATCCTTTTAAAAGGAAATTACTTGCCTTCCACTTTCTTTTTTCCCTTCTCACTGGCTGGAAATGGTGGCAACTGGAGCAGCTACTCCAGACCTAGAGACAGAAGCCTGCTACTTGGATTGCTCACCTCTTGCTTGTTATGTGAAGACAAATACACTTCTATTTCATATAAGCCACTGTATTTTAGGATCTCTTTGTTAGAACAGTTTAGCTTGTTCCCTAATCTATACTTTTCCCTCCTAAGCAGGTTCCCTTGGCATAGCCTTCCCTGGAAGTCTTAACAGTTATTGAAGCAAAAATCTTAGTCATTTGTGATTCCACCTTTTCCTTCATTCCTATATCCAGGTGACTATCAAGTCCTGCTGATCTGTTATACACAATTATCTTGAAATTCCCATCCTCCTACCTCTGCACTGCTATCACGTTGGTTTGAGCCACAGCTGACCCTTACTTAACCGACTGTAAGAGCTTCAGAGCCAGTCTCCATTTTCTTTCTTCCCCTCAATGCATTCCTCTTGGAAAAATGAACTTGACGTTGAAATGATGTCACTGCCCTCATTAAAGTCCTTCAATGGCTTTTCTTCACACTTAAACACTAACCTTGTGGTCTACAAGGCCCCACCGTTTTCTCTGATGTCATCAAGCACCCCTCTCCCTCTGCACTCCCCTCAGAGGATCTCCTTTCTGTTCTTGACTGCTCAGAGTTCTTTCCACCTCAGAAACTTAGTACATACTGTTGCCTTGAGACAAACCTGGATCTCTGAACTGTTTTTGTTCTTGGGTCTCCTTGTTACTAAAGCTTCAGAAAAACAGATATTAAGAACAGAGATTGGGGGACTTCCCTGGTGGTCAGGTGACTAAGATTTCAAGCTTCCAGAGCAGGGATCCAGGTTTGATCCCAGGTCCGGGAACTAGGTCCTGCATGCTGCAACTGAAGATCGCTCATGCCACAGTGAAGATTGAAGATCCTGCGTTCTGCAACTAAGACCCAGCTCAGCCAAATTAAAAAAGAGGTTGGGCATCCAATATGTGGATTATTGGCATGTCTAGATGAAAGTTCCAGAACAAACAGAAGACAAGCATTATTTATAGAATGAATTTTTCTTGAGCTAAAGGAAAATGTTGATCTTCAGATAAAAAGATCCCCACTGTGGTCAAAACAAAAATAACAAAAATTGTTCAATACTCGGATGACATTTTGAATTTTAAAGATAGAGAACACAGATTTTCAAGGAGAGAAAGAAAAGATTACTTACACAGGCACAAAATCATCTTAGTGTGTATCACACAGTAATGTGATATACTGGATAGTATATATAATATACTGAAGAGAAAAGGACATATGTGGAGCCACAGAAATAATCCTTGTTGATATATGGGCTTTGAAGAGTCCAAAGCTCTGAAGAATTGATTTGATAGAAATAACTAAAAGATGATTCAAAATAAAAACTTTTGAAATAGAGCTGCATGGTAGAAGTCCTGATGGTGAATATGGAGATAAAATACAGGAGCAAGTGTAACTATTTAAATGTGGCTCAAAAGCACTGCCGATGTTAAAGATAATTAAAGATTTAAGCTACTTTATTTTAAAAAGATACCCTTTTCCATAAAAATTTTGTTCAGTAATCCCAGATTACGTTATCATTAACAGGAAGTGGCTATGGGAGGAATAAGAAAAACAAAACATGAAAGGAGGGAATCATTAGCTGTAGTTTTGAGATAATACTTGTTTAAATATTTTGGAATGCGAAAATGGCTATTAGAATTTAAAGGTCACTTTTCAAATCAGTCAAAAGCAAGGCACAACCCCTAAGGCAGAGACAGAAAACATGAAAATGGCTATCAAACAAAAGCTTAGAATAAGACAATTCACGGAGAAATAAACATCAGCCATGGTGATACACAAAAATGGGTTAAATGTATTGGATGATAAGGAATCTTAAATGTTTTTAAATCTAATTATCTAGAAGAACTTGAAAAAGAAAAATAAAGTCCAAATGTAGCAGAAGGAAAAAAATAATAATAGAAGTTAGAGCAAAAGTAAATTATGTAGAGATAGGAAAACAATAGAAAAGGCCAACAAAACTAAGAGTTGATTTTATGAAAGGATATTGAATTGAAAGTCACTCAGTCATGTCCGACTCTTTGCAACCCCATGGACTATATACAGTCTGTGGAATTCTCCAGGCCAGAATACTGGAGTGGGTAGCCTTTCCCTTCTCCAGGGGATCAAACCCAGGTCTCCCCTATTGCAGGCAGATTCTTTACCAGCTGAGCCACAAGGGAAGCCCATGAAAAGGTAAACAATTGGCAAACCATTAGCTAGACTAACCAAGAAAAAAAAAGAAGAGGCAAATCAATAAAATTATAAATGAAAGAGGAGACAATGTAACTGATACCACAGAAATAAAAAAGATCATAAGAAACTACTATGAACAACTATATGCCAACAAAACTGCAATCCAGAAGACTTGGATAAAGTCCTAGAAATATGGAACCTACCAAAACTGAATCAGGAAGAGAGAAAATCCGAACAGGCCAATAGTGAGTAAGGAGACTGAATCGGGGGTTGGGGGGGACGCCCAAAAAAGAAAAGCCCAGGTCCAAATGTCTTCACTGGTGAATTTTACCAAACATTTAAAGAAGGATTAATGCCAATCCTCAAACTCTTCCAAGAGGAGTTTGAAGAGGAGGGAACACTCCCAAACTCACAAGGCCAGAATTTCCCTGATACCAAAGCCATATAAGGACACTGCAAGAATTGCAGGCCAATATCTGTGATGACTGGAGGTGCAAAAATTCTAAAGAAAATATTAGCAAACTGAATTCAGCACATTAAAAGGATCACACACCATGATCAAGTAGGATTCAGCCCTGGGATGCAAGAATGGTTCAAAATCAAATTGATAGGTATAGAAGAAGCATTTGGCAAAATTCAACATCCATTCATGATTAAAAACTCAAATTAGAAATAGAAGGAACATACATAGTAAAAGTTATAAATGACAAACCCACAGCCAACATCATACTCAGTGGTGAAAGGGTGGAAGCTTTTTCTCTAATACCTGTATCAGGAATAAGACAAGGGTGCCCACTCTTAACCATTCCTATTCAACATAGTATGGAAGCAGTTAGCAAGAAAAAGAAGTAAAAGGCATTAGAATTGGAAAGGAAGGAGTAAAATTGTCTATTTTCAGAAGACATGTAGAATTTCTATACACTAACAATAAATTATCTGGAAAAGAAACAAAACAATCCTATTTACAGTAACATCAAAAACCAATAAACACTTAGGACCAAATTTAACCTAAGAGAAGCTAGAAGAGATTGAGAAGAGATGGCAAGAATACACAGAAGAGCTATACAAAAAAGGTCTTAAAGACCAGGATAACAATGATGGTGTGGTCACTCACCTTGAGCCAGACATCCTGGAGTGTGAAGTCAAGTGGACCTTAGGAAGCATTACTACAAAGCTGGAGGTGACAGAACGCCAGCTGAGCTATTTAAAACCCTAAAAGATGATTCTGTTAAAGCACTGCACTCAGTGTGTCAGCAAGTTTGGAAAATTCAGCAGTGGACCCAGGACAGGAAAAGGTCAGTTTTCATTCCAATCCCAAAGAAGGGCAGTGCCAAGGAATGTAGAAACTACCGTATAATTGAACTTATTTCACATGCTAGTGAGATTATGTTCAAAATTCTTCAAGTTAGGCTTCAGCAGTGTGTGAATTGAGAACTTTCAGATGTACAAGCTGGGTTTAGAAAAGGCAGAGGAACAAGAGATCAAATTGCCAACATTTGTTGGATCATAGAGAAAGCAAGGGAATTCCAGAAAAACATCTGCATCATTGATTCCACAATAGCCTTTGACTGTGTGGATTACAACAAACTGTGGACAGTTCTTCAAGAGATGGGAATACCAGACCACCTTACCTGTCTCCTGAGAAACCTGTATGCGGGGGCGGGTCAAGAAGTAGCAGTTAGAACCAGACGTGGAACAACTGACTGGTTCAAAACTGGGAAAGGATTATGTCAAGGCTGTATATAGTCACCCTGCTTATTTAACTTATATGCAGTATACACCAGGCGAAATGCCAGGCTAGATGAATCATAAGCTGAAATCAAGATTGTTGGGAGAAATATCACCAACTTCACTTATGCAGATGATATCACTCTAATGGCAGAAAGTAAAGAGGAACTAAAGAGCCTTTTAGTGAAGGTGAAAGAGGAAAGTGAAAAAGCTGGCTTGAAACTGAACATTCAAAAAACTAAGATCATGGCATCCAGTCCCATCACTTCATTTAAAATAGATGGGGAAACAATGGAAACAGTGACCGACTTTATTTTCTTGGGCTCCAAAATCACTGCAGACAAATACTGCAGCCATGAAATTAAAAGACACTTGCTCCTTGGAAGGAAAGCTATGACAAACCTAGACAGCATGTTAAAAAGTAGAGATATCACTTTGCTGACAAAGGTCTGTATAGTCAAAGATATTATTTTTCCAGTAGTCATGTCTGGATGTTAAGAGTTGGACCATAAAGAAGGCTGAGGACCAAACAATGATGCTTTTGAATTGTGGTGCTGGAGAAGACTCCTGAGAGTCCCTTGGATTCCAAGGAGATCAAACCAATCAATCCTAAAGGAAATCAACCCTGAAAATTCACTGGAAGGACTGAAACTGAAGTTCCAAAACTTTGGCCACCTGATGTGAAGACCTGATTCATTGGAAAAGACCTTGATACTGAGGAAAATTGAAGGCAAAAAGAGAAGAGGGCAGTAGAGGATGAGATGGTTAGATAGTATCACTGACTCTGTGGATATTAATTTGAGCAAACTGTGGGAGATGGTGAAGGACAGGGAAGGCTGGCACACTGCAGTCCATGGGGTTTCAAAGAGTTGGACATGACTGAACTACTGAACAACAACACGATTTAACCAAGGAGGTAAAAAATCTCTACTCTGAAAACTGAGCTATTGATCAAGGAAATTGAAGATGCAAAAAGTTAGATAGATAGCCCATGTTCATGGATTGGAAAAATTGATATTGTTAAAATGCCCATGCTACTCAAAGCCACTTCACTTAAAGAGCCTCTTGATAAGGGTGAAAGAAGAGAGTGAAAAAGCTGGTTTGAAACTCAACACCCAAAAAACTAAGATCATGGCATTGATCCCATCACTTCATAGCAAATAGATGGGGAAAAAGTGGAAGCAGTGACAGATTTTATTTTCTTGGACACTAAAGTCACTCCAAATTTCATGACTGTAGCCATGGAATTCAAAGACACTTGCTCCTTGGAAGGAAAGTTACGACAAACCTAGACAGTATATTAAAAAGCAGAGACATCCCTTTGCCGACAAATGTTTGTGGCCAACTCTTTGAAACACTGTGGACTGCAGCACGCAAGGCTTCCCTGTCCTTCACTATCTCCCACAAAGGTTTGTATAGTCAGAGCTGTGGTTTTTTCCAGTAGTCACGTATGGATGTGAGCATTGGACCATAAAGAAGGCTGAGCATTGAAGAATGATGCTTTTGAATTGTGGTGCTGGAGAAGACTCTTGAGAGTGCCTTGGACTGCAAAGAGATCAAATCAATCAATCCTAAAGGAAATCAGTCCTGAGTATTCATTGGAAGGACTGTTGCTGAAGCTGAAGCTCCAATACATTGGCCACTTGATGCAAAGAGCCCACTCACTGGAAAAGACCCTGATGCTAGGGAAGATTGAAGTCAGAAGGAGAAGAGGGCAGCAGAGGATGAGATAATTAGTTAGCATCACTGGCTCAGTGGACATGAATTTGAGCAAACTCCAGAAGATCATGGAGGACAGAGGAGCCTGACATGCCGCAGTCCATGGGGTTGCAAAGAGTAGGACATTACTTAACAACTGAACAACAACAAATGAAAGCCATCTGTAGCTTCAGTCAATCCCTATCAAGATTAGTATGTCCTTTTTTTTGTTTGTTTGTTTTTTTTAATAGAAATAGAACAAAAAAACCCTAAAATTCACGTAGAACCACAAAAGACCTTGAATAGCCAAAGCAATTCTAAGAAAGAAGAACAAAGCTGGAAGCAGCACACTTCCTGCCTTCAAGCGTTATTACAAAGCTATCAAAACAGTATATTACTGGCACAAGAACAGACACATAGACCAAGCGAATAGAATCAAGAGCCCAAAGAATGAAACCAGACCCCTATCTTATACCACTCACAAAATCAACTCAAAGTGAATTAAAGACTTAAATGTTAAGACCTGAAACCACAAAAATAGGGGAAAATTTATTGACATGGGTCTTGTCAATAATTTTTTAACATGACAACCTAAAGCACATGCAACAAAATTAAAAATAAGTGGGACTCCACCAAACTAAAAACCTTCTGCACAGCAAAATAAATGATCAGCAGAGTGAAAGGGCAACCAGCTGAATAGGAGAAATTATTTGGAAACCACACATTACTGATAAAGGGGCTAATATTCCATAATATATAAGGAACTTAATAGTAAAAATTCAATCCAGTTTTAAAAATGGGCTCTTCCGATAAGCGGCCTGAGATGACCTCTAAAATAGTGCACTATTCACTCCACCCAGAAAACGCCACAAAATCATGCAAATCAAGAGGTTCAAATCTTCGTGTTCACTTTCAGAACATTCATGAAACTGCCCAGGCCATAAAGGGTATGCATATCCAAAAAGTCACCAAGTATCTGAAGCGTGTCATGCCATCGTTACAACAGTGGCATTGGTAGGTGTGTACAGGCCAAACAGTGGGGCTGGATGCAGGGTTGGTGGCCCAAAAAGAGTGCTGAATTTTTACTGCACATGCTCAGAAATGAAGAGCGTAATGCTGAATTTAAGGGCTTAGATGTAGATTCTGTCGTCAGTGAGCACATCCAGGTGAACAAAGCCCCCAAGATGTAGCACAGGACTTAACAGAGCTCACGGTTGGACCAACCCCTACATGAGCTCTCCCTGCCACATTGAGATGAGATGAAAAAGAACAGATTATTCCTAAACCAGAAGAGGAGGTTGCACAGAAGAAAAAGAGATCTCAGAAGAAACTGAAGAAACAAAAACTTGTGGCCCGGGAATAAATGCCGCAAAAAATAAATGCAAATAAAAGTTTAAAAGAAAAAAAAGGGCAAAGGGCCTGAATACTTTTCCAAAGAAGGTATTCAGGTGGCCAATAAATACATGATAAGGTACTAAACATCACTAATTATTAGAGAAATGCAAAACGAAACCACAGTGAGATACCAACAGTTCACACCTATTGGAATGGTTGTCATCAAAGAGACAAGAGATAAGTTTTGGCAAAGTTGTGGAGAAAAGGGAAGCCCTGTGCACTGTTAGTGGGGTCTGTAAAACAGTATGGAGGTGCCTCAAAAAGTTAAAAATAGAACTGTCATAATATATATACACACACACATATAACTGAAAGCATTTATATAATTATCCTGAAGAGATATCAGCACACCAATGTTACTGCAGCACTATTTACAGTAACCAGGACATGGGCAGAACCTGTGTCCATTGACAAGGAATGAATGGATAACAATGGATGAATGGATAGATACATGTTGAATAAATATATATATATACACACACATATATATATATATATATACATACATATATATGATGGAATACTATGTAGTCACAGAAAGAAGGAAATCCTGGCACTTGTGACAACATGGATGGACTTTTAGGCCCTTATGTTGAGTGACATGTCAGTGAAAGACAAATGCTACACTATCTCACTTATATGTGGAATCTAAAAAATCTCATAGAAAGTGATCAGATTTGTTGTTACCAAAGGTGGGGAAATGTGAAAGTGGTCAGAGGAACAATCTTCCAGTTATAAGATAAATAAGTTCTAGGGCTATAATATACAACATGATGAGTACAGTTAACAATACTGTATCATATATTTCAAAGTTTCTAAAAGAGCCGATGGTGGAATTTCCAAGTGGTCCAGTGGCTAAGAGTCTGCGCTCCCAATGCAGGGGACCCTGGTTCAATCCCTGGTCAGGGAACGAGATCCCTTATCCCACAACTAAGAGTTTGCATGCCACAACTAAAGATCCTGCATGCCACAGTGAGAATTGAAGATCCTGAGTGCTGCAACTAAGACCTGGTACTGCAAAATAAATATATATATTTTTAAAAAAGAGTGTATGATAACAGATAAAGAGAACAGACTTGTGGTTGCCAAGGGGTGAGGGAGGGAAAGATTGGGACCTTGGGATTAGCAGATGCAAACTATTATATATAGAATGAACAACAAGGTCCTACTGTATATAGCACAGGGAACTATATTCAATATACTATGATTAAACCATAATGGGACAGAATATGAAAAAATACCTATTTCTAACTGAATCACCTTGCTGTACAGCAGAAATTAATGTTATAAATCAGATCTACTTCAAAAATATTTTAGAAGTCAGAAAGCTAAAAGTGTTTAAAATTCAAAGGTTGAAAAACAAAATACTAATAAAATTAGAATACAAACAATTGAAATAAATCTTTTAAAACTTACAAAAAAAAAAAAAGAGTAGGGATGTCCTTGGTGGTCCAGTGTCCATACTCCCAATGCAAGAGGCTTATGTTCAATCTCTGGTTGTGGTACTAGATCCCATGTGCTATAACTAATGATCCTGCACACTGCAAAGAAGAGCGAAGATCCTGCGTTTTGCAACTAAGACCTGGTACAGCCAAATAAACATCTTTTTTAAAAGAAAGGAGTAGATAGTAAGTTTTTGTCTCTAGGGGAAAAACTTTTTTTAACTAAGTTATATAACTGATGGATATTAACTAAACATACATGGTAATCATTTTACAATATATACATATATTAAACCATTATGTTGCACACTCAAGCTTATATAATGTTATTAGTCAATTACATCTCAATTAAAACTGAAAAAAATTAAACCTAATTATAAGTTGCTTAAAAACAGTCCTGCATGAGGACTAAAAATAAAAAGAGAAACAAAGCAAGAGCTCAGAGAGTACTAATCAGATGAAATGAAATTAATCAGGAAGCAATAAAATTATTCAGGAAGCAATAAAAGTTAATTTTAGTTTCTGTGTACAGTTAGAAATGGAAATATGAGAATCTTTCAGTGAGTAACACAATGTTGAGCTATGGAAAAGATATATTAGAAACAAGGGTAATCTGACAGATGTATAATATTAGTGGGAACCATGAAGAAGACCTTCTCTGATGGACCAAGCAAGTCCATCGAAGATAAGTGAGGTGTCTGGGGAAAAACCCTGGACAGGTACCAGGCTTCTGTTTTTGGGTTGAATGCCATAACGTCAACATTCCCTTCCTCTCGATTAATGCAAAATAAAAGAATTTTAACAGTTCCAAATCGGGTAACAGAGTAATGAGGCCAGCTTTTAAGGCCAAACTTGTTTTTCATCCCTTTTAAAACAAGAATATTTTAAAACTGGGAAAGTACACACTGCGTATGAGAACTGATGACTCAAAGGTAAGATCATTTGAACTACATTTGGTTGGGGAGGGATCTGGCAGGGAGGGCAGCGAAGACTGTCCCCTTCATGCCCATTTTTTAGAATTATGTCAGTACTGGAAAGCTTAGATCAGCTTCTCCTGACCCTCTCAACCCACCATGAGCACACCGGCAGAAGAGACTGGTCTAGCATGACAATCTAAGAACAGCTCACTCTCCATGAAGCCCTCTGCAGAACTAGAGTATCATTCCCATGATGGGGAGCCCCATCATCACCCCATGCTGCCTGCGAGAGCCCATCAGTTCATGACAACTTTTGGTTGCTTGCTGGGCCATGAGCTAGCCATGTTTGTGACTGACCGACATTAAACCTTCCTGCATTCCTTTTTTTTTTTTTTGGGTCTTAGGTTTTACTGATAGCATTTTATTGGGATTTCAGCACCTTCGTCAGTCTAGAGTTGTGTTATCTTGGTCAGGTTTTGATACCAGAATTTAACCACTTTATAAAAATGCACCGACCTAAAATCTTTTTGTATTCATCTTATCTTTCCATCACTTTAAAAGTGCTTCCCATTAGCTGCAGGAAGGGGAGACAGGTACAGATACTGATGCCCTTCAGCCTCCAGAGGTCTGTGTGGCTGAAGCCCCACACAATGGTTCCCACTGCAGCAGTCTTGACGCTTCAGCCCAGACTGATAAATATTTTTGTTTCTGTGAGCCAAGCCGTGAAAAGTTTGCGAAACACCATATAGTATAGCAGGGTATCTAATCAATGATACCCACCAGGGTTCTTGGCCTTCCCCAATCAATAGAAATTGATGAGAGAGGGCAGATAAATTCAGGCAGGGCTTTAATGGGGCCCCCGTACCCCTGAGTATGTGTAAGGCGGTGATCTCATTTCTTATTTGAGGTCAGGCTAGGGGGGTGGCTTAGGTGGTTTGCCCACCTTTCTGTGATGCTCAGTGCAGGTGGCATCACAGTACTCTGCTTTTGCTCCAGACACCCAGGTTTTTGCTCCTAGCTCTTCAGAAATGGCAGTTGGGTTTTTTGGTCTCTGTATCATTTGGGTCCAGAATTTGCCCCAACTGCACAGTTATTTTTAGTCCCATATAATTTATTTGTATTTTTTAGCTGGTGGGGAGGTGTGTGCAGATGCAAGCTTTGTAGCACTGCAGCGAAGAGTCCCAGGCCTGTCTCAAAAAAGCATCAACTGGCAGTACTCTGTATCTACTTTGGGGATTGAGAACTGCCTCTGGGACTTCCTATTTAAAAACACCCTCTTACACTGTTGGTGGGAATGCAAACTAGTACAGCCACTATGGAGAACAGTGTGGAGATTCCTAAAAAAACTGGAAATAGAACTGCCATATGACCCAGCAATCCCACTGCTGGGCATACACACCAAGGAAACCAGAATTGAAAGAGACACATGTTGTACCCCAATGTTCATTGCAGCACTGTTTATAATAGCCAGGACATGGAGGCAACCTAGATGTCCATCAGCAGACAGATAAGAAAGCTGTGGTACATATACACAATGCAGTATTACTCAGCCATTAAAAAGAATACATTTGAATCAGTTCGAATGAGCTGGATGAAACTGGAGCCTATTATACCGAGTGAAGTAAGCCAGAAAGAAAAACACCAATACAGTATATTAATGTGTATATATGGAATTTATAAAGATGGTAATGATAACCCTGTATGCAAGACAGCAAAAGAGACACAGACATATAGAAGAGTCTTTTGGACTCTGTGGGAGAGGTGAGGGCAGGATGATATGGGAGAATGGTATTGAAACATGTAAATTATCACATGTAAAATGAACTGCCAGTCCAGGTTTGATGCATGATACAGGGTGCTTGGGGCTAGTGCACTGGGATGACCCAGAGGGATGGGATGGGGAGGGAGGTGGGAGGGGGGTTCAGGATGGGGAACACATGTACAGCCATGGCTGGTTCATGTCAATGTATGGCAAAACCAATACAATATTGTAAAATAAAACAAAAGGAAAAAAAAGTTAATGTAGAAAAATAAATAAAACAGACCTGGCCATTTCCCGTCTCTTGTTTTGACAAAGTCTGGAGCTTTCAGGGACTCTGGTCCTGACAGGCGCCTGATTGGGGGGTGGGACCTGGTTAGCCCAATTCAGCAGCAGGTGAACTTCATGTACTTCCTGTTGTGTTTTCCTCCTGGTTGGCCACCACAGGCACAGGGCTCCTCTCCAGCTCTCCTGCTTTAAGTGCATCTTTGCTTGACTTGTTAACTCAAGCTTGTATTTAGAACTGGAAGCTTGGGACTTCCCTGGAGGACTTTGCCTTTCAAGGCAAGAGGTGCAGTTTCTAATCCCTCATCAAGGAACTAAGATCCCACATGAATCCAGCCCAAGTCAACCAAAAGCTAAAACAGAAGCAATATTGTAAAAAGTTAAAAAAAGACTTTAAATGGTCCACGCTAGAATAAATAAACTTGAAAGCTTAATGAGAGTGTTCTGTTTCCCAAATATATAACCCTGTTCTCTCTCAACTAGTGCGTCTTTTGCCCTCTTGTTGACATGAGCTTAAGAAATTGTTTTTTTTCCGCAACTGAAATATTAAAGAATTCACCTGTAAAATCACCTAGGACCCAGCACCCCCTCCCTTTTAAAAAGCTGTTTAAGTAATATTCTTTTACTTCCCTGTTTGTTGGCTTACTAAAGCCTTGGAGACAGATCCCTGAGATAGTAATAAAAGTTAATCTTCCTTGAGTGCTTCTTGAGTGTCCTTTATTTCACACAGGGTGAAAGTGAAGTGAAAATTGCTCAGTCGTGTCCAACTCTTTGACCCCATGGACTATACAGTCCATGGAATACTCCAGGCCAGAATACTGGAGTGGGTAGCCAGTTCCCTTCTCCAGGGGATCTTCCCAACCCAGGAATTGGACCCAGGTCTCCGGGGGGGGGGGGGCAGATTCTTTACCAGCTGAGCTATCAGGGAAGCCCCTCACACAGCGTGACCTCATCTCATCTAATTCTGAGAACCACGGAATCCCAAGTTTCAGGTGAGAAACCAGAGGTTTCCAAGCGTTGAAAACTTAAAAGAACCTTACGGCGCTTCAACGACAAAAAAATTACACATCTGGGCCAAAACTTGGTCCATGACACCCCAGTCAGTGATCTGCGGTGATCACAAGAGTGTCCAAGACATGTGGGGAGGACTTCCAGGTGGGAGGAAAGTGGGGACCAGGAGCCATACCTGAAGGTGGAGGTCGGAGAGGATGTGGTCAGGAGACCAGGAAGGCGGGAGGCGGGGTGGGGAGGGAATGGGGGTGGGCTGGGGGCTTTGGGGTGGGGGTGTGGTCAGGGACTCTTCCTAATCCTCAAGGCCATGAGACGGACTCCGGGCAAGGTGGGAGTCGGAGGACAAGGGCTTTCTAGGCGGCCACTCCACGCCACGCGGACTTGCGCGCTCGTGGGCTCTCCGGAAGCTCGCGTGGACCCGGGAACGAGCCACGTGACCCCCGAAGCTCCGCCCCCGACCCCCCAGCCCCCACTGCCCCCGCCTCCAGGGCGCCGTGCGCGGGGCGGCGGCGGTTGTCCGGCCGTTGGCGTCCGTGTGGTTTTTGGAAGTCTCGGGGGTTCAGGGGTCGGGGGTTGGGCGGCTGGGGGCGGTGCGGGCGCCGGAGCGCGCCCCCGGCGGCGTCCGGGTGGGAGCGCGGCGTGTCGCCCGCTGTTCGCGGCGGTGCGTGGCCGGAGCTTGGCTCGCGGACTCCGCGGCGCTGACCCGGGAGGAGGCGCGGCCCACCTCGGACGCCGGCCCTGCAGGTTTTCGCCTCCACAGCTCGAGGCGAGGGAGTAGCGACAAGGAGAGGAGGACTGGGGCGAGGCCGCGACGGTGCCCGTCTCTCCAGGGCGAGTCCGCCGGGCGGCCGGCGAGGCGCGGGAAAGATGCTCCAGGTCCTGGTGCTTAAGGTGAGCGAGCGCGAAGCCCCGGGCCCGGCCGTTCAGCCGCTCCGGTGCAGGGGCCGCCCCGTGGGGACCCTTCCGGAGGGGCTCCTCCTGGACGCTTAATTTCAGATTAACAACGAGAAATTTTCGTCCAGGGGTGCTCCATGCAATATTTGGGACGTACTTAATAAAGTTATTCGTTGTTTTGCCGAAATTCAGATTGAACTAGGTGTCTTGTATTCAGAACCTCGGGGGGAGGGACGGAGTCTGACACCTCCCACGCACCCGGTCCGGGATCGGCGCAGGGTGAGCCACCGTTCCCTCTGCCCCGCGGCCGCAGTGTGTAGACCTGTTCCTCTCCCCCTCCGGCGGGCCCCCATCCCCGTTGGACAGGGGACTCTGAAAGCTGCAGGCTGTGACCTCACTAAGGTGATAGAAAGAACTCTTCTGCTGGCTGAGTGTATGACTTAAGTACTGTCAGTGAAATCCACAAACAATGTCAAGAGTAGTTTTCCTGCTGGAGCTGCTTACCAGGGGCGTGCTTTGCCCACTGGAGGCTGGATTGAGATTGAAGCAGTAGCTGTCCAGGGACTTCTCACTACAGCATGACCAAAAGTGGACCAAGTGCCATGTAGTCTGGCATTTTTATGATGTTTTAAAATTAACATCTTAATTTTTATAACTGATGTTGAAAAGTGAACTTGACCGAAACATCTGAAGTTATTATGCAAATACTGTATATACTCAGGGGAATTGAACATGAATTGATGATTAATGATGAGTCCAGTTACTGATGTTCTAAATTATGCTTAACCCACTCCTGTTACTGAATGTGGGAAAAGACACTCATTACATAGTTACTCAGATAAATGAAGGCAAAGGAAAACGACGGGTAGAAAAGATAAGTTACTATTCCTGAGAAATAATAACACACTTAAATTAAATCATATTAATTTAATGGTGTGAGGTATTTCTTATGCCGGATAGCTAATTCTACTTTTACTTGAGTAAAAGCAAAGTATTCAAGTTTGAATGGTAGAAGTAAGGAGAAGAAAGTGGACCAAAATTTTACATAGATAATATTTTTTGAAGGGCTTCCCTGGTGCCTCAAATGGTAAAGAATCTGCCTGCAATGTGGGAGACGTGGGTTCAGTACCTGGGTCAGGATTTATCTAATGGAAATTATGTAGACATGCAAGGGGAAAAAAATGTATAAGGTGATGACTGAATTTGGGCAGCTTTGCCAGTGGCGCTGGCGGGAAGCAGGAGGGCTTGACCTTGGTGTAAGAGGTGGATGGGATGACCCTGAGGGATGGGATGACCCTGAGGAATGAGATGGGGAGGGAGGTGGGAGGGGGGTTCAGGATGGGGAACACATGTAAACCCATGGCCGATTCATGTCAATGTATGGCAAAAACCACTACAATATTATAAAATAATTAGCCTCCAATTAAAGTAAATTAATTAATTTAAAAAAAGAGTTGGGGGTGGGGGGAATTGTGAGCCCAGCCCAGAAAGTAAGCACAGGGAAAAAAATTGCAGTTTGATGCAGTTGTTCTGGCTGGTAAAACTGGCCCTTTGTACATTTTTTAGGTTCTAGCAGCAGATTCTTTTTAGTTTATAGTATTTTATTAGTTTGCAGATTTTTTGTTAACATTTTTACACATATTTGCACGTTTCTTCATGCATGCTAAGTCACTTCAGCTATGTCTGACTCTTTGCGACTCTAGGGACTATAGCCCACCAGCCTCCTCTGTCCGTGGGATTCTCTGGGCAAGAATACTGGAGTGGGTTGCCATGTCCTGCTCCAGAGGCTCTTTCCCACCCAGGGATCAAGCTCACGTCTCCTGCGACTCCTGCTTTGCAGGCTTTACCACTGAGCCAGCGGGGAAGCCCATCTTTCTTTATTTTATAGAATTGTTGACTTCTTTTGAACCATTTGAGAATTAGTTGTGAACTCTAAATACTTACGCATGTGTTTCTTAAAAACAGAAGACTTTCTCTTACATAACCATAGCATAATTATCACACTTGAGAAATGTAATGTTGATACAACAATACTGCCTAATACAAAGTCCATACTCAAATTTCTCTAGTTGTTCAGGTAATATATTTTATAACTTGTTTTCTCTGATCCAGGACCCAATAAAAAATTATACATTTAGTTACCATGACCTTTTAGTCTCCTTTATTTAGGGTTAGTTCTCTGGCTTTTTTGTACCTTTGATGTCATTGAAACTTAGAGTTACTCCTGCTAGGCTTTGCAAAATATCCTTCAAGTTGAATTTGTCTGTCAGCTTCCTCATGATGGTGTTCAGGTTGGGGACATTTTTAGTAAAAAAATACTGCATAGATGATGCCACATCAGAGGATAAGAAGTTCTTTTTTATCATTAAAAAATCGTTGCTTTTCAGCAAAAATAATTTAAAAATGTAACTTTTATCAGGAAATACTTTAGACATATAAAAAAGCATAGAAACTATTATAAACACCTGGACATCTGCCACCTAGCTTTGCCAAATTTTAACATTTTGCCATATTTGCCTTGTATCTTTTTTACTCATAAAATGTTTTATTATTTTTAATGTAGAATTCTGTGATATTTTGAAAAATGTATAGTCATGTAGTCACCGCCATGATCAACATACAGAACAGGTTCTTCACACGCTGAAATTGTCTTGTGCTCCTTTGTATCGTTCCTTTTCCCTGCCTCTCGTCCTTGGCAACCACTGATCTGTCTTCTATCCTTGTTAATTTTGCCTTTTTCAGAATGTCATAAAAATGGGATTGTGCACATGGAATCACAGTGGTATGTAACCTTTGAGTTCGGCTGCTTTGACTTACCTTAAGGCATTAGAGGCTTATCTACATTGTGGCACTTTTTAGGGTTGAGTAGTATTTTATTGTATGGATGTGACTGTTTATATAATCACCAGTTGAAGGCTACTTGAGCTGTTTCTAAATCATGTTTCCATGTGCTTGTTTTTCCCATGCATCTGTCTTTTTTGGTCAAGTATCTGTTCAGATCTGCCCATTCTGACATGGCGGTTTGTTTTCTCATTGACTTTGAAGAGTTCTTTACGTATTCTGGATAAAGTTCTTTGGATATGTGACTTGTAAATATTGCCCCAGTTTGTGGCTTATCTCTTTATTCCTCTAACAATGTGTTTCAAAGAGCTTTAAATTTAAAAGAAGGTTTAAATTTGGATTAAGTCTAGTTTATCAATTTTTGCTTATACAAATTATTTTGGTGTTTTATCTAAGAAATCTTTGCCTAACCCACAGTCACAAAGATTTCACCCCATATATTCCTCAAAAAATTTTTATAGTCTTATGTTCTACATTTAGATAAATGATCCCTCAGAGTTAATTTTTATATACGTTATGAGGAATGGATCAAGGTTCGTTTTTTTTGCATATATATCTAATTTTTTCAGCATCATTTGTTGAAAAAAACTATCCTTCTTCTATTGAATTGCCTTTGTGCCATTATTGAAGATCAGTTGAGCATATATGTGTGATTCTGTTTCTGTTCTGTTGATTTATATATTTGTGAATTCTCCAGTACCACACAGTTCTGATTGCTTCAGCTTTATAGTAAGCCTCAAAATCAGATAGTGTGAGTGTTCCAACTGTGTTGTTCTTTTTCAGAATTATAGGCGCTGTTCTAGTTCCATTGGCCTTTCAATAAGAATTTCAGAAATAGTTTGTTGATTTCTTAACTCATTTTGAGAGGAAATCAGAATCTTAACATTCCATGAATACAGTATATCTGCATTACAGGCCTTCTTTGATTTATGTCATCAGTGTTTTGTAACTTTTTCATACAAATTTTGTTAGATTTCTTTCTAGGTAATTCCTGCTTTTTGGTGCTGTTGCAAATGGCACTATTTTTTAAATTTAAATGTCCAATTTTTAATATAGACATACAGTTGCATTTATTATATGACCTTGTACCCTGAAACCTTGTTAAAGTCACTTATTAGTTCTAGTATATTTCTTGTAGGCTCCGTAGAATTTTCTCCATAGGTATTCTTATTGTGAATAGAGACACTTGTCTTTCTTCTTTCTGACTTTCCTAACAATGTTTATTTTGTAATTATTTATTTTTAGCTGTCCTGGGTCTCCACTGCTGCATGGGCTTTGCTCTAGTTGTGGCAAGCAGAGTTTCCTCTAGTTGGGATGCGGTGGCTTCTTTTGTTGAGGAGCATGGACTGTAGAGTGCATGGGCTCAGTAGCTGTGGTACATGAGCTTAGTTGCTCCACGGGGTGTGGGATCCTCCCGGATCAGGGATCAAACCCATGTCATCTGCACTGGCAGGTGAATTCCTCACCACTGAGCCACCAGGGAAGCCCACATCTTTTTCTTGTCTTACTGTATAAGTAGGACTTCCAGCACAGTGTTACTGAGTAGGCATGGTAAACACATCACTAATGAATTTTTGTTTTGTTTTAATTTTCAGTTCTAGAATTGCTGTTTTCCAAAGGTTTCTTTTATTTTTTTTTTAAAGTTTTCTTTTGTGAGATTCTTCTTTAAATTAAAAAAAAAAACTCTCTACAGTGGTCTTGTCTTTTAAGTTTTTGAACATGGTATTATAATAGCTGCTTTTAAGTTCTTGCCTATACAACTTCAGGGGCTTCCTAGGTGGCACTAATGGTAAAGAACCAACCTACCAAAGCAGGAGATGTAAGAGATGTGGGTTCGATCTCTGGGCTGGAAAGATCCTCTAGAGGAGGGCATGGCAATCAACTCCAGTATTCTTGCCTGGAGAATCCCATGGACAGAGGAGCCTAGAGGGCCACAGTCCATAGGGTGCAAAGAGTCAGACACGACTGAAGAGACTTAGCACACATGCATGCTGTTCACTTTGCCATCTGGGGAGTCTTGGGTTCAGTTTCTGTTGGCTGCTGTTTGCTTGGCCTTGCAGCACATGCTCATTTTTTGCTTGTCTAATATTGTTCATGCCACATTGGGGGTTGTGATAGGGAGCCGCTGTATAATCAGTCTTCGCTTTGAGAGGCTTGGTTCATAGTACTTTGGAGACCTCTTAAGATGAGCTTAAGATGGAGGGGTAGAAGGACATACTCTCATCTCCTCTTGTGAGAACTCCAAAATTGGAACTCACTGCTGAACAACCATCAACAGGACAATGTTGGATCCCACCAAAAAAAGATACCCATTTCCAAGGGCAAAGGAGGAGGCCCAACAAGACTTTCAGTTCAGTCGCTCAGTCGTGTCCAACTCTTTGTGACCCCATGAATCACAGCACACCAGGCCTCCCTGTCCATCACCAACTCCCAGAGTTCACCCAAACTCATGTCCATCGAGTCAGTGATGCCATCCAGCCATCTCATCCTCTGTCATCCCCTTCTCCTCCTGCCTCCAATCCCTCCCAACATCAGGGTCTTTTCCAGTGAGTCAACTCTTCGTATCAGGTGGCCAAAGTATTGGAGTTTCAGCCTCAGCATTAGTCCTTCCAGTGAACACCCAGGACTGGTCTCCTTTAGAATGGACTGGTTGGATCTCCTTGCAGTCCAAGGGACTCTCAAGAGTCTTCTCCAGCATCACAGTTCAAAAGCATCAATTCTTTGGCGCTCAGCTTTCTTCACAGTCCAATTCTCACATCCATACATGACCACTGGAAAAACCATAGCCTTGACTAGATGGACCTTTGTTGGCAAAGTAATGTCTCTGCTTTAGAATCTGCTATCTAGGTTGGTCATAACTATTCTTCCAAGGAGTAAGCATCTTTCAATTTCATGCCTGCAATCACCATGTGCAGTGATTTTGGAGCCCAAACAAATAAAGTCTGACACTGTTTCCACTGTTTCCCCATCTATTTCCCATGAAGTGATGGGACCAGATGCCATGATCTTACTTTTCTGAATGTTGGATTTTAAGCCAACTTTTTCACTCTCCTTTTTCACTTTCATTGAAAGGCTCTTTAGTTCTTCTTTGCTTTCTGCCATAAATGTGGTACCATCTGCATATCTGAGGTTATTGATATTTCTCCTGGCAATCTTGATTCCAGCTTGTGCTTCATCCATCCCAGCATTTCTCATGATGTACTCTGCATATAAGTTAAATAAGCAGGGTGACAATATACAGCCTTGACGGACCCCATTCCCAATATGGAACCAGTCTGTTGTTCCATGTCCAGTTCTAACTGTTGCTTCCTGACCTGTGTATAGATTTCTCAGTAGGCAGGTCAGGTGGTCTGGTATTCCCATCTGTTGAAGAATTTTCCATGGTTTGTGGGATCCACACAGTCAAAGGCTTTGGCATAGTCAATAAAGCAGAAGTAGATGTTTTTCTAGAACTCTCTTGCTTTTTTGATGATCCAACAGATTTTGGCAATTTGATCTCTAGTTCCTCTGCCTTTTCTAAATTCAGCTTGAACTCTGGAAGTTCACAGTTCACGTACTGTTCATGCCTGGCTTGGACAATTTTGAGCATTAAGTACTTTGCTAGCATGTGAGATGAGTGCAATCGTGCAGTAGTTTGAACATTCTTAGACATTACTGAGCATGACCCCACCCATCGGAGCAAGACCCAGATTCCCCCACAGCCAGTCCCTCCCGTCAGAAAGCTTCCACAAGCCTCTTATCCTCTTTCATCAGAGGGCAAACAGAATGAGAACCACAATCACAGAAAACTAACCAAGCTGATCACCTGGACCACAGTCTTGTCTAACTCAATGAAACTAGGGCCACCCAGGACAGACGGGTCATGGTGGAGAGTTCTGACAAAACATGGTCCCTGGAGAAGGGAATAGTAAACCACTCCAGTATTCTTGCCTTGAGAACCCCATGAACAGTATGAAAAGGCAAAAAGACATGACACTGAAAGATGGACTCCCTAGGTCAGTAGGTGCCCAGTGTGCTACTGGAGAAGAGCGGAGGAACAGCTCCAGAAGGAATGCCGAGGCTGAGCCAAAGCAGAAACAGCGCCCAGTTGTGAATGTGACTGGTGATGGAAGTAAAGTCCGATGCTGTAAAAAACAATATTGCATAGGAACCTGGAATGTTAGGTCCGTGAACCAAGGTAAGCTGGGAATGGTCAAACAGGAGGTGGCAAAAGTGAACATAGACATTTTAGGATCAGTGAACTAAAATGGACTAGAATGGAAGAATTTAATTCATATGACCATTATATCTACTGCTGTGGGCAAGAATCCCTTATTAGAAATGGAGGAGCCTTCATAGTCAACAGAAAAGTCCAAAATGCAGTGCTTGGATGCAATCTCAAAAATAACAGAATGATCTCTGTTTGTTTCCAAGGCAAACCACTCAGTATCATAGTAATCCAAGTCTATGCCCCAATCACTAATGCCAAGGAAGCCGAAGTTGAACAGTTCTATGATGACCTACAAGACCTTCTAGAAGTAACACCAAAAAAAGATGGCCTCTTCATCATAGGGTACTAGAATGCAAAAGTAGGATATCAAGAGATACCTAGAGTAACAGGCAAGTTTGGCCTTGAGGTACAAAATGAAGCATGGCAAAGGCTAACAATTTTGCCAAGAGTATGCCCTGGTCATAGCAAACACCCTCTTCCAACAGCACAAGAGACGACTTTACACATGGGTCACCAGATGGTCAATACTGAAATCAGATTGATTATATTCTTTGCAGCTAAAGATGGAGAAGCTCTATACAATCAGCAAAAACAAGGCCGGGAACTGACTGTGGCCGAGATCATGAACTCCTTACTGCCAAATTCAGAGTTAACCTGAAGAAGGTAGGGAAAACCACTAGGCCATTCAGGTAGGACCTTAGTCAAATCATTACGATTATACAGTGGATGTGACAAATAGATTCAAGGAATTAGATCTAACAGAGTGCCTGAAGAACTATGGATGGAGGTTTGTAACATTGTACAGGGGGTGGTGATCAAAACCATCCCCAAGAAAAAGAAAAGCAAAAAGGCAAAGTAGTTGTCTGAGGAGGCCTTACAAATAGCTGAGAAAAGAAGAGAAGTGAAAAGCAAAGGAGAAAAGGAAAGATACATCCATCTGAATGCAGAGTTCCAAAGAATAGCAAGGAGAGATAAGAAAGCCTTCCTAAATAATCAATGCAAAGGAATAGAGGGAAATAGTAGAATGGGAAAGACTAGAAATCTCTTCAAGAAAATTAGAGGTATCAAGGGAACATTTCATGCAAAGATGGGCATAATAAAGGACAGAAACTGTATGGACCTAATAGAAGCAGAAGATATTAAGAAGAGGTGGCAAGAGTACACAGAACTATACGAAAAATATCTTAATGACCCAGGTAACCATGATGGTGTGATCACTCAGCTAGAGCCAGACATCCTGGAGTCTGAAGTCAAATGGGCCTTAGGAAGCACCATTGCAAACAAAGCTAGTGGAGGTGATGGAATTCCAGTTGAGCTATTTCTAATCCTAAAAGATGATGCTGTTAAAGTTCTGCACTCAATACCTCAGCTAATTTGGAAAACACAGCAGTGGCCACAGGACTGGAAAAGGTCAGTTTTTTCATTCCAGTCCCAAAGAAAGGCAATGCCAAAGAACGTTCCAACTACCACGCAGTTGCACTCATCTCACACACTGGCAAAATAATGCTCAAAATTCTCCAAGCCAAACTTCAGCAGTACGTGAACCAAGAACTTCCACGTGTTCAAGCTGGATTCAGAAAAGGCAAAGGAACCAGAGATCAAATTGCCAACATCTGTTGGATCATAGTAAAAGCAAGAGAATTACAGAAAAACATCTACTTCTCCATTGACTACACTAAAAGCCTCTGACTGTGTGGATCACAACAAACTTTGGAAAATTCTTTAAGAGATGGGAATATCAGACCACCTTACCTGCCTCCTGAGAAACCTGTATGCAGGTCAAGAAGCAACTGGTTCAAAATTGGGAAAGGAATATGTCAAGGCTGTATATTGTCATCCTGCTTATTTAATTTATATGCAGAGTATATCATGCAAAATGCTGGGCTGCCTAAAGCTCAAGCTGGAATCAAGATTGCTGGGAGAAATATCTATAACCTCAGATATTCAGATGACACCACCCTTATGGCAGAAAGCGAAGAGAACTAAAGAGTCTCTCAATGAAAGTCAAAGAGGAGAGTGAAAAAGACACTTGCTCCTTGGAAGAAAAGCTATGACAAACCTAGACAGCATATTAAGAAGCAGAGACATTACTTTGCCAACAAAAGTCCATCTAGTCAAAGCTATGGTTTTTCTAGTAGTTGTGTATGGATGTAAGAGTTGGACTCTAAATAAAGCTGGGCTTTCTTAAGAGTTTGACTCTAAAGAAGAATTGATGCTTTTGAACTGTGGTGTTGGAGAAGACTCTTGAAAGTCCCTTGGGCTGCAGGGACATCAAACCAGTCAGTCCTAAAAGAAATCAGTCCTGAGTATTCATTGGAAGGACTGATGCTAAAGCTGAAACTCCAATACTTTGGCCCCCTGAGGTGAAGAACTGACTCATTTGAAAAGACTCTGATGCTGGGAAAGATTGAAGGCGGGAGGAAGAGGGGACAACAGAGGATGAGATGGTTGGATGATATCACTGACCCAATGGACATGAGTTTGAGCAAGCTCTGGGAGTTGATGATGGACAGGGAAGCCTGGCGTGCTGCAGTCCATGGGGTCGCAAAGTCGGACACTGCTGAGCTTCTGAACTGACTGACTGCTTTTCCCCTTGATGACAGAGCATGTTGTCTTTGTCCTGAAACATGGTCTTTATTTCTCAGGCCTAACACTGCAGGGGTTCTGTGAGGGAGCCTGAGGTGTTTACTGAGCCTCCTTAACTTGGTAGGACTCCTGCTCCAAACTCCGTTTTCCTGTGATGGATGTCAGAGAGAATCAAAGCTTGTGGTTCTTCACTGACTCAGTTGTGTCTGACTCTTTACAACCCCATGGACTGCAGCATGCCAGGCTTCCCTGTCCTTTACTGTCTTTTTCTTTTATTTCAATTTCATTTTATTTTCTCCTATTTTTCTCACAATTTCTTTTATTTTTCATCTAATGATGAAAATCTTGTTTTTTAATGACACTAATAGATGATATCTATTCTTATTCTCTGAACAAAGAAGTCTGACTTTCATTCGTATCCCTTCTACCCCATTCTTGGCTTCCTCTGTAGGTAATAATTTGTTTGCTTTTTTTTTTTTTTTTTGCCACCATTTGTTTCTTTGAAAGTGAGCAGAATGTATATGCATTCATATTTTCTTCTCTTTCTTACAAAAGAGATGGAATACTGAAAACATTGTCTTGAACCTTGCTTTTGTATTTTATTATGAATATTTTCAAAATACTGATCGAAGATTTTGGTCTTTGCTTTTTGAATCACAGTAGACAATTTAAAATTACAAAAAATCAATAGAGTTACTTACATATTATTGGTTACATGTTTTACATTTTTGTGTTTACATCTTTCATCTTTTTTTCCAGTTTTATTGAAGTATAGTTGACATATCATGTTGTATAAGTTCAAGGTATACAAGGTGATAATTTGATATACATATATATTGAAGGTCTTTTATCTTCTGTCTAACCCTTTAAGACAGAGGTACTCATCAAGAATTTGTTAAAGCACTTAATTTTGAAATAGTTGCTGTGATTCTGAGGTTTTATAGTTCCACTTTCAAATGATGGATTGTTTTGTTTGTCTTTTGAAATTTTTACAGATTGAAGATCCAGGTTGCTTCTGGGTTGTTATAAAAGGATGTAGTCCCTTTTTAGATCATGAAGTTGACTATCAAAAACTAAATAGTGCCATGAATGACTTCTATAATAGCATGTGTCAAGATATAGAAATAAAACCACTAAAGTTGGAAGAAGGACAGGTATGTATCTGAATGTGCTTTGAACACTGTGTCTTGAAATACTACTCGAAATGTAGACTGTTTTGACAGCTAAGTTGGCATTTCAGTTTGCTTATAATTACTGTTTTGTATTAGTTCTTTTGATTGCATAAGTCAGGCTAGTCACGAAAAGTAGCAGTTACATTAGGTTCATATGGGGCAAGAGGAGATGGAGTATCATGTAAACCCAGTCATTGGGGCCACTGTCCTGGGGCTGGGAACCAGAGGATTATTCTAGATCCATCACGGGGACCTTAGTGCAGACAGCTTGGAATTTCCAGTCTGGTGCTGCAGTGAACATTGGGGTACATGTATCTTTTCAAATTATGGTTTTCTCTGGATATAAGCCCAGGAGTGGGATTGCTGGATCATATGGTAGCTCTATTTTTAGTTTTTAGGGAGCCTCCATACTGTTCTCACAGTGGCTGTTACCATGTACATTCCTACCAACAGTGGGATAGTTCCCTTTGCTCCACACCCTTTCCAGCATTTATCTTTAGATTTTTCAGAGATGGCCATTCTGACCAGTGTGAGGTGATATCTTACTGTAGTTTTGATTTGTATCTCTCTAATAATTAGTGGTGTTGAGGATCTTTTCATGTGCTTTTTAATCATCTATGTATATTCTTTGGAGAAAAGTCTATTTAGATCTTCTGCTCACTTTTTGATTGGATTGTTTGTTTTTTGATATTGAGCTGCATGAGCTGCTTGTATATTTTGGAGATTAATCCCTCATCGGTTGCTTTGTTTGCACATATTTTCTCCCATTCTGAGGGTCGTCTTCTCATTTTGTTTATGGTTTCCCGTAACTCAGTTGGTAAAGAATCCGCCTGCAATGCAGGAGGCCCTGGTTCACTTCCTAGGTCGGGAAGATCTGCTGGAAAAGGGATACGCTTCTCACTCTAGTATTCTTGGGCTTCCCTTGTGCCTCAGCTGGTAAAGAATCCGCCTGCAATGCAGGAGACCTGGGTTTGATCCCTGGGTTGGGAAGATCTCCTGGAAAAGAGAAGGGCTACCCACTCCAGTATTCTGGCCTGGAGAATTTCACAGACTGTATAGTTAATGGGGTTGCAAAGAGTCGGAAACAGTGAGCAACTTTCACTTTCACTTTTCTTTGCAAAAGCGTTTACGTTTAACTAGGTCTATTTGTTTGTTTTTATTTTTATTACTCTAGGAGGTGTATTAAAAAAGATCTTGCTGTGTTTTATGTCAGAGACTGTAATGCCTGTGTTCTCTTCTAAGAGTTTTATAGTATCTGGTCTTACATTTAGGTCTTTAATCCATTTTGAGTTTGTGTTTGTGTATGGTATTAGGGAGTGTTTTCGTTTCATTCTTTTACGTGTAGCTGTCCAGTTTGACCAACACCACTTACTGAAGAGACTGTCTTTCCTCCATTGTATAGTCTTATTTCCTTTGTCGTGGATTAGGTGACTGTAGCTGCATGGGTTTGTATCTGAACTTTTCATCCTGTTCCATTGATCTATATTCCTGTTTTTTTTTTTTTCTTTCTTTCTTTCTTTTTTTTTTTTTTGTGCCAGTACCATACTGTTTTGATGACTGGCTTTGTAGTATAATTTGAAGTCAGGGAGCCTAATTCCTCCAGCTTTATTTTTCTTTCTTAAGATCTACTTGGCTATTCATGGTCTTTTGTGTTTCCATGCAAATTGTAAAATTTTGTGTTCTAATTCTGTGAAAAATTTCATTGGTAATTTGATAGGGATTGCATTGAATCTGTAGTTTGCTTTGGGTAGTATGGTCATTTTCAGAATGTTGATTCTTCCAATCCAAGAACGTGGTATATCTCTCCATCTGTTTGCATCATCTTTGATTTCTTTTATCAGTATCTTATAGTTTTCTGAGTATGACTAGAGAATTTAACACTAAAGTTTTCTTTTTATTTTGTAGGTTTGTGTGGTTTATTGTCAGGAACTAAAGTGCTGGTGCAGGGCAGTTATTAAGTCAATTGTGTCTTCAGCAGACCATTACCTCGCAGAGTGTTTCCTTGTGGATTTTGCCAGATACATTCCAGTGAAATCCAGAAAGTAAGTACATATTTATTTTGCTTTATGCTCTTTGAGGGGACAAATGTCAGTTTTGAAGGAGAGTGTTAATTTTCAAAGAAAGGGATGAGAGATCGTAAACTGGAAATTTGTAGCTTCAAGAAGAGCAGATTGCAGGTTCCAGTTTTATGAGCAGTGAATGTATGAGCAGGTGGTGGGGACGAGGGGTCAGCAGGCAGCTCCGGCCCTCCTTCCACCATCCTTCCTGGAAAGGGCAGGTGCTCTTGGCCAGCCATTTGCCTGGCCTGGTGTGACCTGTCCCCTTCTCAAGTGATGGAGTGGATCCTTTAGGAAGACCTCTGTTTACTACACAGAGGATGGTTTGCTGGCATGGCTCCAGATTACAGAGAGAAGGACATGTCCCTGGTTGTCCCACTTAGCAGAGTGAGGGTGTGACTGTCACAGAATGGCCCTCGCACATTCCAGGACCACATGTTGCAGTTCCCTAGAAAACACTCTCAGCAAGTCAGTCTTGGTGTTTTTGGTAATTTTTTCATGGTTCCTGCCCCAGTGTCAGCAGGTGTCAGTTTAATAAACAATAAATAAGTAAACGTGAGGACTCTTCTTCCGAAAGAGAAAGAACAGTCCCAGCTACAGGAGAGGTGAGACCCTGACAGGGAGTCTGTACTAGGAGGCTCCTCCCACACAGGAGGCTGGCCAGTGTTCATGGGAAAGGCGATGCCTATCTGGCTTGTGGTTCTGCACCTTTATAACCATCAGTTCAGTTCAGTCGCTCAGTTGAGTCCAACTCTTTGCATCCCCACGGACTGTAGCACGCCAGGCTTCCCTGTCCATCACCAACTCCCGGAGCTTACTCAAACTCATGTCCATCAAGTTGGTGATGCCACCCAACCATCTCATCCAGCCATCTCACTTTATAGCCATACTGGTTATTAAAAATAACATGATAATTAATGGCTTGGGAGATTTCCTATTAGCATTTGGGTTTTTAAATTTAGTTTGTTTTTGGCAAGAGAATTGTTTGATTAGAGTAAGGAAGCCTGGAGAGGCAGTTAGTGCAATCACTTTCTCTTAACTGTGTGAGACGAGGTAGCTAGGCTGCCCACACATGGCCCTGAGAACATGTTGATGTCGAAACTGTATGTACAAATGCTCTATCATTTTCATGAAGGAGAATGGAAATAAAAAGGTGCAACAACTTACTTATCAAACTGCAGTCCATCAGCTCTTTTGTGCAGAGCTGACAAACAGTGATTCTGAAAACATCTGCTTATTTACAGAAACTTAAAGGTAATTCTGGTTGTGGATTGAAATTGAAAATTTTAAATCTTAAATAAAATTTGCTTCCAGGTTTGTTTGTAATTACCCAATGTTTCTCAATCTAAGGAGACAGTATTTTTCTAATCCTTCCCTGTCGCCATGCCATGAAATTTTAATGCCAAAGACTACTATCTTTTAGGTACTGTATGTATTTATATACTACATGTATTTTTGTGCTTTATACATAAAAAAGTAAGGTTTTGTTCCCTTAGCCCCCAAAAACCATTTTCACCTTGTTGGACAAATGTCTCCAAGCATTTGCTGCTGTTGGTGGCTGTATTAGAAATAGAATCAGATTTTGTGTGTTTTACGTTATGTATGTTAATTATATAGGTGGACTCTAAACAAATATGTTATATATATAATTTTTTAATCATGAAACTGTTTTTGTTTCACTGTTAAGCATCCGAGTTGCCATAGAAACTTTTATGCAGCTTCCCTACAGAGCAAAAAAATTCAGACTGTACTGCACAAAACCTGTCACATTGCACATTAACTTCTGTGAAGACAGTGCTGAAATTGTGTAAGTACAGCTTCTAATGTATGCTGAATCATTAGTAAAAGTCTTAAATTGAGTGTAGGAAGTTTATGTGAAATCAAGTCTTTATGAGAAGTGCTAAAACGATTTCAAAGGTCTCTTTGTCCTTTAGGAGGGATCTTCTGAATCAGCCTGTCAAACCTGGCCATGTAGCCATGTCCAGAGGCTGCAGTGTAGGGGGGTTTAGAGTAAGACCCAAGCTCTGTTTTTTGTTTTTTTTTTTTTTACAAAAAAGGGCAAGTTAACTGTAAAGAGAAACATGGATACATCAGATCATGGAACATTAGCGAAAAGTCCAGGCATCCTTTTCCCGCCCTGTTTCTTCCCTCCTGCCCTCCCTCCTGGGAAGCCTCTGTGACCTTTTCAGGCTCTGAATTGACAGACCTTTGTTGGTGCTTTTATGCATATTCACATTGACGGAGCTTTTAATGAAAATTAAAATGCACTGTCTTATTGGCGAATTTACCAGCTGGCTTAGTATCTTATTGGTGTGGATCCCAAGGCAGCTGCAAGAGTGATGTTTTCATCGGACCAAGGGAACTACAGGTGATGAGGGCTGGAGCTATGGAGATGGGAGGGTCTCCACAGACCTCACAAAAGCACTGGTAATGGAGGCAGCCTCCAAGCTGAGAGAGAACTTAGAACGCATTATCACCAGGCCATGCAAGCTGAATCAGAACTGTGCTGCTTCCTGCAGCTTTATCCCCCACAAAGCCACAGTGATGGAGGAGGGGGGAAGACAGAGTGCAAGGGCGGGGGGTGGGGAGGCGCTGCCCCCAGGACCTCAGGTAGTGCTCATTCAGGACAGCAAAGATCACAGTCATAACCCTGACACAGCGCTGCCCAGTGCAGGAACCCATCCCACACAAACACTGGCAGTGTGGGCAGATCACGAGATGAGGGGGGGTGTGTGTGTGTGAGAGATACATGTGTACACGTGTGCATGCGTGCGGGTATATATATCTACATCAATGTACAGTGCAGAATTGTTTGGAAACAACCTAGCTGGCTATCAAGAGAGGAATGGTTAGGGGCAGCTAATATGCCAATTATATGCCCCCAGGAGAAAGACTGAGAATAGAAGGGAGTACACATATTGGCAAAGAGCTTCAGCAAACATTCTTAAGGTAAATTCACCAATAAGACAGTGCACTCTAATTTTCACCAGTTTAGTTTAAATGAAATAATTCGGGAGCAGCCAGATGAAAGAGATGCATGGGGCAGGGTCTGGGGAAATGGGCTGCCTTCCCTCCAGGGACGCCTGTTCCTCCACATTTCCAAGTGTTCACCAGCCCAGAAGCTCCCAACCTCGTCCATTTTTAGTGTTTATGGAGGCTTCATTACCTAGTTGTGATTGATTAAATCATTGGCCTTTGACAGTTGATTCAACCTCCAGTACCTCTCCCCTCCCCAAAGGTCCAGGGAGTGGGATTGAAAGTTGCAACCCTCTAATCACAAGGTTGGTTCCCCTGGCAACCGGCCCTCATCTCTAAATTACTTAGGCAGTTTCTACAGGTCACCTCATTAACATAACAAGGGGCGAAGTCACTCAGTTGTGTCTGACTCTTTGCTATCCCATGGACCGTAGTCTAGCAGTCTCTGTTCATGGGAATTTCCAGGCAAGAGTACTGGAGCGGGTTGCCATTTCCTTCTCCAGGGGATCTTCCTGACCCAGGGATCGAACCCAGGTCTCCTGCATTGCAGGCAGACTCTTTACCCTCTGAGCCACCAGGGAAGTCCCTTTTATTACTCTCATCACTGAGCTCTGTGCCAGAAACAGTGACAGTGACCAAGTTTACATTTCTTACTATAAATCACAGTATCACACAGAGGAAAGGACGAGATGGTGGGGAGGGATGGGGCACAGTGAAAGGGAGTCGTCAGAGTGAGGAGTACCGGGAGACAGCAGGGCCTGGGCCCCCCATGGCCACTCTTAGAACTTTGGCTTAACCAACACGGAGGGAGCCCTCGCTCTGCCAGTGTGTGCTGAGCATTCCTCACTCAGGGTCCCTGTTCCGGGGAGCTAGCACCCTGGCTGGGGAGACGGATGTTGCAGGTAAATGGGACAGTGGTGTTGGGATGGATGATGCTGTGGAGGTGGGCATGGTAGCGCAGGAAGCCCCACAAAGGGCCCATTCGCAGTGTCTCTAACTGGTGCAGGAGGTGGTGGGAGAGAAGCCTACTGCGGGGTGCAGCTGGGGTCATCACCCCAGGCCAGAGTTACACTCCCCATTTCCTGCATCATATGTTCTGTGTGTGTTGTCCGAAGCATCCAGTGTGTAATTTCAAAGTGATGTTAGCATGACTAGCCTTGGCTTTTATTTAATGAGATTGCCTTTGTTCTCTTCCAGACGGGCCAAGAAGTGGGACAGTGCAGCTATTCAGTACTTCCAGAACATCCTGAAAGGTAAGGCAAATGCATGACCACAGCTGCCTGCTTTGAACTGACACACAAGGGGGTTTCACCTTCTGTTGGGGAAAGGGTTTGAGATGCGCGTGCTTCTCTGTTTGACCTCCCCCCTCAGGGGGATTCATAAGTCACATGGAGCTTTTTCCATTCCAAGTATCACAGTGACTCTGTACCCTTGGAATCTGAGGGATGGATGTAGACATCAGTAATTGGCAAGTGAAATCAGCAAGGAATTGTGTAGGTGAGGCACCCTTACACAGCGATAATGCCTTTTCTTAGTCTGTATAAAACTGCAGCGCTGCAAAATAATGTACATGCATTTCATTGAACCAGCAATGATGAAAAGCCTATTTTTTTAGCAGGCAGCGGGTAGTAAGTGGGTACTTAACTGTGTGGTCCCCATCCTTGCTAATGAAGGTGTATAGAATGTCTCAGCACCTGTTTAGTGTGCTCTCTGTTTAAATCGTTGGCTGTAAATTAGACTCTTTTGTGGCATCTGTCCTAAGCCCTGGAAGTCCGAGCCAAGTAACTGGGCGGCCTCTAGGGTCGTGCTGAGGAGTAGTGGGTGTGCACTGGCTGGGCTGCATCCTGAAGGCCCCTCTCCTTCACTGCCCTGCTTTCCGGGTGAAGGAGCAGCCAGAGGCATTGTTCCTGGAGAAATGGGAGGTGGGGGCACCTCTGGTTTTGTAGTTCAGGCCCTTGTGAGCCCACAGGGGCCCTGAGAGACTCAGACTTGGAGGAGGCAGAGTACTTGGCTTGGGTACTGTTCTGCTACCTCTGAGCAGCCTTCTGAGAGCCTGGTCTCCTCGCCTGTAAAGTGATAGCAGCACCACCTCAAAGGCTTGTGGTGAGAGGGAAGTGGAACACACTGGTGGACTGAGCAGCGTGCCTGGCGGTACCCACACGTGGAGCTGCTCTTCAGGCGTTCAGAGGGTGGAATGACTAAGGGGGAAGACTCTGGCTGGGCCTGTGGGCTTGGGATCACTGGAAAAGAAGAGGGGCCCAGAGTGGTGCTCGAGGTGCTGACACAGGGTGGCCAGAGGAGGATGGGGGCTGAGGGGACAGAATTCACTTGGCAGACTTTGCCTGGGGAGCGTTCACCTTGGCTCGCCTGCCGCCAGACCCCTTCTGAGGGAGGAAGCTGTCGGACATTGTGGCACTGGGTAGTCGTGAGTAGTTAACAGAGATTAACAGGCGAGAAATAGTCACAGTCGTTTCACCCATTCTTATTTTTTTGGCCATGAGACATGGCATGCGGGGTCTTAGTTCCCCGACCAGGATTCAGACCTGCAGTGGAGGTGCGGAGTCTTAACCACTGGACCCCCAGGAAAGTCCCTCAAGCATGCTTTTAACATCATCTTCATGTTTTCATTTATGCTATTTAGCAACTACCCAGGTAGAAGCCAAATTGTGTGCAGTGGAAGAAGATACTTTTGAGGTTTACCTTTATGTAACTCTGAAAAATGAAAAGGTAAGTGAAAGATTGTATTTTTAAAGTATTTTATTATTATTAAAATGCTGTTTTAATAAAACAATGCACACAAGAAAAACAGTGTCATTCACACTTGCTCTTACCTCAGGCTGTTAAAGAGCAGAGGCATGCTCAGCAGAGGGAACTGACAGTGGGTGCATGAGGTCATAATTGCTAGGAAAAAAAAAAATGGGGCCAACAGTTCTTTTCTAGCTCCTAAAGGAAGCACAGGGATGTGTCCAGGGTGTTCTCTTTCTCTTTTTTAAACTTGTTTTCTTTCACACAAAATTTTTCGGAGACATGCATGTTGATCCTTTTATTGTCAGTATCTGTTAGGTAGGTAGAACAGGGAAAAGGAGTCCAAAATGGCAGTGGCTACAGACAAGGAAGGGAAAAGCCCGCAAAAATGAAACAGAAGAAGGTCCGAGGATCGGAGTGAGGACCTCTAAGAGCTATAACACGGTCCATTTGAGACCTGAGAGCTATAACACGGTCTATCCAAGACCTGAGAGCTGTGACACGGCGAGGGCGCTTTAATGTCCGTCACTCCAAATCTTTGTTGTGACAAGACAAAGAATTGAGGAACGTACACTCGCAGGACAGTGTCCTTCCATCGTCTGGATATACTACAATGTTTATCCATTTGCTTGTTGATGGACATTTGAGTTGTGGCCTCTGTGGGGCTAGTGCAAATGAAACTCCTGTGGCGATTCATGTGCAAGTCTTCCTTGGGCCTGTGCTTTCATTTTTCTTGGGTAAATACCCAGCAGTCACCCTTCTGGGTAGTTTTGTAAGTGTTAAGAGACTACCAAACTGTTTTCTAGAGTAGCCGTTGTACAGTCCTGTCAGCAAGGAGACTTACACTCCCCCCCATCCTCTCCATTCCTTTTATGGTCATTCTCATTGGTGTGTAGTGGTCTCTCACTGTAGTTTATTTGCGCTTCCCTAATGCACTTTCCTTCTTGGAGAAGGCAATGGCACCCCACTCCAGTACCCTTGCCTGGAAAATCCCATGGGCAGAGGAGCCTGGTATGCTACAGTCTATGGGTTCGCAAAGAGTAGGACACGACTGAGCGACTTCACTCGCTCACTCAATGACGTAACAGTCTTGAGTGTCTTTTCACATGCTGTTTGCAATCCGTATATCTTTAATGAGGTATTCAGATCTTTTACCCATTTATTTTCATTTTCTCCTTTCTAAAATTTTTTATCCTTTTTTAAAATTGAGGTGTAATTGATGTACAACATTATGTTAGTTGCAAGTGTACAGCACAATGACTTAATACTTGTACGTATGCATTGCACACTGTCTAGTTAACATCCATCACCACACAGTGACAGAATTTTTTTTCTTGTTCTCATCACAAGATTTAGCAACTTTCAATTGTGCGATACAGTATTGTTAACTGTAGCCACCTTGCTGTACATCATAGGCCCGTGACTTAATTATTTCATAATTGGAAGTTTTTACCTTTTGACTCCCTTCTCCCATTTCACCACCTTCTCCCTCTATTCCCGCAACCCCAGCTCTGGGAATCACAGGTCTGTTCTCTCTCTGTGAGCTTGTTTTGTTTTGTATTTAGATTCCACATAGAAGTGGAGATTATGTAGCTTTTGTCTTTCTCTGACTTATGTCATATAGCGTAACGTCCTTAAGGTCAGTATATGTTGTCACAGATGTAAAGATTTCATTCTTTTTGTGGCCAAATAATATCCCATTGTGTATATATGTATATACACCACATTTTTTATCCACTCATTCACTAATGAATACTTAGATTGTTTCCATAATTTTGGCTGTTGTAAATAATATTGCAGTGAACACGGAGATGCATGTGTCTTTTCAAGTTAATGTTTTTGTTTTCTTCAGATAAATACCCAGAAGTGGAATTGCTGGATTGTATAGTAATTCTGTTTTTAACTTCTAAAGGAACCTTGGTACTGTTTTCCGGAGTGACTCTGACAGTTTATAATCCTACCAATAGTGCCTAAAGGTTCCTTTTTCTCCACATCCTTGAAACACCTGCTCTGGGTGTTTCTTGTCTTTTTAACAATAGCCATTCTGACAGATGTGAAGTGATACCTCACTATGGTTTTGATTTGCATTTCCCTGGTGATTAGTGATATTGAACATCTTTTCTTGTGCCTGTTGACCATCTGCATGTCTTCTTTGGAAAAATGTTGATTCAGATCCTCTGCTCATTTTTAAATTGGATTATTTGGGGGTTTGTTTATTACTATTGTTTATGAGTTTTTATGTATTTTGGATATTAACCCCTTATCAGATAATACTTGACTTAACAGATGTTTCCTCTTATTAAAAATCTTTTTGTTTTATTGGTGCTTTTTTTCTCTGAAGAAGCTTTCTAGTTTGATGTATGTAGTTCTGCTGGTTTATTTTCACTTTTGTTGCCTTTGCTTTTGGTGTCAAACTCCAAAAATTATCACCAAGACCAGTGTCAAGGAGCTTATTATCACCTGTGTTTTCTTCTATGAGTTTTATGCTTTCAGATCTTATATTCAAGTCTCTAATCCATTTTGAGTTTGTTTGTATATGGTGTTTGCACAGTTTCATTGTTATGCCTGTAGCTGTCTAGTTTTCCCAACACAATTTATTGAAGAGACTGTCATTTCCCCATTATATATTCTTAGCTCCTTTTTAGTAATTTTATTGACCATATATATCTGGGTTTATTTCTGGGCTATCTTTCTGTTCCATTGAACTATGTGTCTGTTTTTATGCCAATGCTGTACTCTTTTAATTGCTGTGTTTTGCCCGTTTAAAAATTGGTTTTGTTTTCTTTTAATTGAGTTTTTTGAGAGTTCTTTATGTATTCTGGATACATGAGCATCCTAAAGTATTATCTAAAAATATTTTCTCCTGTTTTTCTTCTCAAGAAGGTTGGCCAGAAGTGTGTAGTTCGCCATTAAGAAAGCAGAAGTCACGAGATCAATTTCTGTCAAGTTCTGTTCTATAAAATAATTTTTCTGAAGATTAATTTTCAGTTAAGTTCAGCATGTTTTTTGAAGTCATGTGACTGTGTTTGTCTTATTCATGAAATGTTTATACAGGTTTGTGTTAACGATGATCTGGTTGCAAAGAACTTCGCTTGTTATGTGTCACCCATGGAGAATAAGAATTTTGATTCTTTGGAGAAGCCAAGATTGAATATAAAGTCAGCATCCTTTTCCAATAAGCTAAATCCAGCACTTACTCTTTGGCCAATGTTTTTGCAAGGAAAAGATTCTCAAAGGATGGAAAGTGAGTGGATTTCACCAATGTATGTTTCCCTTAAGTTGTCTTATTTATAGAAATCTTAGTGTATTAATATAAATTGTTGTATCGACTTTTCCCCATATGGAGACAGAGACTTTAATTCTGAATTTAATATTTTAATTTTTTTGACATATTTTAATTTTAATCCTAGTGATTTACGTTTCAGTTTTGAGGTTCTAAGAGAGCTGTTGTGGTTTGTTTTATGAGAGCAGGAGAAAAGATTGTTATTTTAATTTTTTTTGAAATATTTTAGTTTTAATCCTAGTGATTTAGGTTTGAGTTTTGAGGTTCTAAGAGAGCTGTTGTGGTTTCTTTTTATGAGAGCAGGAAAAAAGATTGTTATTAATGTCTTATTAACATGGAGTTATATTTTCACTCTGTGGCTAGGTGGGTAAAGAATCCACCTGTCGTGCAAGAGACACAGGAGATGTGGGTTCAATCCCTGGGTCAGGAATATCCTCTGGAGAAGGAAATGGCAAACCACTCCAGTATTCTTTCCTGGAAAATCTCATTGATAGAGGAGCCTGGTGGGCTACAGTCCATGGGGTCGCAGAGTCTGACTTGACTTAATGACTGAGCGCAAGCACCCCTATTTTCAGAAGTCTGTGTGTTCGTAGTTTAACGATATTATCAAAACAAGAGTGTTTTTTAGAATTTTGAAAAAGAGCCATTTATTAGCATGAAAATATGAGAAGAGTCAGTCATGGGCAATGGGAACAACTGTAGATATTTCCTCTGCACCTGTGTTTCTTAGTCCCCTCACATTGCTCCTCTGCCCTGTGTTAGGTATTCTGTAAGTCATACAGCACGGGTGAGTTACAACAAATTCACGTTTGTATTTTGGGTTTTATTTTATGCTTTAATCTTGAAATGTATTCTTTCTATCAGTCATGTGGTTTAACTTTTCTAGCAAAGTCTCTCAAGCATCCGTGGCCCCAGGGTGCGGGTGACCTCAGGCCAACCAGTAGGATCCTGGGTGAGTGTTCCTCTCTTGTTCCATTTCAATATAAAAGAATACTCTTAAATATCTTAGGACTGTAAGAGTTGTTTATAAGGGCTATGGTAATTCTGTCTCTCTTTTTCCCTTAATTTACTGGAACAAATTTATGCTGTGAAAGAAAGTGAAAGTGAAATCGATCAGCCGTGTCTGACTCTTTGCGACCCCATGGACTATAGCCTACCAGGTTTCTCTGTCCATGGGATTTTCCAGGCAAGGATACTGGAGTGGGTTGCCACTTCCTTCTCCAGGAGATCTTCCCGACCCAGGGATCAAACCCGGGTCTCCCGCATTATAGGCAGATGCTTTACTGTCTAAGCCACCCGGAAAGTTTATGCTGTAGATGCTGACAAAGATAATTTGCCTTGTAGTCTGTAGGATTTTGCCAAAACATAACGTAACAGGCACTTGTTTGTGTGTAGGACTGATTTATTCCAGCCCAGACATAGACCAGTGGTTATTATTTGTCGTCAGAATATACCTAAGGATTTGATCGGTTTTTATTTTAAGCAATAGGATGCATACAAATAAGAAAGAGGCATTTATGAAGTCAAAAATATCCCGTCTTTAATTCCGTATCTCCAAGTTCTTGAATGAGTTGAAATTATTGGATGGGGGTGAAACTTGCTCGGCTCACCCTCTGTGGCGACTGCTCTGTGCTCACCCCCACATTGGGTGTATGTGTACCTATCAGTACTTCAGAGAGAGCCATAGTAAGCCTCTAGTAAACTAAAACTTTAAGTGTATGCTCAGTCGTGTCCAGCTCTTTTATGACCCTGTGGATTGTAGCCCGCCAGGCTCCTCTGTCCACGGGATTCTCCAGGGAAGAGTGCTGGAGTGGGCTGCCACTTCCTGCTCCAGGGGATCTTCTGGACGCAAGAATCAAGCCCACGTCTCCTGCATTGGCAGGCAGGTTCTTTACCACCAGCGCCTCCTGGGAAGCACCGCTTTTGATGTACCTACTTATTAAAATCTTACAGTCTTTTTTCTCCCAGTTTTTCAGATGTGAGAGTGTGTCTTATTTCTTAAGAAATGAGATTCTACTGTACAAACGTGTATGTGGTGTTTCTCACCTCTCTCTAGGTTAGCTGCATCCAGTGTGATGTGGTTTGAGGCTGTGGGCTCTGCCATGAGACTGTCCGTCTGCTCCCTCCTCTGTGGCACAGAGAACATCATTCCCTGCTGCTGGGTTGGTGAGATGAGCTCTCTGCGTGCAGAGTTTGTGTGGCAGACTTGGGCACCTGTGGCCCCACCCACATTCTGGTGTGCCTTACAGGAGGCATAGTGTGTCATAGAATTCCTGCTGAATGGACCCGTTACTGACGGGAATGTTATTTCCATTTCCATGGAAGCAAGAAAAATACCAGGCATTTACATTGTGTTTGACTACCGCACAGCTTTCCATTGTTAAGGGCTTCCCTGGTGTCTCAGATGGTGAAGAAAGTGCCTGCAGTGCAGGAGACCTGGGTTCAGTCTCTGGGTCAGGAAGATCCCCTGGAGAAGGGAATGGGTATTCTTCTTGCCTGGGAAATCCCATGGACAGAGGAGCCTGGTGGGCTACAGTCCATGGAGTCGCAAAGAGTTGGATACGACTGAGCCACTAACTCTTTCTTTTTAAAAAAATAATTATTTATTTGGCTTTGTCGGATCTTTGCTGGGGCATGCGGGATGTTGCTTTGTGGTGCTTGGGACTCTCTAGTTGTGGCACACAGGCTCTGGAGCAGTAATCGTGGTATCCGTGGGCTTAGTTGCTTCGTGGTACGTGGGATCGTGCTTCCCTGAACAGGAATCATCCCCATGTCCTCCGCGTTGTAGGGAGGAGGACCCTGGACCGCCAGGGAAGTGCCACCTAGTTTTCCTTATTACAGTCAGTGTTGGAATGAACTCTGCATATCTTTGAAAAGGAAAAGGTTGATGGTAAACAAAAGAAAGCTCATAAATGAGATGTGACCAGACTATCATGCAAGAAACAAAATTGTCAGATGTTACCTACTCAGGCAAAGATTTCCTTTTCCTTTTTAATTTTTGTGAGAAACTATTTCAATTTCAGTTGTCTTTTTATTAAATTCTGATACTTCTGTTTGAAGTTCCTTACATTTTCAAAAATCAAAGTTCAGTACTTTCTAACACTTGGCTAGACAATCAAATAGTGCAGAAAGGCTATAAAGAAAAGCAATTTTTTCTTGTCCAGCTTCTTCTCACCCAGGCTCCTTGTTTGAGATAAACCTTTTTTTTTTTCTTAGCTATTTATTTTGGCAGTTATCTCTTAAGTTTTAAAATACCTGTAGTTATTTTACTTTGTCCATGCTTACGCATTCTGGACCGTGTCCTGATTTCTGCGGCGGTTAGCTGTCACACCCCTAAGCCACACGTCTTCAGACACTGTTCTAGGGATTCAACAGAAAAGGAATCAAAGTCTGTTTTCATGGAGTTTTCTTTTATTTTCTCAGTAAACTTCTGTTTTAGAATGATCACAAACTTCCAGGTAAGTTGGAGAGCATTACCGAGAACTTGATTGTATCCTAAACCACGTGAGAGTAAGTTGCCAGCTGGAATGCCCCATCTCTCCCCAGTACTTGAGTGTGTTTTTCCTAGAAAGAAGAGTACTTTCAAACATATTCACAGCATAGCCATCTACATCAGAGGTTGCCGTTGCTACACTGTGATCGTCTGACTCTCAGACAACCCCTGTCATTTTGCCAGTCGTCGCACGGAGTCCTCTGGGGAAGGAAGACACAGCTCAGCGTCAGGTGGAGCATCTCCTCGCCTCCCTGGGTCTGCAGCAGTCCTCAGTCTTCCTGGACTTTTCTGGCTGTGACACTTTGGCGGATTATGGACCTGTTATTTCATAGCATATCCCAGTTGTGGCAGATGATCTCCTGTTTCCATTTTCATTGATTTTTGCTCTGAATTTAATTCTTTTTGTCTGCTTACTTTACATTTAATTTGCTCTTCTTTTCTAGTTTTCTAAGGTGGAAGCTTATATTATTTATTTAAATTTTTTCTTCTAATACAAACATTTAATGCTGTCAACTGCCCGTCACTGAATCCCATAAATTTTGATAAGTTGTATTTTTATTTTCATTTGGTTAAAAACATTTCAGAATTTCTCTTGATATTTCTTCTTGATCCATGTATGATACAGAAGTGGGTTGCTTAATCTCCAAGTATTTGGGGATTTTCCAGCTATCTTCTTGTTACTAAGTTAGTTTAATTCCGTTGTGGTCTGATAGTGTACTTTGTACAATTTCCACTTTAAGTTTATTTAGATGTGTTTTATATGGTCTGTCTTAGTGTCAGTTCCACTTGAGCTTGAGGAGAAAGTATCTGCTGTAGGATGAAATTGTCTGTAGATACCAGTTCTGACCGGTTGAGGTGATGCTGTTGAATTCAGCTATACCCTTACACTGATTTTCTGCCTGCTGGGTCTGTTCATTTTTGGTAGAGAGCTATTGCTATCTCTAACTGTAATGGTATTCTCATCTATTTCTCCTTGCAGTTTTATCAGTTTTGCCTCACATATTTTGATGCTTTCTTGTTAAACACACACACAATAAAGTCTCATATGTCTTTTTGAAGAACTGGGTTCTTTATTACTATGTGATGCTTCTGACCTTCATATTTTCCCTTGTTCTGAAGTCTATCTGAAATTAATACAGATACTTTAGCTTATTTTTAAGCTATAAAAATTTTACTGGGGTACAACTGATGTATAATATTACTTGTTTCAGGTGTATAACATAGTGATTCACAATTTTTAAAGGTTATACTGCATTTATAGATATTTTAAAATATTGCTTATATTCCCTGTACTGTACAATATATCCTTGTAGGTTATTTATGCATAGTAATTTGTACCTCTTAATCCACTGCTGTTTTTTTGGAACCTCCCCCCTTCCCTCCCCACTACTGATAACCACTAGTTTGTTCTCTGCATCTGTGAGTCTGTTTCTTTTTTGTTAAATTCACTAGTTTTATTTTTTCTTTTAGATTCCACATATAAGAGATATCATACAGTATTTGTCTTTCCCTGTCTGACTTAATTTCACTAAGCATAAATCCATCCATGTTGCTGAGAATGGCAAATTTTCATTCTTTTTATGGCTGGGCAGTATTCCAGTTTGTGTGTGTGTGTGTATACACACCACATCTTTATCTGGGTATGGATAGTTTGCTTCCATATCTTGGCTATTGTGAATAATGCTGCTTTGAACATTGGGGAGCATGTTTCTTTTCAACTTAATGGGACCACATATTCTTTATCCGTTCATCTGTCAATGGACATTTACATTGCCTCCATGTCTTGGCTGTTGTAAACAGTGCTGTCATGCTGGGGTGCATATATCTTTTCGAAGTATGGTTTTCTCCAGATACACACCCATGGATGGGATTACAAGATCATATGGCAACTCGGCTTTTAGTTTTTTAAGGAACCTCCATACTTTTCTCCATAGTTGGTACCAGTTTACATTCTGACCAACGGTGTAGGTAGGTTCCCTTTTCTCCATAGCCTCTCCAGCATTTACTGTTTATGGACTTTTAATGGTGGCCATTCTGACAGGTGTGAGGTGATACCTCATTGTGCTTTTTTGAAATTCATTCTTAATTGGAGGATAATTGCTTTACAATGTTGTGTTGATTTCTGCTGTATATCAAGATAAATCAACCATAGGGGTACATATCTCCCCTTCCTCTTGACTCATTGTGCTTTTGATATGCATGTCTTTGATGATTAGCAATGTTGAACATCTTTTCACATGCTTGTTGGCCATCTGTATGTCTTCTTAGGAGAAAAGTCTGTTTAGGCCTTCTGCCCTTTTTTAAATTGGTTGGGGTTTTTTGATGTTGAATTGTATGAGCTGCTTGTATATATTTGGAAATTAAGCCTTATCAAACATGATGTTTGCAAGTATTTTCTCCCACTTGTCTTGTTGTTTATGGTTTCCTTTGCAGTGTAAAAGCTTGCAAGTTTAACTAGGTCCCATTTGTTTATTTTTGCTTCTGTTTTCCTTTGCCTTGGGAGACTGACATACAAATTTCTAGAATTTGTATAAATATTTGTCTTTTATTTGGTGTATTTAGACCAATACCATTTAAAGTGATGATTGATTTAGTTAGATTGATACCTGCCAAATGCGTTACTGTTTTCTGTTCATTGCCTTTGTTTTTTATTCTTGTCATTTATAGCTTTAGTTGAGCATTTTACAGAATTCTGATTTCTTTCCTTCTTAGCACATCAGTTTGCTTCTTTTTTCACTTTTTTTAAATGATTGCCTTAGATATTGCAGTATTTACAACCAGTCCAATCTATTTTCAGATAACACTGAACCACCTTACAGGTAATGCTAGTACCTTATAATAACAGAGTATTCATAATTCCTCCCTCCTGGCCATGGTGTCACTGTCGCTATTCTTTTCATGCGTATGGGTATGTGTGTAATAAATGTATATTTACATATTTTATATGTATATGCATAAATAATGAAATACTTTGTTGCTATTATTTTGAACAAACTGTTATCTGCTATCTATGTTTTCAAAAAAGAAAAACTTAAATTTGCCTTGACTTATTCCTTCTCTAATGTTCATATCCTCAAGTTCAGTGATTCTTTCCACAGATGAATACAGTCTACTAAGTTCATCAAAGGCATTCTTCATTTCTGTTAGTGTTTTTGATCTCTGGCATTTCTTCTTGATTCTTTCTTATAATTTTTCATGTCCCTGCTTATATTACCCATCTATTCTTGCATATTGTTTGCTTTTTCTGTTAGAACCCTTAGCATATTAATCATTTGTTGTTACGGTTGTTTAGTTGCTAAGTTATATCCACCTCTTTGCAATCCTGTAGACTGCAGCACACTGGGCTCCTTGGTTTTCCACTATCTTCTGGAGTCTGCTCAAATTCATGTCCATTGAGTCTGTGATGCTATCTAACCTTCTTATCCTCTACTGCCCTCTTTTGCCTTCAGTCTTTCCCAGCATCAGGGTCATTTCCAGTGAGTCATATCTTTACATCAGGTAGCCAGAGTATTGGAACTTCCATTTCAGTATCAGTCCTTCTAATGAATATTCAGGATTGATTTCCTTTAGGATAGATTGGTTTGATCTCCTTGCAGTCCAAGGAACTCTCAAGAGTCTTCTCCATCACCACAGTTTGAAAGCACTAGTTCTTTGGTGCTCAGGCTTCTTCATGATCCATCTCTCATATCTGTACATGACTTTCTATCCGTACATGGAAAAATCATAGCTTTGTCTATATGGACCTTTGTCAGCAAAGCAATGTCTCTGCTTTTTAATATGTTGTCTAGGTTTGTCATAACTTTCCTTCCAAGGAACAAGTGTCTTTTAATTTCATGACTGTAGTCACTGTCTGCAGTGATTTTGAAGTCCAAGAAAATATGTCACTGACTGCTTCTACTTTTCCCCCTTCTATTTGCCGTAAAGTGATGGGACCAGATGCCATGATATTAGTTTTTTTAAAATGTTGAGTTTCAAGCCAGCTTTTTCATTCTCCTTTTTACCTTTCATTAAGAGGCTCTGTAGTTCCTCTTTACTTTCTCTGCCATTAGAGTGGTATCATCTGCATATCTGAGGTTGTTGATATTTCTCCCAGCAATCTTGATTCCAACTTTTTGGTTCATCCAGCCTGGCATTTCACATGATGTACTCTGCATATAAGTTAAATAAGCAGGGTGACAATATATAGCCTTGTCATACTCCTTTCCCAATTTTGAACCAATTCGTTGTTCTATATCCAGCTCTAACTGTTGCTTCTTGACCTGCATACAGGTTTCTCAGAAGACAAGTCAGGTGGTCTGGTATTCCCCTCTCTTTGAGAATTTTCCAGTTTGTTGTGATCCACACAGTCAAAAGCTTTAGCATAGTCAGTGAAGCAGAAGTAGATGTTTTTCTGGAAGTCCCTCATTTTCTCCATGATCCAGTGAATGTGGCAATTTGATCTCTGGCACCTCTGCCTCTTAGAAATCCAGCTTGTACACATGAAAGTTCTCAGTTCAACTACTGCTGAAGCCTAGCTTGAAGGATTTTGAGCATTACCTTGCTAGCATGTGAAATGAATGCAGTTGTATGGAAGTTTGATCATTCTTTGACATTGTCCTTCTTTGAGGTTGGAATAAAAACTGACCCTTTTCAGTCCTGTGGCCACTGATGAGTTTTCCAAATTTGCTGACATGTTGAGTGCAGCATTTCAACAGCATCATCTATTAGGATTTGAAATAGCTCAGCAGGTATTCCATCACCTCCACTTTCTTTGCAGTAATGCTTCCTAAGACCCCTTAACTTCACACTCCAAAATGTCTGGTTCTAAATGAGTATCCACACTAACATGATTATCTGGGCCATTAAGACCTTTTTCGTATAATTCTTCTGTGTATTTTTGCCACCTTTTCATAACCTCTTCTGCTAGGTTCTTAGCATTTCTTTCCTTTATTGTGCCCATCCTTGTATGAAATGTTCCTTTGATATCTCCAGTTTTATTGAAGAGATCTCTAGTTTTCCCCATTCTGTTGTTTTCCTCTATTTCTTTGCATTGTTTATTTAAGAAGGCCTTCGTACCTCTCCTTGCAGTTCTCTGAACTCTGCATTCAGTTGGGAGTTCTTTGAAGTCCTCACCTCTCCTTGCAGTTCTCTGACCTGCATTCCTTTTCTCCCTTGCCGTTTGCTTCTCTTTTTTCCTCAGCTATTTGTTAAGCCTCTGCCGACAACCACGTGGCCTTCTTGCATTTCTTTTTCTTTGGGATGGTTTTGGTCACTGCGTCTTGGACAGTGTTACTAATCTCTGTCCATAGTTCTTCAGACACTCTGTCTGCCAGATCTAATTCCTTGAATCTGTTTGTCAGCTCTACTGTATAATCATAAGGGATTTGATTTAGGTCATAACTTGAATGGCCTAGTGGATTTCCCTAGTGTCTTCAATTTAAGCCTGAAATTTGCAATAAGGATCTCCTGATCTGAGTTGTACTAAATTTCTGGTCTGACAGTTTCAACATCTCTGCTCTGTCTAACTCTGGTTCTGATTCTTGCCCTGTTTCTTCAAACTGTCTCTCTTTTTTTGCTTTTTGGTATGCCTTGCAATTTTTTTTTAAAAATTTAAAGCCAGACAGGATATTCTGGGTAAGAGGGGGGCTTTTAGAGGTACAGTTGTAAGGTATAGAGGGAGGGGAAGCATCCTTAAAGCTGTGATTAGATCTCCATGTTTTTGAGCCTTTGCCTCTGGGTTTTGACCTTCAGATTTGCTTTTCAGACCTCCACTTCTCCTCTTTAGGAGGGCTAGGATGGCCTGAGGGGGGTGGGGAAATAGATGGGCTATTTCCCTTCCCCCAAGGCGGTTCAGTTCAGTTCAGTTCAGTCGCTCAATCATGTCCGACTCTTTGCGACCCCATGGATCACAGCACGCCAGGCCTCCCTGTCCATCACCAACTCCCGGAGTTCACTCAAACTCATGTCCATTGAGTCAGTGATGCCATCCAGCCATCTCATCCTCTGTCTTCCCCTTCTCCTCCTGCCCCCAGTCCCTCCCACCATCAGAATCTTGTCTAATGAGTCAATCCTTCACATGAGGTGGCCAAAGTATTGGAGTTTCAGTTTTAGCATCAGTCCTTCCAATGAACACCCAGGACTAATCTCCTTTAGAATGGACTGGTTGGATCTCCTTGCAGTCCAAGGGACTCTCAAGAGTCTTCTCCAACACCATAGTTCACAAGACTCTTGAGAGTCCCTTGGACTGCAAGGAGATCTAATCAGTTGGGCTATTTCTCTTCCCCCAAAGAGGTTAGTCTCTGATAAAGCCTGGGTAGTTCAGTTCAGTTGCTCAGTTGTGTCCGACTCTTTGTGACACCATGGCTTGCAGCACGCCAGGCTTCCCTCTCCGTCACCAACCTCCAGGAGCTTACTCAAACTCATGTCCATTGAGTCGGTGATGCTATCCAACCATCTCATTCTCTGTTGTCCCCTTCTCCTCCCACCTTTAATCTTTCCCAGCTTCAGGGTCTTTTCAGATGAGTCAGTTCTTCGCCTCAGGTGGCCAAAGTATTGGAGTTTCAGCTTCAGCATCAGTCCTTCCAAAGAATATTGAGGACAGATTTCCTTTAGGATGGACTTGTTGGATCTCCTTGTAGTCCAAGGGACTCTCAAGGATCTTCTCCAACACTGCAGTTCAAAAGCGTCAGTTCTTTGGCACTCAGCTTTCTGTATAGTCCAGCTCTCACATCCATACATGCTGCTGCTGCTGCTAACTTGTGTCAATCGTGTCCAACTCTGTGCGACCCCATAGACAACAGCCCACCAGGCTCCCACTCCCTGAGATTCTCCAGGCAAGAACACTGGAGTGGGTTGCCATTCCCTTCTCCAATGCATGAAAGTGAAAAGTGAAAGTGAAGTTGCTCAGTCATTTCTGACTCTTAGCGACCCCATGGACTGCAGCCCACCAGGCTCCTCCATCCATGGGATTTTCCAGGCAAGAATACTGGAGTGGGTTGCCATTGCCTTCTCCCCTTCCATTCATGACTACAGGAAAAACCATAGCTTTGACTAGATGGACCTTTGTTGGCAAAGTAATATCTCTGCTTTTTAATATGCTGTCTAGGTTTGTCATAGCTTTTCTTCCAAGGAGCAAGCATCTTTTAATTTCATGGCTGCAGTCACCATCTGCAGTGATTTTGGAGCCCCCAAAAATAAAGTCTCTCACTGTTTCCCCATCTATTTGCCATGAAGTGATGGGACTGGATGCCATGATCTTTTCTGAATGTTGAGTTTTAAGCCAACTTTTTCACTCTCCTATTTCACTTTCATCAAGAGGCTCTTTGGTTCTTCACTTTCTGCCATAAGGATGGCTTCATCTGCATATCTGATATTTCTCCCTGCAATCTTGATTCCAGCTTGTGCTTCATCCTGCCTGGCATTTTGCATGATGTACTCTGCATATAAGTTAAATAAGCAGGGTGACAATATACAGTCTTAATGTACTCCATTCCCGATTTGGAACGAGTCTGTTCAGTCCGGGAAGTTCAGGCTCTGATTAATTTCTCTGGAGGGCAGAACTTGCTGAGAACAGAATGCACTGGCATATTTCAAAAAGGTTAATTTTCCCCTCCCACTACTAAGCCCCAAGGGGACTTTTATATGATCTTCATGTGAGAAGCTGTGGAGTTCCAATAAGTGAGAGTCACAAAGTGTTGGGGATCCTCTTAGAGTAGTTTATTTACTTTCCCACACGAGCTTCCAGTAGCTGGTCAACTACAGTTCAGATTTTCCTTCTCTGGTGCTAGGTTCTATGGAGATTTCTGCTCACAGCAGTTGTGATTATCGGTCTCTCCAGTTGTAGGTGAGAAGGTTTGCCCTGTGGCCTCATCTTTTATGTCAGATATAAGAAGAGTTGTTATTTTTCACTTGGGTTAGCTGTTTACTTACTGTTATGAAGGAGTGGTGAATTCCAGCCTCCTTACATGATGGGATAGAAACTGGAAGTTAAATTGAGCTTTGAAATGTAAAATTGGTAAATATAAGATGACAGCATTATTTCTTCTTGGAGATTCTAATTGCTTTTCTTTTTCCTATATATATTGCCTATCTCTGTTGACTCCTTAAGTTGTTCAAGATTCTCAGTTGAGTATTCTATATCTTTTAAAATTTATTGAGACTTGTATTATGACTCAGAATATGGTCTCACTTGGAGAAGGCTGTGTATATACTTGAGAAGAATGCATATTGTGCTGTTGATGGGGCGAGTGTTACGTAAATATTAGTTAGGTCATTGCCGGGGTCCAGCCCCGGTGGATCCAGGGAATTCGAAGGGGAGACGGCGTCAGCAATCAGGAAAACAATAGCTTAATTAAGTATTAATTAAAGATATAAAGAGGGGTTAAATAAGAATAGCTCAGTGAGAAAATTCAGTGGAGAAAAGGAGCTGAATAACTTGGTTTACATGGAATACCAATAAAACCTCGAGACAAGAGGTTTGCACCACCTACATAGGCCACAGGCGTCCTCCCGTTCTCCCGAAGGAGAGAAGACACTAAGGGCTCCCCGGTCAGATCTTAGAAGCAGAGGCATAATTAGCAGGCTTGGCGGGCATCCACACTCCAGATGGGAATTCAGCCAGAAAAACGGAGAACAAGAAAGAACGACATGGGGGAATCAATCTTTCCAGGAACTGATCCGTTTTCTTTATTTTCCAGGTTTGCTTATATACTTTTTGTTATACATAGAGATAGAATACAAAGTCACGTGGGGTCAGCAGACCTGACCTTTATCAAAATCAGGTGCTTCATATAAATGTATACAAAAGGTCTTAGGTGGCTTTACATCATCTTCTGGCCAGGGGGCCTGCTAACATTTTATGACCCTTTCTTTCTGATAATGGTCAATCAACTAGAAAACCTATTTTCCAGGGGTGATTTTTCTTAAACCAGGTGCCACCCTCCGAAGGTACCAGATAAAGTTGCATTCCTATAGGGTGAGGGTGTAGTGGGTTACAATTGAGAAAGGAATTTACTTAGCCTAAGGTTTAACATCATGACTATCTGGGTTGTGAAGATCTTTTTTGTACAGTTCTTCCGTGTATTCTTGCCACCTCTTCTTAATATCTTCTGCTTCTGTTAGGTCCGTACCATTTCTGTCCTTTATTGAGCCCATCTTTGCATGAAATGTTTCTTGAAGAGATCGCTGGTCTTTCCCATTCTGTTGTTTTCCTCTATTTCTTTGCATTGATTGCTGAAGAAGGCTTTCTTATCTCTTCTTGCTATTCTTTGGAACTCTGCATTTAGATGCCTATATCTTTCCTTTTCTCCTTTGCTTTTCGCCTCTCTTCTCTTCACAGCTATTTGTAAGGCCTCCCCAGACAGCCATTTTGCTTTTTTGCATTTCTTTTCCATGGGGATGGTCTTGATCCCTGTCTCCTGAACAATGTCACGAACTTCATTCCATAGTTCATCAGGCACTCTATCTATCAGATCTAGGCCCGTAAATCTATTTCTCACTTCCACTGTATAATCATAAGGGATTTGATTTAGGTCATACCTGAATGGTCTAGCGGTTTTCCCTACTTTCTTCAGTTTAAGTCTGAATTTGGTAATAAGGAGTTCATGATCTGAGCCACAGTCAGCTCCCGGTCTTGTTTTTGTTGACTGCATAGAGCTTCTCCATCTTTGGCTGCAAAGAATATAATCAGTCTGATTTCAGTGTTGACCATCTGGTGATGTCCATGTGTAGAGTCTTCTCTTGTGTTGTTGGAAGAGGGTGTTTGCTATGACCAGTGCATTTTCTTGGCAAAACTCTATTAGTCTTTGCCCTGCTTCATTCCACATTCCAAGGCCAAATTTGCCTGTTACTCCAGGTGTTTCTTGACTTTCTACTTTTGCATTCCAGTCCCCTAGAATGAAAATGGGTGTTAGTTCTAAAAGGTCTTGTAGGTCTTCATAAAACCGTTCAGCTTCAGCTTCTTCAGCATTACTGGTTGGGGCATAGACTTGGATAACTGTGATATTGAATGGTTTGCCTTGGAGAAGAACAGAGATCATTCTGTCGTTTTTGAGATTGCATCCAAGTACTGCATTTCGGACTCTTGTTGACCATGATGGCTACTCCATTTCTTCTGAGGGATTCCTGCCCGCAGTAGTAGATATAATGGTCATCTGAGTTAAATTCACCCATTCCAGTCCATTTTAGTTCGCTGATTCCTAGAATGTCGACGTTCACCCTTGCCATCTCTTGGTTTGACCACTTCCAGTTTGCCTTGATTCATGGACCTGACATTCCAGGTTCCTATGCAATATTGCTCTTTACAGCATCAGATCTTGCTTCTATCACCAGTCACATCCACAACTGGGTATTGTTTTTGCTTTGGCTCCATCCCTTCGTTCTTTCTGTAGTTATTTCTCCTCTGATCTCCAGTAGCATATTGGGCACCTAATGACCTGGGGAGTTCCTCTTTTGGTATCCTATCATATTGCCTTTTCATACTGTTCATGGGGTTCTCAAGGCAAGAATACTGAAGTGGCTTGCCATTCCCTTCTCCAGTGGACCACGTTCTGTCAAGTGTGAAGTCAAGTGGGCCTTAGCATCACTACGAACAAAGCTAGTGGAGGTGATGGAATTCCAATTGAGCTGTTTCAAATCCTGAAAGATGATGCTGTGAAAGTGCTGCACTCAATATGCCAGCAAATTTGGAAAATTCAGCAGTGGCCACAGGACTGGAAAAGGTCAGTTTTCATTCCAATTCCAAAGAAAGGCAATGCCAAAGAATGCTCAAACTACCGCATAATTGCACTCATCTCACATGCTAGTAAAGTAATGCTCAAAATTCTCCAAGCTAGGCTTCAGCAATATGTGAACCGTGAACTCCCTGACGTTCCAGCTGGTTTTAGAAAAGGCAGAGGAACCAGAGATCAAATTGCCAACATCCGCTGGATCATGGAAAAAGCAAGAGAGTTCCAGAAAAACATCAATTTCTGCTTTATTGACTATGCCAAAGCCTTTGACTGTGTGGATCACAATAAACTGTGGAAAATTCTGGAAGAGATGGGAATACCAGACCACCTGACCTGCCTCTTGAGAAATCTGTATGCAGGTCAGGAAGCAACAGTTAGAACTGGACATGGAACAACAGACTGGTTCCAAATAGGAAAAGGAGTATGTCAAGGCTGTATATTGTCACCCTGCTTACTTAACTTATATGCAGAGTACATCATGAGAAACGCTGGACTGGAATAAACACAAGCTGAAATCAAGATTGCCGGGAGAAATATCAGTAACCTCAGATATGCAGATGACACCACCCTTATGGCAGAAAATGAAGAGGAGCTAAAAAGCCTCTTGATGAAAGTGAAAGAGGAAAGCGAAAAAGTTGGCCTAAAGCTCAACATTCAGAAAACAAAAATCATGCCATCCGGTCCCATCACTTCATGGGAAATAGATGGGGAAACAGTGGAAACAGTGTCAGACTTTATTTTTTGGGGCTGCAGAATCACTGCAGATGGTGACTGCAGCCATGAAATTAAAAGACGCTTACTCCTTGGAAGAAAAGTTATGACCAACCTAGATAGTATATTCAAAAGCAGAGACATTACTTTGCCGACTAAGGTCCATCTAGTCAAGGCTATGGTTTTTCCTGTGGTCATGTATGGATGTGAGAGTTGGACTGTGAAGAAGGCTGAGTGCCGAAGAATTGATGCTTTTGAACTGTGGTGTTGGAGAAGACTCTTGAGAGTCCCTTGGACTGCAAGGAGATCTAACCAGTCCATTCTGAAGATCAACCCTGGGATTTCTTTGGAAGGAATGATGCTAAAGCTGAAACTCCAGTACTTTGGCCACCTCATGTGAAGAGTTGACTCATTGGAAAAGACTCTGATGCTGGGAGGGATTCGGGGCAGGAGGAGAAGGGGATGACAGAGGATGAGATGGCTGGATGGCATCACGGACTCGATGGACGTGAGTCTGAGTGAACTCCGGGAGATGGTGATGAACAGGGAGGCCTGGCGTGCTGCGATTCATGGGGTTGCAAAGAGTCGGACATGACTGAGCGACTGAACTGAACTGAAGGTTTAACATGATTAATCTTAAAGGTTAATACTTATTTCTATTATATGCTAGTTATATATTTGTATAAGGGCAGGGGATATAGAGACTTAGCAGCAAACATTGGCCCAATAAATGAAAAACCCTTCACCAATATAATTCCTGGTCAACCCACTATACTATACTAATAATTTTCTAACCTCTCAAAAGAATCTGTATTTAGAAAGTTTAAAGCATCTCGTGCCTCTAACTGTTGGGAGGCCGTGAACAATCACATGTGGCCGGAGGAACCTGTCAGGCAGGCTAGAGAACCTTCAGAGGAGTTTGTAAGTAGAAACACTCTTGTCATGCCCAGGAATTTTTATTAACTGGAGCTGTAAGTTAACTCCTTCTCCGAGAGAGGTGTTGAGGGGGACAGCCCCCATTAAGTCAGAGGTGTAGGTGAGAGCATGAAGCAGTAAAGTAGGCAGACTCTGGTTTTGGGGGTAGATGCTCGGGAACAGGGGGTCTCCTGAGGCTCGATCCTGCCTTTGCGTATGCCGAGCCTCCTTCCTCATGACCTTTGCCACGGGCGGAGTTCCTCACGCTGGCTCCCGGCAGGTCTTGTTGGTCCATAGTCTTGTTCAGGTCTTCTCTGTGTTCATGATTTTTTTTTTTTTTGTCTACAGGTCTGTCAGCTACTGAAAGAGAGGCATTGATATCTCCAACTATACAATTGTTTTATTTATGACTCATTTCCGTTCTGTTAGTTTTTGCTTTGTGTATTTTGAAGCTGTCACTTAAGTACACGGAAGTTTAGAAGTTTTATGTCCTCTTGATGAATTGATATGTGTCATTATTAAATGACTCCTTCTTTGATCTGAAGTGTACCTTGTCTCTTCTGGGCTGTCACCTGAAATATATGTAGTGGCCTTTCCATGCAGTTGCTTGGGCTTCCTCGTAACACGACGGCTGGGTTACAGAAGTGAGCGTTTAAGAGAGCAGATCATAGGCGTGTGACATTTTTGTGTTCCAGCTTTGGAAGTCACGTAACATCACGTCTGTGTTTCTAAGCCCACCCAGGCTTCTGGGCAAGGAGGATGAGCCCACATCTCCGTGGGAGAAGCGTGGAAGTCACACTCTGAGAACAGCATGTGTGTTGGGAATCATCTTCTGGCCTCCTTTGCAAAATAGAGTCTGCCAATTTGGGGAAATAAATAATGGTTAAATTGTTAGTAAGCCAGTAAGGAATTTGCTTCAGCATTTTTTTTTTCTTTTTCTTTTTTCTAATAAGGGTTGATACAAGATTTTTTAACTTAATCCCCTCAAGTAAAGTTTGATACAAAATCTTATGCTGTAACAATTTTATGTATTAAGGTTTTATTATGATAACACTTTTTTAGTAAGATCCTTTTGGTCCTGTTTTCTATTTATTTATAACACTTCCTAAGACAATTTTTATTATTATTTTTATTTTGCAGATAAGACTGTAAAATGTACTATGGATTCATTGAAAGGTTCACCTAAAAAGGAATCTGAAAAGAAACAACAGTACATCTCCTTGAAAGATGTAAATAAGGTGCTATTTTAAAATGTTCATTAAATATAAAGTTTATGTAGTGTTCATTTTAGAATATTCTCCTTTAAAATCTACCAGGAACCAAAACTGTGGCTATGGTAGTTTTATTCATGAAAAAAATGTAAGTTTACAAGTTTACTCTGTTTCAGATGAACAGGATACCCCTTGTTCCTCCCTTTTCAAGTCCTTGTTCTTGGCCTGCTGACCACTTGACAAAATTGGGTGCATATTCTCACTTTAACAAGGGTATAAATATCTGAAATATGGGACAGTATAATAGTTAAGGTCAACTCTTACCTGTCTCTCCAGTTTCTTGACAAGACAAGTGAAAGTAATTCCAGGACATCTTAAATACTGACTATCTGAAAGGCTGGCTGCCTGCTATTTGGACCCTTCAGTCTAGTGTTTATAGGGGTGGCCTCTCCAGTTCTTGGTCTGTTCATATCGGCGTTGCCTGGACCTTATCTGAAATGGTTGTCTATGAAACAACTCCCAAGGAATTTTGATGCCTCAAGAACACATATGTTGCTAGCATAAATATTCATCCTGAAAAAAAAATTTTTTTTTTACAGTGTGTTGAATCTTCAGTGTGCTGGCCAACAAAGAGAGGCATAACCATATATGCCAATCCAGACACACCAGCTGCAAGGTATGATCTGAAAATCTAGTGTAATTGACTAGAGACTTAAGTATAATATTTTATACAGTGTTCTATAAGATTGATGATGGGAGAACATTCATTTTCAAAAAGAGTGACCCTGGAAATTTTGATTAAGCATATATTTAAAAGAAATACGTTTGATAGCTGGCTAGCAGCACAGTTTTCCAAAAAGTGGTAGTGATTCTGGAGTCTCCTTGTTACCTTGTCAGACAGAACTGTGTCTGTAAGGCAGATGTCTTGATGTGAAGGGTGGGTATATGTGGGCCCGATGGCAGTTCAGCTTGGTGGAAGGTGAAGAATGGTTTCTTGTATTCTTGAAGATAAGCTTCCAAGTCTTTGTGATCCTGTCCTCAGCAAAATCCATGTCAGTGATATTAATGAGAAATTGTGATATTATGCACTTCATATAGAGTAAAAGATCTTAAAATAGGAAGCTTCATTTCTCCGCTCCTGGACTTCATGCTAGTGTTGCCATACATTGTATTTATACATTTGTTATAAATGCTGAATTCTATTGTTCCTATTTAAACAGTTTTTCTTTGAGGGATCATATATTTACCTATGTAGTTATCATCCATGCTTTTTTACTTTTTGTGTAGATCCAGATTTCCATCTGGTACCATTTTCCTTTTACTTGAGGGACTTCCTTTACTATTTCTTGTATTATATTTCTTCCTTTACTGTTTCTTGGGTCTGCTGGTGATGAATTCTTTCAGCTTTTATATGTCTGAAAAAACTTTGCTAGGGTAGAATTCCAGCTTTAAATTTACTTTTCCCTGTATTTTAGCGATGTTGCTTCACCATCTACCTGCTCATATTGTTTGCAATGCAAAATATACCATCATATTTTTCCTTTGTTCCTCTGCTTGCAGCATGTCTTTTCCCTCTGTTTTTAGGGTTTTCTCTTCATTGCTGGTTTGAACAATTTAATTATTGTATGTCTTGATGAAGTTTCTCTCATGTTTCTTATGCTTGAGATTCATTAGGGCTCTTCATTTGTAGGTTTCTGCCTTCATTGGGGCCTCCCTGATAGCTCAATGGTAAAGAATCCACCTGCAATGCAGGAGACCTGGGTTTGATCCCTGGGATGGGAAAATCCCCTGGAGGAGGATATGGCAACCCACTTTACTACTTTTGCCTACAGAATCCCATGGATAGAGGAGCTTGGCAGGCTGCGGGCCTTAGGGTCGCACAGTCAGATACAACTGTGCAGCAGCTAAGCAGCAGCAGCCGTCTTTTCATCAGATTTGATAAGCATTCAGCTGTGTTATTCTACAAATATTTTTTCTGCACCTGCCATTTTCTTCTTTTTTGAGACTCTTATAAGACAAATGTCTCTGAGGCTCTGTTCATTTTTTCAGTTTTTTTCTTGCTGTTCTTCATATTAATAATTCCACTGGTCTGTGTTTACTTTAATTGACTCTTCTGTTATTTCCATTTTGCTATTAAGCCCATCCATTGAATTTTTATCTGATGTATTATATTTTTTGTTCTAAAATTTTCATTTGTTTTTTTATAGTTTATATTTTTGCTGAGAAGAAAATAAAACTGTGTCATTTAAGAGTGCTCACCTTTCCTTCTCTTATGGAGCATGGTTATAATAGCTCCTCTAGGGTGTTTTATAATTCATGCTTCTGAGCTGTACTGGGGTTGGCACCTGTTGGTTATTTTTTCCCTCTACAGCTGATCTGATTTTCCTTATTCTTTGTATGTTGAGTAATTTTGGATTGTACTCTAGATACTTTGAATATTAGGGCATGAGACTTTGTTTTAGAATCTTCTGGAGAATGTTGATTTTGTTGTTTTAGCAGGAGGTCATTACTCCCTTAAGGTTCAGACCTCAAACTCTGTCTCACTTGCCGTGGGTGGTGATTGTGACAGTTTCCAACTCTGTGGTCCGCTGCTTTGGGTCCGTTCCTGACACACTCAGTTTGGGATCGGAGTGGGACTTGGGGTGGGTATGGGATTCCCCCCACCCCCAGCTCTCTATCTCTTTTTCCCCAGGACTTTTCCTCATATTCACCATTTTCTAGATGTTCTCGCTCCCTGTTCCTCTGACCAGATAGATGTTTTCTTGTGTGTGTGTGGAGAAGCTACCATGCAGTTTGTGTGACTGGGGCTGCTTGTGGAATAAAATAGCAATGGAAATAAAAGAAGAAACAGAGATGGAAAATTTTCCTCATCCAGTCTCTAGACCACTGGGTCCCCATTTCCTGGTTCATTAGAGGGAGAAAGAAGTTTCTCTTGGGGTTTTAAGTGACCATGTGTGTGGTTTAGCACCAGTGCATGCAGCCCCATGATCAGAGCTGGCCTTGGGGTTAGACCAAGAGGAGAGAGGGCCAGGAGAGGACAGAAGGAGAGAGGGCCAGGAGGGGGCAGAAGGGGAGAGGGCCAGGAGGGGGCAGATGGGGAGAGGGCCAGGATTCCTCACTCCCACTGGTCTCAGGCCCCGCTTTTCTGTTCTCTGGCTTGAAATATATTCAGCCGTCCTCATCTGTAGCTCCTGCACCTGCCCTGATGCAGAGTCCTTGATTGCGGAGGGTCCACTGCACTACACTATCTTATATAAGGGACTTGAGCCTCCTTGGATCTTGGTATCCCTGGGGCTCCTGGGATCAGTACCCTGCAGATGCTGAGGGATGACGGTAGAGACTTTCTCAGGTTTTTTTGACGTCTGCATCCCCTGCACCATTCTGCAACGTGGGCCACCCTCGTGTCAACACCAAGAGATAGAGAAATGTGAAAGCCAGGACATCCCCCATGATTCTGGTGGTTTCTCACATTGGGACTTCCTCCCCTGTAGTTTCATAGTTCATCCCGAGTTTCTCGTCATAATCCATAAGGGAGAGAGGCTGTAGGGGGGCTTGCTCCCTCTTGGCAGCCCGGGGACTGTCAAAATGGTCTTCATACTCAAAGGACTCAGTTTCAGTTCTCAAAGAATTTACTTAAGTTGATCCACTTATTCTGTAGTGGTACTTCTCAAATTTTCTCCCAGAAAATAAAGGTATTTTCAGATTTGGAATAAATGGATTCAGAAATTTTAGCAAATGTTTTTGATTTTTAGTGCTTCATGTCAAAAGTCAAGTGAGAAGCCACTTCGATCAGCTGAGAAGGAAGAATACAATGAGAAGAATGGCTGTGTGAAGTATGGATTTTTTTTTTCTTGGCCTAAATTTTTTATTGAAATAATTGTAGAAAAAGTATAAGCAGGAAGAATTTATATATGATTTTATGATTAATTTCAAACCTGCATTCCCAGTGACTCAGTGGGTAAAGAATCCACCTGCAGTGCAGGAGACACAAGAAACACAGGTCCAATCCCTGGTTCGGGAACATCCCCTGGAGGAGGGCCTGGCAACCCACTCCAGTATTCTTGCCTGGAAAATCCTGTGGACAGAGGAGCCTGGCGGGGTACAGTCCACGGGGTCACACAGAGTCGGACATGACTGAAGCACCTGAGCACAGCACAGCACACGCACAGGGTCTTCTACAGGCTTCGAGGTTAGTGTTTTCTTTTTCATTTGCTAGGGCAGATTCTTCTGTTTAAAATTTTGTTCTGCTGTAGACATTCTCTCCCTCCCCTTCCTGAATCTCTTGTCAAATGAGCAATTTTATGAAACAAATTAAATAAAGTTGATCTTTTGGGGGCTGTTGATTTTATATGGGTTGGCGCTTGCTTTCTTCCTAGTTTTCTAATGTTAAATGGATCTACCACCTGCTGGAGAAAGTAGGTATTTATAGTGTGAAACTTGGGAAGTTTTTTTTTTTTTTTGGTCCTGCCAGATTCACAAAGAACTCACTTGCAGGCAGATTGTTAACAGTAATCTCTTCATTTTATACTTGTTTAATCCACAATGTATTTTTGTACCAGTTTTTATGATTTCTTACCAGCCTAAAAACACTCTCACATTCCAAGTAACTGTGGCTGCTCTGAAGCCATCAGAGTGACAAAGCGTCTAAGACAGTTCAGAAGTGGGTAGATTGTACAGTAGCCACTAACTAGGATGACTGGGGAGAGGGTCATTGCCCTATGGCCCTCTTGGTGTCCTGACTCCCTGGAGCCTGCTCTGTGGCCCTGTGACATCCCAGCAGGAGGGCCTCATGGTATCCACGGCCAAGGGCTCTGAACGCTGCCCCATGGAGCCCACTGGTCTTGGAATGGTTGTTAATGCACCAGAGTTGACATCCTCCTACGCAGGCATCCCTCTACCTAATACCTGGAAGTAGTGATGCTCCAACCAGTTATTTTCCTTGAACCAAAAACTTTGCATTATCCATGTAGCTCGTTTCTTCTAGCCTCGTGCCCTTTACTTAGAACCCTCTGATGAAATGACATGAGTTATTCTATCAGTCTGTTGTGGGTTCCAGAGAACCTTGACGTGATTGAAGATTAAACCGCAGAAAAGGAAGGCGGCAGTGGGTTTCTTAGAAGGAACACGAGTTAGTGATCATGCAGTCTTTCTCCTTGTCCAGAGCCAATGGTCCTGGGATCGGCACTGCTGTGCAGAGCAGGGCCCGGGGGGCAGGGAGAGGGGCAACAGGAGACTGGCAGACCCAGCACAGCCCTTGTGTAGCAATGGACAGCGTAAAACAGAACAAGCGGTAGTGTCGTGGCTATGCCTATAGTTCATTTTACCTCTGTCACGGAAAACTAGGATAATAGCTGAACTGAAGAGCACTTCTTTTTCCTTCAAATGATCCTTTTGATTATTTTATAGATTACTGCAGTTTTTAAACCCTGATCCTTTGAGAGGTGATGGAGTCTCTGATGTACAGCAGGTATTGCAACTCCCCCCACCCCCGCCCCCCCGCCAAAAGAAATAACACTGTTCACTCTCTAAATCCCATCCCTCCTTTCCTCTAATTTTAGATATAAAGAGAAATTCCTTGCATGGAGAACTTTACCTGAAGATGCCCTTTTAGAAATTCCCTAATAAATTACTGCTTTAGAGACATGGCTCTTTAGGCTCTCTTTCTGTTTGGGTGATAGATAATCTTCCTTTCATTTGGGTTATTTTGATGGGTTTTGATAAGCATATAAACCTAGGATTTTACACTGAAACCAAACTCTCACATCCTCTTCATCTCCGTAAGGTTCTTGGTATTCTGTGCTAACACCATTGGGCAGAGCCATCTAACACCTGTGTTCTTAGTTGCAGAAGCTGAAATCGGGGTCTCAGCAGCCCATGGCAGTTTTGCGAAACAAGATTGAGCCCTGCTTATCTGTCGAGACAGCACCACTCTCAACAGACCTGAAAAAGGTGATGGGATTCATAAAGGAACTCTGACCTGTTGTAATGTAGAGAGATTTTTAATAAACAGTTCTGAGGTTGCATTTCCATAATTTCTTTGCTTTTGAAATTCCCTTTTAAGATTTTGTTATTCATTTCTCATTTATTCTTAAAGTCCAGGTTAACGTCTTATAAGTAAATAATTCTTTTTGTGGGGAAACCTAATGCTTTTGTGCAGTAAGTTCTCAAATGAGCCTCTGAAAGGGAGCTCAGAAGGAGCACAAGCAGTCGGGGCAGTTAGAATGTTCTCCGCATTCTCTTCAGAATTGCATTCTACAACTGTGGTTTCACTTAGATCATCAATTTCGAGCATCAGTTTAGATCATGTTTATCTGCTTCCCTCTTGATATTAAAAAAAAAAAAAAGAAAGAAAAGAAAACCCCACAAGGATGAATAGAATGAGTGTGAAGTCTCTATTGGGCAGGAAGTTTCTTATAGGCTTTGGAAGATGGAAAAGCATCAGCAGAGGGCGGCTGGCCACTGACTGGCCACTGAGGAAGGTGTGATGTGGGGAGGGCTCTGGACCGCTCCCCTCCCCTTGTTTCCTGAGCACCCACAGCAAGCTTCTCAGGAAGGAGATGGAGGCTCTGCTTGGAGATACTGAATGACCCTCGAGAATAACCTTCAGGCGGCGCTGTTGTTCAGTCCTCCCAGGAAAAATGCCTGCTTGCTGCCTGTCTCCCTTCAGTGATGGGACTCTGACATGGTGCTGAGCTCCAGCCTGCCTACAGGTGTAGCCCAGCATTTAGTGTCCTCGGTGTGAGCAGTCTCCAGGGATCCTTGGACATTTTTAAGAAAGCCTTCACCTGGGGAAAAAGGAAAACAAACTCTGAAACAAACGATGTAGGGAGTGAAAGAAAACATGAGAAAATAGATATCCTCAGATAAGAGAAGATATTGCTTGACTTCAACAATAATAAGGTAGTATAAAAAAGAAAAACAGATAAAAAGGGGTCTGAGGTCGCTAAGAGTCGGACACAACTGAGCGACCTCACTTTGACTTTTCGCTTTCAGGCATTGGAGAAGAAAATGGCAACCCACTCCAGTGTTCTTGCCTGGAGAATCCCAGGGACGGGGTAGCCCAGTCGGCTGCTGTCTATGGGGTCGCACAGAGTCGGACACGACTGAAGCAACTTAGCAGCAGCAGCAGGAATTAAAAATACTATAGAAAGAAAAAAGCAAATATGAGAGGTAAAATAGAAGTTAACATCAGAAGGTGGAACAGAAAGATGGAAATAGGGGGAAAAGAGAATTTGAGAATCAGTTTGAGGTCGCATATCTGAGTAGGATTTCTAGAAAGAATGATGAAAGAGGGCAGAAAATCCTGGGCATAGCACATGGACACTCCCTAGACTTAATGGTTATGACTTTCTAAATTAAGAGAGTTTGCTGACCCCAGACCCAGCACAACTGAGGAGCAAGAGCGTAGACACGTTGCTATGAAACATCTGAATTGAAAGGGATCCAGAGATGCTGAAGGCTTCCAGGGAGAAGAAACCTAGCCCTGGAAGGGTCAGAAACCAGGATGGCTTCAGACTTGTCCATGGGTCACCAGAGGAGCACTGACTCCAGAATGTTGGTGAAAAGTGACTTCCAACGTGGAAGTCTCTAGCCAAACCACTGGTGAAGAGTGAGGATGAAATGAGGTATTTTCACATGTGCAAAGTCTGAAATGTCCTTCTTCTGTACCCTTTGTCGAGAAGCTGCCAAAATTTGTTCTCCACCAAACCAAGAAATTCACCTGAAAAAGTTACAGAGAAGAGGTCCACGTTGCAGGAAGATCCCAGTCCCAGGTACTGGGGCTCAGGGCTGGGGGATGAGGTCTTCAGAGAACTGACGGGCTGGCTGGCGAGTTCAGCCTTGTGGAGGAGCGCATCCGTGCAGCTGGAGAGCTCTGTGGAACATTTGGGGGGTTTCAGTGACAGTTATATACAAAAATAAGCAAACAAAAGGCATGTTTGTTTTGGGGAATTACAAAACAAAAACTTTGCAAGTGGAGCTGATGCACCAGCAGTTTATCAGAAGAAGGAAGAGAAACCACATCCTTGCTCTGGTAAGCATTAAGTACCTGGTCCTTCAACACACTGCCTATTGGATCCTTTCAGTCTGAAGCCCAGAAAAGCAAAGAGTCTCTTTGAGCAGGAGTTCACTGCTGGAAAATGTCTGGGGGACTTACTGAGTTAGGTGTTGGAAAACACCAGATTGAGCAGTGAGTACTTGTTGGGGTAAGGTAAGCAGTGAGAGGGGTCTGTTAGCTTTCTGTACTTTATTGTTGTCTTGGTTGTTGTTGATGTTTTGTAGGCTCTTCAAAGAAATAAGTTTCCAGGCCCCAGCCACACTGAATCTTACTCTTGGCCTCCCATAGCACGTGGCTGCGACGTGGTGGTCATTTCACACTGTGGAAATGACCCTTTGTTGTACCTTCCACCAATGCTTACGATTCTGCAAACAGGGGGCTGCTACAAGTCATTGCCAAGTAGAAACGGAGTAAGTTGAAGACAGTTTTGTTTTTCAACAAAGTGGATTAAAAGTTTATTTTAAACTTGACGCCTGACTTTTGGTTAAGTTTAGGTTACGTTAAAATTGAGGACAGAGACTGTCCTGTGAGAAACTCTTCTCAACACAGACACTGATTCTTACTGAGAATCCCTAGTTGTCGGCAGTTGTCTGAGTCAGGAGCGTCCTGTCTTTTCGTGATGAATGTGCAGTTTCTAGAATTATTTCATTGACTGAATCTAATTGTCACAGCAACCCCTTGAGATGGTCAGGCTGTGTGTTGTTTTCACGATTTTATAGATGAGAAAATTAAGCTCATGAAAAGTCCTTACCTGCTGACAAGCGTGACAAGATGTGGGATTTGAATTTAGATTATCGTTAAAAAATTTTTATTTATTTGGCTGCATGAGGTCTTAGTTGTGGCACGTGGGCTCTTCCGTTGTGGCGCACAGACTCTAGTTGCAGCGTGTGGACTCCGAAATTGTGGTGTGTGGACTTCAGAGCACCAGGGCTCACTAGGTCAGTGTGCGGGCTTGGTTACTCCGCAGCGTGTGGCATCTTAATTCCCTGCCCAGGGATCAAACCCACATCTCCTGCATTGAAAGGCAGATTCTTAACCACTGGACCCCTAGTGAAGTCCCATGAATTTAGATTTTCTGTCATCTTGTCCCTATTCACTGTTTTGTAACCCTACTCTATTTTTCCCGGAAAATAGCTGAGAAGCCAGATGGAAAGGGGAGAAGGTGGATGTGAGGGTCCGTTGGTGGGGGTGTACCATCCGCTTTGTTGGGGTCTGGCTGTCAGGGAACTGATGAGTGTGATCTCAGTTCTTCTCCCCAGAGATACACTACGGGTGGTTCCATCACTCATTATAAGGTGAAAAATAGCAGTACAGATTTCATCTTAGAAAAGATAATGGTTTATCTAATTATGCCTTGTGGTTTGATGAGTTTTCTTTGGAAATCTGCATTGTCTGTGTTATGATGTATTGACTTAATAATATTAAGTGGGTGCATTTATATCACTCAGGTAGCAGCTGACCCCACTGATGAGAGGAAGCTTGTGTTGAGATTGGCCTGGCTGGGCCAGGAAAGAATGTCCAGGCCTGCCGTTTGTGGTCGTCCTATTTCGACCGTGTCTCCAGTGTCAGCCTGCATTTAGGTGTGAGCCCTGGAAGCTGGTGCTTGCCTGGATCTGCATAAAAGAAAGAGCAGACTTGTTCTTGTCTTCAGTTAACTGAGGCCATGTGTTCAGGAAGGTGTCGGCAGACAGTGCCCCTTCGAGAGAGAGCCCTGAGGCATAGAGGAGGGCAGAGTTCAGGAGGTGCAGCAGGAATCTTGCTCTCCTAAGGAAGGGGTGTTACCCTTTCTCACAGCCCTTTTCAGGAGGCCGTTGGTGCATCCTTGTGTGGTCTGGAGCCAGACTGCCTGGCTTGAGATCCTGTTGCTGCTGTATGTTTAGCTGCACAGCCTTGGGCAACTGCTCCCACCTCTCTGCCCTAGGCTGCTCCTCTGTGAAATGAGATAGGACCTCGCTTGCCTGTAAGGGAACTTTGCAGATGAAATGATTTTTACTTGTGCACAAGTGATTTTTAGATTAGACCCTATCAGAAGCTGAGTCAGTGTGTCTGAATCCATTCTAAGGAGATTATGTTTTGGCTTTTCTGACCTACATGACAGTGATGATGGCAAAAACTTAGTAGTGCTTCCTGCATACAGAGAGGTGTCCTGCATGCTTTTACGTACACTTTCTGTGATTTTTAACCTTTGTCCAAAATTATATTGAATTTGTTTGTCTTTGCAGCCTCTGGCAGTTATCGTGTGCCCTGGTTGGAAAAAGGCCCAATTTATTTTTGAATTATTGGGAGACTATAGCGCATCCTGCAGACCTCTTCATCCTGTGTTGTTAACAATCGGACTCCACAAAGATGAAGCCAAAAATATGAAGCTTCCAAGGGGGTGTAAGCAGCCTTTCCAGGCTATTTGGTTTTCCCTAGAGCACACAGTGCAGCCCAGCTCAGGCAGACCTGGGAGCCACCCGGGGCTTGTGTGTTGGCTGGCCTCACTTATCAGCTATGTATCTGTGTAGGTAGTCAGGGTGTACTCTTGGCTTATATCTGTTTTACTGAGAAAGCTCTGTCTTTTCATTGATTTATCAACTATGTAGTAAACACCTACTGTTTATTTAGTGTTGACTAAAACCCTACCCTGCCTTTCAGGAGCTCAAAACCTGGTGGAAACCCAGGTATTTAATCAGAAAATACAGGGGCTGGCCCAGGCAGGCATCTTGTGTACCCACCTGAGTAAGAAAAACAGGTTTTTATTTTATTAAAAGGCATTTCTAGAAAGTGTGTGAAATCTTAGCAAAGGAGATGTTAGAAACACGTGTGGAAAATCTAAAGTGTTAACTCTGTTTTCTTTTAAAATGTAGGCAATGTGGTTGTTACAACACCACATAGTCTCCTGAGACTTCTCCAGTATCAAAGCTTATTGTTTCTTAGACTCTGTCACCTACTTTTGGATGAGGTGGAAGTGTTACTCTCTGAAGCTAAAGAGCAAGTAAGTATGTCACGTTCATTCAGATGTCGTTACTACTTAGAAATATTTATATATATGTGTACATATATATATCGGAAAAGGCAATGGCACCCCACTCCAGTACTCTTGCCTGGAAAATCCCGTGGACAGAGGAGCCTGGTAGACTGCAGTCCATGGGGTCGTGAAGAGTCGGATACGACTGAGCGACTTCACTTTCACTTTTCACTTTCATGCATTGAAGAAGGAAATGGCAACCCACTCCAGTGTTCTTGCCTGGAGAATCCCAGGGACGGGGGAGCCTGGTGGGCTGCCATCTGTGGTGTCGCACAGAGTCGGACACGACTGAAGCAACTTAGCAGCAGCATATATATAGAGAGAGAAAAATTTGAAAGTCTTTTAGAAATCAGGAAATGTGTTTAGTTGGGAAAAAGCTGGTTAATCTGAAAAAATTTTCCTTTTATCTGCTGTAATTAAGATGAGAGAATGTTTATCTGAATTTTCTACCCAATGTTAAAGTGCTTTGAAGAGCAAACATTCTTTCCTAGGGAGATTTTTCTAAAATACTTAATATTTTTCTGGTTATAAAATCAATCATTTTGTTTTAGAAAATTTGAGAAATAGAGAAGAACACTTGAAAAACCCCCACATGTGTAATCTTAACACTCAGAGGTAATCAGTTGTTCCTAATTTAGAGTAGTTCTTTCCTTTTTGTAATTCTGGTGTCTGTTGATACATATAATTAATGTCCAATTCAGGTCAGTCGCTCAGTCGTGTCCGACTCTTTGCGACCCCATGAATCACAGCACACCAGGCTTCCCTGTCCATCACCAACTCCCAGAGTTCACTCAAACTCATGTCCATCGAGTCCATGATGCCATCCAGCCATCTCATCCTCTGTTGTCCCCTTCTCCTCCTGCCCCCAATCCCTCCCAGCATCAGGGTCTTTTCCAGTGAGTCAACTCTTTGCATCAGGTGGCCAAAGTATTGGAGTTTCAGCTTCAGCATCAGTCCTTCCAGTGAACAGCTAGGACTGATCTCCTTTAGGATGGACTGGTTGGATCTCCTTGCAGTCCAAGGGACTCTCAAGAATCTTCTCCAGCACCACAGTTCAAAAGCATCAATTCTTTGGTGCTCAGCTTTCTTCACAGTCCAACTCTCACATCCATACATGACTACTGGAAAAACCGTAGCCATGACTAGATGGACCTTTGTTGGCAAAGTAATGTCTCTGCTTTTGAATATGCTATCTAGGTTGGTCATAACTTTTTCCAAGGAGTAAGCATCTTTTAATTTCATGGCTGCAGTCACCATCTGCAGTGATTTTGGAGCCCCCCAAAATAAAGTCTGACACTGTTTCCACTGTTTCCCATCTATTTGCCATGAAGTGATGGGACCAGATGCCATGATCTTCACTTTCTGAATGTTGAGCTTTAAGCCAACTTTTTCACTCTCCTCTTTCACTTTCATCAAGAGGCTTTTCAGTTCCTCCTCACTTTCTGCCATAAGGGTGGTGTCATCTGCATATCTGATGTTATTGATATTTCTCCCGGCAATCTTGATTCCAGCTTGTGCTTCTTCCAGCCCAGCATGTCTCATGATGTACTCTGCATATAAGTTAAATAAGCAGGGTGACAATATACAGGCTTGACATACTCCTTTTCCTATTTAGAACCAGTCTGTTGTTCCATGTCCAGTTCTAACTGTTGCTTCCTGACCTGCATACAGATTTCTCAAGAGGCAGGTCAGGTGGTCTGGTATTCCCATCTCTTCCAGAATTTCCACAGTTTATTGTGAGCCACACAGTCAAAGGCTTTCGCATAGTCAGTAAAGCAGAAATAGATGTTTTTCTGGAACTCTCTTGCTTTTTTGATGATCCAGCAAATGTTGGCAATTTGATCTCTGGTTCCTCTGCCTTTTCTAAAACCAGCTGGAACATTAGGGAGTTCACGGTTCACGTATTGCTGAAGCCTGGCTTGGAGAATTTTGAGCATTACTCTGCTGTTATCAGGACCTTATTTTGTGTATTAGTTTGTAACTTGCATCCCAGGGAACAGCACTGTGCATACTGCTACTCACTATTCCCTAGCATGATTGTTATTGTCCACCTAATATTGAATCCTATGGGCACAACATAATTTGTTTTATAATTGCTCTATATTTGGATATTTAGGATCATTTGTGTGTGTGGCTGAAGAAACACATCTTTTTTGCACACATTTTTCTTAGGATAAATTCCTAGGAAGGGGATTAATGGATCAGAGGCTATGAATTCTTAGAAGGCATTTGTTGGAAGCAGTGACAGCCTGGAGCATTCCTGTGGAGGCAGTGATGGCCCTAGCGTCAAGTCCAGGCTTTCTTACTTACTGACTGTGTGAGTCTGGGCAGGGTTCCTGAACTCCTCTAAAGTCTCAGTTCTTATTTTCAAAGTTAATATCTGGACCACTGCCTTGTACACTGACCCTTCTGAAAGTGTAGATGAATTTGCACTCCATCAGGCAGTGTACCAGAGACCACACACGCTGGACCCCTAGCAGTAGGAGGCCCTCGTCCAGCTTCCTTTTCCAGGCTGATTGTTACACATGGAGTCTGATTTACTTAATCTCTGTGTCCTTGACAGTTTGCTAAATTGAGCATTGATTCGTACTGGCCATTTGTACCCAGTCTTCTCTGAGCTGCTGTTTCATTTCCTTGGATTGTTTTCTTTCAGTGGGGTTATCTTTTTCTACTTAGTTTGTACAGTAGAAGTTTTTATATAAGGCGATTAATCCTTTATTACCTCTGTTAACCCCTGATTCTGGGAAATGTTGAGGGCAAAAGGAGAAGGCGGAGACAGAGGATGAGATAGTTGGTTGGTATCACCTACTCAATGGACATGAGTTTGAGTAGACTCTGGGAGATAGTGAAAGACTAGGAAGCCTGGCATGCTGCAGTCTGTGGCATCGCAAAGAGTTGGTTGTTTTAATTTTGTCTATATTTAACATTTTTCCTTTTTAGTTTTTTTTTCTTTTGCTTTAATGTTTAAAGACTTTCCCAATTCTGAGAACAGAAAATGTACACTCTTTACCTTTTGTGTTCTGTCAAACTAATTCTTAGTTTCTTTTGAAATAAAAATGAAATTAATTATACTAATTTTTTAGATGTTTGCTATATTAGATAACTTTAAAAAAAACATGGAAGTTGAAGAAAGGGAATCTGCCCCACATCAGATTGTTGCAGTTGGAGTTCATTGGAACAGACATATAGAGCATTTAATCAAAGAGTTCATGAACGACCCCTACATTGTGATCACGGCCATGGAAGAGGCTGCCCTCTATGGCTGCGTCCAGCAGGTATTTCGTTGTGGGTGTGCATGCTGGGGGCTGGTGAGCACAGGCCAGTAACCTTTATTCGTGGCTTAATATTTAAAGATTACTGCATTGATTTCATATACAAATCTGGAATTATGTATTTGAATTTCTATTGCTTTTTTTTTTAAATAAAAACATAAACATAACTTCTTCTCTATTAAAATTATGACTTTCCCATAAAAAGGAAAACTGGAGCACCTTGAACATTTTTTAAAGTCCCAGTGTTTTTGTGTTTCTTTACCAGGTAGTACATCTTTGCTTGGAATGTGAAAAAACTTCTACTTTACTCCAGACTCTTGATTTCATCCCAAGTCAGGCACAGAAGACCTTGATCTTCACCTGTTCAGCAGCTGAGACAGAAACAGTGTGTAAGGTGAGCCCTGCCACGCATGGAATGTGCTTATGGCTTGTTTACACTGTGGCTGAATCCGGAGTCATCAGAGAATTACTGGAATAGTTAAATATTTGACAAGAAAATAAAATTGTATAAATTCAGCATCAGAACAGGCTCTGCCAGAAAGCAACACTGGTGGCAGTAAGAAAGGACAGCAGGGCTGACACTGAGGGCGTCAGAGCCAAAGGGCAACCTGGCTGAGTGTGGGAAGGAGCCGGTTCATGCCCAAGTGGCGGCCTCCTCTGTCCCCTCTGTTTAAGAAAGTAGAGATGATGACACTAAGATGTATCATCATTTTAGCCAGAGAAGCCAAATAAATTGGCCGAAGACTTAATCTCGTTGTGTATAAATACTAAAATGTAGCAACAAGGCCACATACACAAGAAGCAGTAGTGCATCCACACTCCAACAAAAATGCACAGGTGGTGTAGTGGGAAAACCCCTCTGGACAATAGTACCGGAAATTTCATGTGTTCATACACATACCCCTACAGAGGTAAGTATGCATGCACATAAGCACACACACACACACACACACACACAAACACATTACTTTAAAAGGAAGAAAAATAGTTTTAGCAAAATAATATTTGTTTCACTGAAGCAAGTTTTTAGATATAAATGATAGAAGTTTGAAAGCATATTTATTTAAATTTATAACCGTCTCATTCTTGGAATTAGTGGATCAGTGAGGTAACCCCCTCACAGATCATTTTAATGGTATATATTGATGTAATTGATAATTATTGATGAAAAATTATCTCTTAAGTTTATATTCCTGAGTGTGAACTGGCCCCTTTGGTTTCATCTTCAGGTGGTAGAAAGCAATTCTATATTTTGCTTGAAAATGCATAAAGAAATGATTTTTAATTTAAAAAGTGTTTCACAACAGTGGAAGAAGAAGTTAAGTTCTGGTTCTCACATTGTGTTAGGTAAGTATTTTAATTTCTATTTCTATTTAGAGAAGGCTGAACTAATGGGAATTATTCTTTGATTGATTTATTTACCTCTTCTCCAAATTTCTTATTCTCAGATTTATTGAGAATGTATTAGTAATGTTAATTTCAAAGTGAAAATTAACTTCAATTAATTGATATTGAGGTGAAATTCAGGTATCTCCAGGGCAGTGGTCAGCAATCCTTGGTCCAGATGTGTTCCCTGGAGTTGAGTTTAAGAATCACTGTCATATATATGTATGCCTGTGATGAAACTTGTCATCAATGATCACTAAATTTGGTATTGGAAATACAAAAGTCAATTTGTATTAAATAAATGAAAACATTACATGGGTAGCTTAGATTTGTAATAGAGGCATTTTTCAAGTTAAAAAGGAGACTATTTTTTCTGAAATTTAATTACTGAGCTTTGAAGTTTTGGGAAAAGAAATGGGAAAGAAGTTTCCTTGTATCTCAACAATAAAATGAAATAAATGTTTTGAAGTATGGTCCCTGGAATTTTCTCTGTGAAGTGCGTGTGGTGAAACCCCAGCCTCTTTTGAGATTGTCACTTCTTTTTCTGCAGCCCTAACAGATGATTGCACCCCACTCTTGGCCATCACCGATGCCTCGTGTGTTATTCACTTCAGCTTTCCTTCCTCACCAAAAACTTTCGGTGAACGCCTATATTGCATGTCTGATCATTTTCAGAGTTTAACTGAACAGGTTTGACTACTACGCATTATTTAATATTTCACTAGCATTTTCTACATAATGACAAACTTAGAGTCTGTAAAGTTTTATCATTTAGACTGATATGGATGATTCACTTCCTTTATTCGCCCCCAATTTTAAGGGTTCTGCAGAACAGGGAGATAAAAAGACCAAATCTGTCTTGCTGCTATCGGAGAGAAACGCCTGCCACGCAGTTGGGGTCCTGCGCTACTTGGAGCGAGCAGATGCCAAGATCCCTTCAGAGCTGTACGAGTTTACTGCGGGGGTTCTGGAAGCCAAAGAAGATAGAAAAGCCAGAAGGCCTCTTTGTCCGTACCTTAAGGCTTTTGGTTTTTGCAAGTGAGCCAGTCATCTTTTTTTTGAAATACAATATGCAGTAAATTGCACAGATGGTAAATTTATAGCTTGAGGGTGGTTATATAAGTAATGCAACCCATGGGAACCACACCCAGCTCTGAAGGACCCTCTTAGAGGTCCTCTCCATCTCCTTCCCAGTTTGCTCCTCCTCCAGAAGTAACCACCCTAATTTTATCTACCAACACTGACTAATTTTGCTAGGTTTTGAATTTTATATAAATGGAATTGTGGTATGTTCAGCCAGCTGTCTGTGGCATTCGTCCATGTATTGGCATTTTATTTATTTATTTTGTGGCTCAGAATTCCACTGTGTGCTTATATCTCTATTCATTCTCCTCTGGATGGGCCTGCGAGTTGCTTTATGTATAAAGCTGCTGCGAACACTCTTGTACGTGTCTCTTTGTGGAAATGTGCACCCATTTCTCTTGGGTGTCTGCTTCAGAATGGGGTTGCTGGGTCATGAGGCAGACATGTTTAACTTTGCCAGAGTGGTTCATCACTTTATGATCCCATCAGTTGTTATGACAGAGTTTGAATTGCTCTGTATCTTCACCAACTCTTAGTATTCATGGGGGCATGGAGTAGATCACTGTGATTTTCATATGTATTGCTCTAAGAATTCATGATGTTGAATGTCTTTCCACATGATTGTGGGGCATGTGACCGTCCTTTTTTGTGAAGTGCCTGTTCAGGTCTTTCTCCCATTTTTAAAATGGGAAAGAGGTGTTTATGGATTTATAAGAATAGTTTGTTTATTCTAGATATAATTGCTTTGTCAGAGATATGCAGATATGCGTTGAGAATCTTCTCCCAGTCTGCGGCTTGCCTTTTTACTCTCTTTTAGTTCGTTAATACGTTTTGGCTGCACTGGGTCTTCGTTGCTGTGCTCGGGCTTCCTGTAGTTGCAGTGAGCAGGGGCTCTTCTCTAGTTGTGGTGCGCAGGCTTCTCATTGTGGCGCCTTTTCTTGTTGCAGAGTACAGGTTCTAAGGCGCTCGGGCTTCGGGAGTTGCGGCGCTTGGGCTCGGTAGTCGTGGCTGCGGGCTCTAGAGTGCAGGCTCAGTACTGCGACACATGGCCTCAGTTGCCCTGTGGCATGTGGAATCTTCCCAGACCAGGGACTGAACCTGTGTACTCTGCATTGTCAGGTCGGTTCTTAACCACTGAACCACCAGGGAAGTCCTCACTCTTTCAAGAGTCTCAGTGAACAGATATTTTTAATTTTTATGAAGCACTTTACAGTTACTATTTTTTGTGTGTTCTTAGATAAGAAATATATGCCTATCTCTAGGTTATGACATTCTTCTCTGTTTTCTTCCAGAAGCTTTATAGATTTAGCTTTCACATTTAGGTTTGTAATCTATATTGAATAAATTTTTGTGTATAGTGTTTGACATGGACAAGGTTTACTTTTTTCTGTATGGATAATCCCTTGCTCCTGCTTTCTTTATTTAGAACATCATTATGTTCTCACTGAATTGGTGCCTTTGACATAAATAGACAATAGTATATGTGATCCGTTTGTGGATGCTCTCTGTTACATTGGTCTACTTATTTGTTCTTAAACCAGTACTGCACTTTCTTAAGGTAGCTTGTACTGTAGTGGGTCTTGGAAAATAGTATGTAAGTCCTCCGACTTTGCTCTTGTTAATGGTTATTTTCGCATTTTAATTCTAATGCATCTCCATATTCATTTTAGTATAGGCTTGTCAGTTTCTTCAAAAACATTGCTGGAGCTTTGACAAATGCGTTGATTCTGTGGATGAGTTTGGAGAGCACAGGTATATCTTAACACTCAGGAGGTCTCTTGGGGATCCAGACACGATGCCAGTAGCTGGTCAGGGGATCTCTGGGACTAGGTAGTAGAAGTCTGATAGATATCCACTGGATGGAATTTAAAGATAACTGTTGAAATTAACTTTTTTTTTCCATTGTGGTACATTATACACGTTATTAGCAACACTTTCCATAATGCTTTTAAATAAAATACTGACTTTTAAAACTGAAGCTTTAACTATTTCTCAGTTTGGGTTAAGTGGCTTCTGGTTTAGAGGTTCATTGGCCTCTGTTGTAGGTTATAGTGGTGTGTTTCTGACTCAGAATCTTTATTTTGGAAGTATATTTTGTTTATTTACATGTTACATTTAAGGCTGTCTGGAGAAATGATGTAACTCTGTCCTTTAAGTTTACTCAGTGCCAGTTAATTTTTAGGATACCTTTCCACTTATTTACATACTGTTAGTGTCATCTAAAGGATTTAATATGGTTACTTTACAGCATCTCTGATTTCAATTATAGATTAATTTTCTTGAAGGATACTTTAAAATTCATGTTGAAAAAAATTTTTTTTTCTGGGCTTAAAATCCTGTTCTTTTTTTTCAGAGACAGAAGGATCTGTCCTGACCGGCACCATGTTAATCCAGAAGTAGACATACCAAGGAAGTTATCCAGCCAAACTCTACCGGTGCTTGGATACATAAAAGTAAGTTCTGTTAAAGATCCTTTGTCCAATGATTAATGGTTAGTTTTAATGAACAAGTTTCATTTTTGAGTGGTAGAATTTAATAGAATATAATTATGACAGTATTAATGTACCTCCATTAATCTGACATTAAGTATGTGTTCTTATATGGTGCCTTATTTCAAGATACCAGTTTGTTCAGAAAACAAAGATTACATTGGGAAGATAGATAAACCACTTAAACAATTTAAGGAATTTTTAGTTTAATATGTATATTTATATATATATACTTTAAATTATATATATATTTTTTATTTTTAAATATTTTGTTTTATATAAATATAAATATATTTAAGCATTTAAAATACATGTATATTTATATATAAATATTTTATATTTAAAATTTTTAAATATAAATTTTGTTTCTTTATGTACTGACTGCACTGGGTCTTCATTGCTGCACATGGGCTTTCTCTGGTTGCAGCGTTCGGGGTCTGCTCTTCACTGCAGTGCATGGACTTCTCATTGTGGTGGCTTCTCTTGTTGCGGAGCACGGGCTCAGTAGTTGTAGGGAACAGGCTTAGTTGCGCCACACCATGTGAGACATCCCCAGACCAGGGATCAAACTTGCGTCTCCTGCATTGGCAGGCAGATCCTTACCACTGGACGACCAGGGAAGTCCTCAGTTATATTTTAAGAAAGAAAGTCGTTTACCTCTGGGGACTATTAAAAATAATGTGATGATTACACAGCCCTTTTCAGAGCATCTATGACTGTTCCTTTGGGGATATTCTGAGGTGCAAGTAGAGTCCCTGAGTTGAGTGGTCACTTTGCTGCGACTCTGTTTGATTGCTCTGCTTCCTTTTGAGCTTGAGTGTTCTGTTCTCGCCTTCCCTTTCCCCTAAGGTGCGTCTGTTGGGTTCGTTCATACTTGTGCTCCCCTCTTGTGTGGCTGTGCTGTTCGTTTCCCGGGGCTGTTGTACACAAGTTTATTCTCTCCGTCCTGGAAGCCAGAGTCTAAAATCGAGGTGCCAGTGGGGGGCTGTGCTCCATCGGAAGGCTCGGGAGGACCGTCCTCTCCCTGCCTCTCACAGCTTCTGTTGACTGCAAGTGTTCCTTGGCTGTCTCAGCTCGTACTGCGTCCCTCCACGCTGTGCCTTCACCACCTCATCGCTTTCGCCTCTCTCTGTGCCTCTTACAAAGCACACTTGTCGGTAGCTGAAGGGCCCAGCAAGATAATCCACAGTAATCTCCTCACCTAGAGATGCTTAATTACATCTGCAAAGACCTTTTTTCCCAATGAGGTCACAGTCACAAATCCTGGGAGCTAGCACAGAGACAGTTTTCTCTGGAGCAGATTGGGCAGGTGGGGTGAATCTCCATTCAACCCTAATACAGTTTTTATTGCTGAAATGATTTTTTTCTTTAATTTCTAATTATTTCCCAAGTTCTGTCACTTCATTCCTACAGTTTAAAATTGTGATTTATGTTGTCATTTTATATATCACTTTTCTTGGTTAATTAATTTCTTAATTAACAAGCTGAAAGGCAGCTTGTTTTGAAAGTGGAGGTTACAGTTTTCATCTGTTTTGTGGATACACGTTCCTAGTGGCTTTCATTGTGTCTAGCAACTTATTCTGCTGCTTATTCTCTTTTTTATTTTATAACTTAATATGGAATTTGACCTTGATACTTTGCTGTTGTTCATTTTTAGATAAAATTCCTTTCCCCTAAATTTAAGGAGGCGATGTGGATCAGGATTCTATAATTTCACAGAGTTTTCACTTCAGTTGTTTCCAGGTCTTGTTGAAAAAAAAAAAAATGAGAACACAGTTTCTGAGATGTTTGAAATGCCCTGGCTCTGTGTCCCTCCCCCAAGGTGTGTCTGGCCTTTCTCCTCCTTCATCTCTCTTGTCCCTGGGTGGACAGTGTGGAAATCTCATGGGCCCAGCCTTCCCCCACTGTCAGAGTGCATGGAAATGTTCCAGCGTCAGCTGCCCTCATCACCCAGGCCCAGTGTGCTCTCAGTGACTACCTGCTGCCCTGTGGGGTCTTCCTGTTCTCAGTCCTTCGGGTACACTCTTGCCTCCCAGTGCTGCTTCCTGCATGGACAGGGATACCTTGCAGCTCTTGTGGTGTGGGTGGTTTTTACGCATCTGCTCTTTTGTTATTGTTATTTTAATTAATATATTTTATTTTTCAAGCAGTTTTAGTTTTACAGAAAAGCTGAGCAGAAAATACAGAATTCCCCTTTCACTCCCTCCTACCCAGACCCCACCAGTTTCCCCTATTGTTAATATTTTTCATTATTGTGGTACATGTGTGACATGGATGAGCCAATACTGATACATTATTATTAACTGAAACCTATACTTTAAGGGTCACTCCTTGCAGTGTTCCTTCTGTAGACTTTGCAAATGTATGGTGACACATGTAACCATTGCAGTATCACACAGAGGACTTTCACTGCCCTGAAAACCCCCTGTGTGCTCTACCCACCCTTCCCCAGAATTCCTCTTAGTCACCTATCTTTTTACTGTCTGTGTAGTTTTCCCCTTTTCAAAATGTTATATAGTTGCTGTCATAGAGTGTGTAGGCTTTTTGAACCCACTTTTCATTCAGCAGTTTGCATTTAAGATTCCTCCTTGCCTTTTTATGGCTTACTAGGTCATTTTTATTGCTGAGTGTGCTACAGTTTATCCATTCACCTACTGAAGGACATCTTGGCTGCTTCCAGTTTTTGGCAATTATGAATGAAGCTATGATTAATACTCAAGTGCAGATTTTTGTGTAGGCAAAAGTTACTTGGGTAGATACAAAGGAGAGTGACTGTTACCTGTGATTGTATACATAAGACCATTTTGCTTTGTAAGAAACTGCAAAACTTTCTAAAGTGACTGTACCTTATTGCATTCCTACCAACATCTAATGAGTTTGTTTTCTGGATATGTTTACTGTTTATGGGCTTCCCTGGTGGCTCAGCTGGTAAAGAATCCGCCTGCAATGCAGGAGACCTGGGTTCGATCCCTGGGTTGGGAAGATCCCCTGGAGAAGAGAACGGTACCCACTCCAGTGTTATGGCCTGGGGAATTCCATGGACTATATATATATAGTCCATGGGGTTGCAAAGAGTTGAACACGACTGAGCAAATTTCACTTTCACTTTACTGTTTATATTTCAGATAATACCCTTTTATATTTTGAATGCAACAAATTACTTTGGTCGTATAGTTGATAAACATGAGGATCTTTGTGCAACTCTTAATGCTGAGATGAAAGAGTATTTTGAAGACTCCAGTAATAAAGCAACTGTTGAAAAGATGGAGAAATTTGGATTATATGGGTTAGCAGAAAAATCAGTTTTTCACAGGTAAAATGTCTCTCTTTCATCTCTACAAGTTGTGAAGCATAAGGTAACATTAAATGGTATTGAATCCCTATTTTCATCTCTGTCCATCTGACCGGTGTGCATATACTGAGCCTGGCTGCCTCCCAGGAGGGTGGTGGCAGGGTTGTGTGCCCACATGCCCAGCTCAGCTCTACTCCCAAGCTCTTCGGCCATGGGACTGCTGAGCACAGAGCATGGATGACAGGGTGGCACTTATATGTGACCGTCATCGAGCTGTCACTGTCCTGCACACACGTGCATCTTTAACTCATGGAATTCTTACAAATTCCCATAAAATGAGCACAGTTCTCATTTTACAGATAAGCTGACTGAGTCCCGGGCTTCCCTGGTAGCTCAGCTGGGAAAAAATCCATCTGCAATGCGGGACACCCTGGTTCAATTCCTGGGTCGGGGAGATCTACTGGAGAAGGGATAGGCTATCCACTCCACTATTCTTAGGCTTCCCTGGTGGCTCAGCTGGTAAAGAATCTGCCTGCAATGCGGAAGACCTGGGTTCGATCCCTGAGATGGGAAGATCCCCTGGAGAAGGGAAAGGCTCCAGTATTCTGGCCTAGAGAATTTCATGGACTGTATAGTCCATGGGGTCACAAAGAGTCAGACATGACTGAACAACTTTCACTGTGTGTGTATACTAAGCCCTGGCAAGGTTATCTGAGTTGTCTAATGTCAGCTCAGGAAGCAGCAGTCAGCGTTCCATCCTGCCTCACGTGGTGTGTGCTCTCATGTCCGCTAAATGCCACACCTGTCCTCTCTTGATGATAGCCCAGATCGAGAACCTTGGAACATTTAACTTGTCAGATAAAGGAATTTCCTCTTTTCAGAATGCTACACTGTCTTTTATACATAGGTATGAAGTGAAAGTGAAAGTGTCAGTTGCTCAGTCATGTCTGACTCTTTGTGACCCCGTGGACTATAGTCTGCCAGGCTCCTCTGACTGTGGAATTCTCCAGGCAAGAATCCTGGAGTGGGTAGCCATTTCCTTCAACAGGGGATCTTCCTGAACCAGATATCAAGCCTGGATCTCCTGCATTGCAGGCAGATTCTTTACCATCTGAGCTACTAGGGAAGCCCTTATACTTGAATTAAATAAATAAATCACGGCTAAGTGCGCTTGCTGACTCTAGCTGTTTTATTTCTAGTGTGGAGTTAAGCCATGCAGTTTAGGGGAAACTGCCGTGTGGTCTGCTTTTAGCAAGTGAGTTGAGGCGGCATTGGTCTCCCTTTGGGTCTCTGTGTTAGTCTGAGGCCACTTTCGTTCTGCAGGGTTCAGCTGTTGGAGCTGAGCCAGAAGGAGGACACGTGGGCCCTGGATAATGTCCTTGTGAAATTCATAGATGAAGGCAGGACTGGACTCGTCACAAGAGACCAGTTGCTGCACCTCCCAGAACGTTTCCACACACTGCCCCCACAAGCTGTGGAGTTTATCGTTTGTAGAGTGAAACCCGCGGACAATGAAATTGAATGGAATCCAAAGGTGGGTTATTTGGGCTTTTTGTATCTGTTGACTTGTAGAATATATTTAACCCAGAATAAACATGGAGTTGAGGTATATTTGAATTTGGAGTACTGGGTTTGGGTGAAATGCTTCGTATTTCTTGGCAGGGATGCACTTCCTAGCGCTGTGCTCTGAACGTAGCTCTGAACCCTCAGAGGGGTGCCAGACATGATTGGCCGTCATTATCAATAGTGCTTCCAGACTTAGAATTGTTACGGAATATGCACTGTGCTAAAAATAAACTGTCACTTAAAGAGAATAAACAGTACAAGCAGCTACAAGAGTGGAGACCCCTGTTACCTCTCTGGAGGGACCAGGTCATTCCACTGGAGTTGGGAAGATGGGCAAGGAAAGAGAGTCCAGAAAAGTTTCCAAAGGAAGGGATGTTTCCTCTGGGTCCTTCAGGTAACTAGGATGTCACCAAGTAGGCCGGATAGGCATTGAAGGCGAAGAAGCCCACCTGTGCCAAGACACGGAGCACACAGCTGTCCCAGGTAGCCAGAGGATCAGGTAGACAGTCTTGCTCATCACCAGAGCAGTGATTCCTGTTCATAACAAGGCTTTTAATTCTTCAGGGGAAGGTTACGTTTCATACAGCCTGATTAATAGGATATGAAAGAAGCCATTGTAGATGGCTAAGTAAAAAGTCTGGGCTGTAGACAGGGGCACTGAGGACAGATGCAAGGGTGCATCCTGAGTGCAGGTCCACACTGTGGACGCCCCACACTGCCTGTTTCCTAATGTGGGTGCGCAGCTCTCATTCCGCTGTCAGCTGTCAGCCTGTCTTTAAATGATGGATGTTTATTTCTTTAGAAGTTAGACGAGAGAGGGAGAGAGAGCCCACTGGTAGCGGAGACCAGGGCCCCTCAGCCCCAGCGTCACTGGTGTGAGCAGCCCCAGCGTGTGGCCTCCTCCTAGGGAGCAGCAGGAATATTGTGTGCTTAGGATTTGGCACCTGTCCTCGTCCTTCTCTGCTGGTGGTTACCCATGTTGGTGTCGGGGCATTATGGCCTCCAGAACCTGCTTCATGGGGTGGTCGTGAGGCTCAAATGAAAGGCGCAGAAAAGCTTCTTGTGAAACTATTGAGCACATACAGAATTAAGTATTTCCTTAAAGCTTCAGATAAATTTACTTACGTGTATTATTTTTTCAGGTTACTAGGTACATTCATCATAAAATTATTGGAAAACTGCATGATGCAAAAGTGATACTGGCTTTAGGAAATACAGTTTGGATTGATCCAATGGTAAGAATGCCATTTTCTTGAAAAGAAACATGTGTTTGAATGTGCTCAGTCCCTAAGTCATGTCCGACTCTTTGCGACCCCAGGGACTGTAGCCTGCCATGGGATCTTCCAGGCCCCTGAAATTATCCAAATTATTCTAACCTGTTGGTTAAATAAATCTTTACCTCACATAAATGGAGGCTTATTTGATAAGGAAGGGTTCTGTGTGAAGGAGAGCTTGTCCCGTGTTATTTGGGTCATGAATGTGTGGTCATGGGTTTTATGGTTAAGGGAATCTTTTATGTTGTAACCCAGCACTCACAGGCATGTGTGTATAAATCGCATGTACTCACATGTACAACCAAGAGAAAATTCATGGCACTGTTGTTAGTACGTGCGACAGTCTCTGCCGTTACAGCTCTTTGCCAGGCGTCAGTTGAGCACCAGTAGTCCCCTTTCACAGCCCTCTGCCCACAGTGGTCGGAGACCCTGGGGCAGTCCCTGCCCCAAAGGAGCACAGCCGTGTGCTGGTCTGGCTGCGAATGATCTTAAAAGTGGTCAACAGTGTGGAGGATTCCGTCCTCAGGCTTTCCAAGACAGGTTTTATTGTGTTCGTGGTTTCTACCTCATCCATTCACCAAATACTTATTGAACACCTCCTGTGTGCCCGGACCTGTATGGGGCACTGGGGTTCCATGCATACACAGACAGCTGCCCTGCAGAGCTGCTGTGGGGGAGGGCAGCGAGACAGAAGGCGAGGCCAGGGCCTCGGGCGTCCCCTCTGAGATCCGTGCTCAGGCCAGCAGCGTCTCTACTCTGCTTGCACCTCGTGTACTCTACTTTTCATTTCAGAGTTTTGCTCTATTAGACTTAAATCTTAATTATTATGATTATTTATAAAGTTTAAAGGAATTCAGTTAATAAAAGCTGTTTTGTTAAAAGTTTTTATTTTTCCCCTAAGAGTGAAAAAGACTTAACACTGAAAAAGATGAGCTTGGGTATAAGATTTACAAGTAAGAGGAAAAAATGAATTTTATTTTATTTTTCTTTTCTTTTTTTTTTAATTTTTATTTTTGCTTTATTTTACTTTACAATACTGTATTGGTTTTGCCATACATTGACATGAATCCGCCACGGGTGTACATGAGTTCCCAAACATGAACCCCCTTCCCACCTCCCAGAAAATGATTTTTAGAAGGGAAGGTAGAGACCACCAGTGTAGGTAAATGAAGAGATCAGGGGTGGGGCGGTTCTTAGTTGATGTCATAATAATATTGTGGTGGTTCTTTATTATAGAAATAAAATGGAAACTTTATTAATAAGCAAGGATTTTTTTAGAACTACAGCCAAGAGAATGAAGCAAAAAAAAAAAAGAAAACCCATGTGGCAAATATGCTTCCTCAGCTCCAAAGTGTAACCGTGTCAGTGGCACCTTGGAGGGGAAACAGACATGCCCCACCGCCTTCTCCCCCTGCAGCAGCGTGGTCCCCAGCCTGAGAGGGGAAAGGTTCTTCCCTGTTCTGGATGGGAGAGCGTTCCCAATTCCTGGTCCCTGGGGAGGTGCGCCTGGCTTGCTAGCCTAGTCTGCTCCCCCAACCCAGGAAAGTCCTGGGGCCACACCTCCCACCAACAGGAAGCAGACAATTGCAGATTTCCATGTTTTACTTAATTTTGTGTAAACTGAAATGGATGAGAATATTTTGGTTGCAGAAAAAAAAACAAATGGAGGAAACTGTCCAAGATACAGGATCTAGAGCCTTGGCATAGGGCCCTTTCTGGGCCTCTATGGAGCCTGAGCCTTCTTGTTAGGAGAGGTGAGAGTATGCGAGGGAAAATCAGAAAGATCTAAGAGTTGGGTGTGTGGTTACAGCATCATGGATGGGTCTTGTCTGGGGTTTTACCCCAGGACTTGATCTTGGCCCTTGCTCCACACCTGGTCCTATTTCCCTAGTACGAGGCTGGGTTCTGGAGGACTCTGATAAGGAGACCCTTGCACGTGGTGGCATGCGCCCTGGTGCATTGAACACTGCACAGTGAGATAGGGAGCCCAGGAGAGAATGTTTGTGATTCATCTAAAGTTCTAAGTGTGGTTCTTATAAACTGTGTATTTTTTCTTTGATTCAAGGTGCACATTACAAAACTTTCAAACTTGAAAACTTCTGTCATTGATTATAATGTCCGAGCTGAAATTTTGTCAATGGGAATGGGCATTGATAACTCAGAACATGTAGAACAACTGAAAAAATTATACAAAGGAGCTAAAATGCCATCTTTTGAAGAAAGCCTGAACCAGACCCTGTAAGTGGATTTTTGTCCCCCTTTGGAAGAGCTGTTTTGTGGAAATAGAACTCACAAGTGGTATGAACATTTTTGCTGAAAGTAGAGTAATCTAATGAGTCTCTGTGTTCCCATCACTCAGTAATTACCAACATTTGGGGAGTCTGATTTTATTCACACTCCAGCCCACACTTTTGTTTTTGCTTGACTATTATAAAACAAATTCCAAATATATTATTTCACCATATTGCTTACAGAGTGAACTTTTGTTAGCTTTTTATTGACAGCACACATTCAGAAAGGTACACACATAGCAAGTATGTCTTAATCGGTTTTCTGAGCATGGAAGCTAGGCCAGATCAGAAACAGGGTGCCACTCAGAGCTGCCTCCTGTTCTCCCCAAGGGCAGCCGCCTTCCAGACACAAAACAACGTGGATGACTCTTCCCTGGCTCATTCTCTGCATGGAGCCATGCAGTGTGTCTCTTATGTCTCCTGGCATCTTTACCTGTTGCTTGTGGAAGTCATCCGTGTTGTGCGTACAGCTGTAGACCATGGATTCCCATTGCTGTGTCATATTCCGTAGTATGAACACAGTGTGACCTATTTCCCCATTCTGTTGGTGGGAGGAATTTCCAGGTCTGGGCCTCTTCAGGTGGCACTTTAAACATTTCTTCGTCGTGTGCTTTGGTGCACTAAAGAATATATTTTTGACGGAATGGAATGGAAACCACTCGACAGTTCCAGATGAGTTGTACCAGTTTCATGTCCAGAGCAAGATGAGAGACTTCTGAAGTCTCTGAGAGAGTATACTGGCAGCCCCGCGGGAGGATTGGACTCAGCATGTGTGTCCACCAGGACTTGCATCAGGAGCTCCTTTCAGTTGAAACAGTAGACACCTAGTAGAGAACAGGACAAAAGATGTGAACAGACACTGCACAGTGTCCAATTCATTGATTAGCTGTCCAATAATTAATATGTGAAGGGTCCTCAGGCTCATTCCTGATCAGGGAAATGCAAGTTAAAACCACAGTGGAGCAGTACCGCGCTGTAGCCATGGGAAATGAGAGAAAGGAAGTACCAAGTGTTAGTGAGGATGCGGAACAACAAAAGGCTTATAAAACCTTGACTAAAGTGCTGTTAGCACAGCTAGCAAAACTATCGGTAACTTCTTAAATTGCATTTTAATTGTGTTAAAATACACATAACAGAATTTCTCACTTTTGTTTTTTTCGAAGTGTGGTAAAATACACATAAAATCAATCACTGTAATTATTTTTAAAAAATTTTATTGGAGTGCTGTTGCTTTACAATCTTCTGTTAGTTTCTGCTCTACAGCAAAGTGAATCAGCTATGTATATACACATATTGCCTCTTTTTTGAATTTCCTTCCCATTTAGGTTACCACAGAGCACTGAATGGAGTTCCCTGTGCTATACAGTAGGTTCTCATTAGTTATCTGTTTTATACATAGCAGTGTATATATGTCAGTCCCCATCTCCCAATTCATCCCACCCCCCTTCCACCCTTTGGTGGCTGTATGTTTTTTCTCTGTGTCTGTGTCTCTGTTTCTGCTTTGCACATAGGTTGGTTTATCTGTCCCATTTTTCTAAGATTAATACATATATATGTGTTAATATACGATGTTTTTCTCTTTCTGACTAATGTTAAGTGTACAATGCAGTGGCAGTACGTACAGTCACATTGTTGTGTAACCGTCAGCACAGTCCATTTGCAGACATTTCAACATCCCAGCCAGACACCCTGTGCCCAGTAAGCCGCAGCCCCCTTTCTTCTGTTCCCCCAGCCCCCAGGAACCTCCTCTGTGCTTTGTTTCCAGTCATTTACCTATCCTGGGCACCTCACACAAATGGAAGCATACAACATTCGTCCTTCTCTGTCTGGCTTATTTCGCTTTGCATAATGTTTTCAAGGTTTATCCATGTTATAGCAGACATCAAAATTTTGTCCTTTTTAAGGCTGAAAAACCTACCGCTGCATGGCTATACTGGCCTTCCCTGGTGGCCCTGCATTTTGTTATCCATTCAACTGTAGAGGGTATTTGGCTGCTGTAAACAGTGCTGCTGTGAACGCTGGTGTGCAGCTATCTAAGTTCCTACTTCCAGGCCTTCTGGAATTTCTGGATCATACGGCAGTTCTGTGTTTCATTTTTTAAACTGGCAACCTGTTTCCACAACAGCTAAGTGTTGTGTTCCCAGCAATGCACACGTTTCCCGTTTGCTCCACATTCTGGCCTAGAAATCAGCCTGAGGCGAAAGCTTAGGGTCGTCTTAGGACTTCTCTGAGCAAGTGTCTTGTCTTGGCTCCAGACAGCTCAGAAAGGACCACACAAAGAATTCACAAGGTCGGCTCTGCCCTCTCTGGCTTCAGGGGCGGAGCTGGGGGAACAGGAAGTTCTTTCAGTGTTATCTAGAGGGAAATAGGAACTTGGAGTGTCCTAGTCCACCGTTTTGTTTTGGATGCTGGAATATTTCTTCAGTCTAACTTTGTTTCAGTTGACCTGATTAACAGATAAATACTTTTAATTGAAGTTTCCAATAGGTAAAGTTGAAATTTTAAAATTTATTCATTTATTCAGCAAACATTTATTGAGTGTCTACTAGGCACGCAGTAGAAGGAAATAGCAACCCACTCCAGTACTCTTGCTTGGAGAATCCCATGGAGGGAGGAGCCTGGTGGGCTACAGTCCATGGGGTCGCAAAGAGTCGGACACGACTGAGCGACTTTACTTTCACTTTAACTTTAGTGAACAAAATAGATGAAGGACTCACATTTTAATGGGGAGAGAAAGACGATAAAGATGTTACAGAGATACATACGGGATCAGATGGTGGTATGTGAGATGGAGCAGATTAACACAGAAGGGAAGGGAAGGTGGTTTGGGGTCTGAGATGGTGAGCCAAGACACTAGAGCTGAGTCCTGACCCAGGCAGATGTCGAGAGGCGAAGACTCGAGTGGGCAGGAGAAGGCTTGGTTGTTCCTTGGTTCCAGGAACAGAGAGGGAGGCACAGTGATCAGAGGAGTAAACAAGGGGGGAGTCTAGGTGTAAAGGGTGCAGTGGTACTGGAGTTGGATTTTGCTGGACCCTGTGGCCAGTGCAAGGAGTAGGCTCCTCGGAGGATGAAGTGGAGCCGTGAGAGAGTTTTGAGCAGAGGAAAGACTTATTAATCAGAGCACCCTGCTCACCACAGCTGCTGTGTTGAGAAGAGACTGGAGGGGACGAAGCCTGTGCCCGGAGTTTGGGACAGGATGACTGTCTCAGACTGGGATGGTCGTGTGGGGGTGGGCGAGGCAGCCGGTGTCTGAGTGAGTGTGGTCTCAAGGGTGTAGTCAGCAGACGCTGGGGGTCGAGAGCCAGCTGAGGGGCCTCTAATGCTGAGAAGTGGCCGGCAGTGGGCACCTGAGAAGGCGCAGCCTGGAGCCAGCTGGGGTCGGGGGAGCATCAGGATGGCAGTGAAGAAGGAGTTTCACGGAGCAGGGAGCCGTGAGCTGCACGGTGCTCCTGAGGCCACGTGAAATGACTGAAAACTGACGGGCGGATTTAGTGCTGTGATGGTGGGAGACCTTGAAGTGTTCCTAAATTATTGCTCAGAGTAGGGGAATTTCAGAGAACATGGCAAAGATGAAAACTGTCTGAAGTTTACAGGGTTTTCTGTCTTAATAAAATTGGGTACCTGTAGGATTAGAATATGTTTTGGTTTCTATACACTTTGAGGAAACAGAAATTGTTCCGTGCTTGCTTTTTCTTTTTTTTTTTTTTTTTTGCTGTGCTGGGTGTTCTTTGCTGCTCGGGCTTTCTCTGGTTGTTACAGAGTGTGGGCTCCTCCCTGCGGTGGCTTCTCTTGCCGTAGAGCACAGGCTCGAGGCAGACGGGCTTCAGTCGTTGCAGCACGCGGGCTCCGTAGTTGTGGCGCATGGGCTTAGTTGCCCTGCAGCTTGGAATCTTCCGGACCAGGGATGAGACCCGTGTCCCCTGCACTGGCAGGTGGACTCCTATCTACTGCGCCACCAGGGAAGTCCTCCCTACTTACTTTTGAGATATTCTTTTCAAACTGAAGATGCCACTGCAGTTGAGTAGGTTTACTCAAGACAAAGGTGGATCACTTACAGGAAGCCCCACAACTGCTGTTGAGCCCCAGCTCTGAACCAAGCACTCTACTCAGTGCCTGGGCACAGATGACTCTGCAGTCGCACAGGAGTGCTGGACACGTGTGGTCATAAGCATGGAGGGAAGTGCAGAGACCACGGGAGCTACAGAGGAAGCTTGCCTCCCAGGAAGGGACTCCGTTTCAGGAGATGAATAGCAGCTGTGTGTTTGCTGGACCAGAATCGAGGAGCATGGTGCCATTCTTACAGCAGATTGGAAAGGGGGACAGAGTCTGGGGACCTGAAAGGTTGACAGACGCAGGGGAGTGTGTATAATTGTGTCATTCTGAGTCCTTAGGACTGAGAAGATAGTGGCAGGGTTGGCTGTCCAAGGATGTTTCTCAGAGAGCAGCCAGCTCAGAGGGGAGGAGACACTGAGTGGGTTTTGGACTTGAGTTTCAGGTTATTGAAGGTATAAACCTAGAGTGCAGGAAAGTGGATGGGGAGGCTCTGGTTTGCTGGTGTTTGAGGACAGTCACAACTTGTGTAAGTGTGGGAGGAGGGCGGAAGCGTGGTGAGGGGAACAAAGCCTGAGAAAGGGGTCCATGCCTGAGTGGTTGGACCATGGAACACTGCCCTCCATGCCACAGGCTTCATATGTGTCAGTCAGACGTGCCCTTGGAGACACACATGCACACTCCTTACCCATAGGGGTGTGTATACGTGTGTTTCTATAGGTTTGCTCCTTTAGGCTTCAGTTAACTCAAAAAGGATGCACAAGAAATGATTTATGTTTTCTCCTTTGAGAAAGGAAATTGGTGACTGGGGAACAGAGGGGAGGGGAGAGACTTTTCACTGTGTAGACCTTTTTATCTGTTTCTAAAATACTGAACCACATGTATGTGGTTACCTGTTAAAACAACCAAAAGAAAAACACAATTTTTTATAAGAATGAGATTTCCCTCTATATATTGATATGGTGTAATCACCACTTATTAAGTACAATAAAGTAAGGGATAGAAAAGTGAATGTAATGTAGTAGGTTCCCCTGTGTTTAAACATGTGTGTGTGTTTTAGACAGAAAGATACAGAGGGCAGTATTTGCTTTTTCTTGCAAAGAATGTTCCTAGCAATAGATCCAGAGTAGTAAGAGGGTGTCTAGGAAGCTGGGACAGGAGAGGAAAGGAGATGGCTTGTACTTTCTGCTCTTTTGTCCTCTTTGAAGTGGGCAGTGGTGCATACAATTCTCAGAGTTACGTGATTTGAAAAGAATTTTATTTTGGCAAATGAGTTCTTGCACCTGTTGGATGATGTATGTCACCTGACGCCAGTCGTGCCCAGAGCTGGCTGACCTGCCTGTCATCTGTCAGTGAGACGTAAGTTCTGTGCAGGTTTGACTGCTGTAGGAGGCACTTCTCAGCCACGTGTGGCTGGCCTGCCTCCCTCTTCTTGCTGGAAATCCCTGTAGGGATTACAGATTCTTCCTGTATCTTCATCTCATGGTTCACCTCTGCCTCTTCCGCCCAGGATACCTTCTTCCAGAGAAGACAGTGCTTGTCTGCTGAGCACACGGCAAGAGGACAAGGGCTCAGAGAGAGGAACTGACTCCAAGACAAACTCAGAAAACCAAAAGCATGGTTGGTTATTTAAAAGATGGGTAATTTAAAATCACTAATGCCTGGAAATTTTCTGATGTTTAGGCTTTCCACTTTTAGATGAATCAGAAGGTGATATAAACTGATGTTACCTAACTTTATATTTTTGACAATTCAGCTTCCAATTTTTTTTTTCTGTAACTTTTTTCCTTTTTGTTATTTGAGGTATAATGCTCATCCAGTAAAAGTGCACGGATCTTAAACATACAGAATTTTCCTGTGTGTACATGTCCATTACCTCACCAAAGTCAGGCTATTGGCCATTTCCAGAATCCCAGTGGTCTCCCTTACATACCCTTCCTGTCTGTAACCCTGCCTGGGAGCCCCTGTTCTTACTTGCGATACCATCAGTGTTGCTGAATTGGAAGCACGTGGTATATACTCTCGTGTCTTCTTTCATTCAACATTATGTCTGTGAAATTCATCTAGATTATTGTGAGTAGCAGTGGTACTTTATTGCTGAGTCGTATTCTGTGATATGGGCTTCCGTTGTGGCTCAGCTGGTAAAGAATCCGCCTGCAATGCGGGAGACCTGGGTTTGATCCCTGGGTTGGGAAGATCCCCTGGAGAAGGGAAAGGCCACCCACTCCAGTATTCTGGCCTGGAGAATTCCATGGACCGTATAGTCCATGGGGTCGCAAAGAATCAGGCATGACTGAGCGACTTTCACTTTCGCTTTCATTGTGTGATATGAATGTACTGCAATTTATTTCCCCATTTGCCTGTTGAAAGACATTGTTTTCAGTTTTTGACTATTGTTAACAAGCCCCTCATAAACACTTTTGCTCAAGTCTTTGAAAGCCTCAGACATTTTAGATTGAGAATTTCAGTTGCACTGATCTACAAAATGTTATGTGCTGCAGTGGTCCTTGCATGTACTGACTGCTGTTCTGGAAATTGTTAGGGGTGCTAGCAGGTTGAAATAGCAGGGACATTGGAGCAGTGGTGTCCTATGGCCAACAATTACATGTGGTCCTTTTTCACAGAGTTTACATTCCCGATTGTTTAATCATAATACTGGTCAAGGTAAATAGTTCTTTTCTTAATCTAGTATTTGTTTTATTAGTTACACTAAATGATGTACATTTTACTTTTTTTAAATTGGTCTTTGCAACTGGATACTTCGGTTACTATGAAGTTTATGCTCATATTCTTAGTAGTTCAACTAAAAGTTGCATAAAATGCCAAAAGTACATATAATATATATAATGGAGTCATATATACATATTATTTGTAATATATATATTATATATAATATATACGTATAAATATTATGGAGTCACATATAAATAACCTATAGGAAAATTTGACTTTTTGGACAGAAACTTTACCTAAAAACAATGGAGGTGCTTCCATTAACAAAACTACAGAGCCGCCGAAAAGGTATGCTCATTGTTGGGGTCTGCTTTCCTTACTTGCCTAGCAAATACACAGAGATGAGTATATAATCCTCTTCCGTTTCTTCCAGCTTCCACCCACAAATAAAATGGTTCCAAAAAGAGGATGTGGTCATACTGAAGATAAAAATAAGGAATGTAAAAGATTATAAATGTAAATACTTTAGAGATAGAGTTGTTTTCAGGTGGGTTTATATATAGCTTATAAAACCAAATAGAAATAATTTCTAATGTTTTAAAAGGCTGACTTTATTTCTTTTTGTAAATCTAGTGCCTGGGTAGGAGAGAAATTTTACTTGGCTGATTTGGAGCTGCAAGCCAACATAATAAAAGATGATTGCAAATGCATAATTAAATATGACGAACCTGTAATCACTCTTGCAAAAGAGCAAAGGGAGTCTTGGTGTGGCTTACTCAAACAGAGGGTGAGTAGAAGTCAACCATGCTTGGTCTTAACACCCTGAGTTTGTTTTATTCTCTCAAGTAATGTAAATTGTTATGTTGAACAGAATCCCAATGTGGCTTTTGATTTTGATCACTGGGAAGACTGTGATGAGGATAAGGAGGATAGCCACTTTGCCAAAGGTAAGAGGAGGTGCACCCACTCCCCAGGAGAATTGTAGAACCTGAGCATCATGGGGGTGGACGCAGATTCCAGCAATGCAGCTTTTGTAAAAATTGGCCATTACTGTAAAGCCCTTAGGTGTTAGTTTTCTCCTTGTGGTTGATCTTGGTGCTAAATGTTCTGCTTTGAGGAGTATCAACTCTTGGTTATAAACATACTTCCTTATAACACTTGTACAAATATTTCTCCTAGGAAAATAACTTACCCATATGCAGGCAAATTTTACTTGCGTGTTTCTTGCTGAAAATCATGAAAACTTGAGTCACAAAATATAGAGCTAGAACCCAAGGGAGGACTCTTTCTGCAATGACCAAAATAATGGGCATGGGGGAATATTTGCTAATGAATCTGTAATTATTAACATATTTTTTATAATATCTACCTCTTTTAGTTGTAAATTTTAAAAACCTGTCCTGCAGCGTGGCAGGCTTGGTTGAGACCAGTGACAAAAGTTCCGATGAAGATGAAAGTGAGAGTGAATGAGAATGTGAATTAAAACCTGCAGAGCGGCCAGAGGCTTCTGAACAGAAATGGATATTGCTTTGTGACCAGAAGCTAAGAAGACAGGAAGTCACAGTCAGACCTTTTTTCCGTCAAGGATCAAGCGTTACTGTTACCTTGTGGCACTGGGATTAGTAATGGTGAGAAATTCTTAACTGATAGAAAAATGAGTTGATGATGAGACTCTGGAAGGAAGGTGGAAGCAGAGGCACTGTGAGTGCTGGGCTGTCCTGCTGGCCGCCTGCTGTGAAGCCCGCCTTGACACTCAGGTTGAGTGATGCAAGCCAGGCGTTCAGGTAACGAACTGTACCACTTGGAGTTCATTGTTGTTTTTTCATCTAGACCTGTGTTTGGTACATTCTTAAAACCTGATCTTGCACATATAAATTGAGATTTCTTAAAATTCATACTCTGCACTGCTTAAGAGACCTTTTCAACGGCTTCCCTGGTAGCTCAGATAATTAAGAATCTGCCTGCAGTGCAGGAGACCTGGGTTTAATCCCTGGGTCGGGAAGATTCCCTGGAGAAGGAATTGGCAACCCACTCCAGTGTTCTTGCCTCAGTTCCATGGGCGGAGGACCCCGGCAGGCTACAGTCCATGAGGTCACAAAGAGTCAGACATGACTGAGCAACTAACACTTCACTTCACTTTCAGCCATGAGTTAGTTGACATTCAACATAACTGTGTGTGTGCTAATGCTCCTAGTAGTCTTTACATCGTGATAGCTGGTTACCCAGGGTAAGCTGATATCTTGTGAAGAGACAGTCCAAGGGCGAGAATGGGCTTGCCTCAGCAATGACCCAGGGCTTTCTGGAGGTAAAGCTTCTGAAGTACCCTCGGAACCTGCAGCGTCGGGGACAAACAGGACACAGGTCTCTCTCCAGTGGAAACTGAAGAGTACTTGTGCCTGGAGGCAGTGCTCAGAATACCTGCACATGGTGAGCCCTGCAAACCTTCATGGCCTCGGGCTGGGGCGAGGCTGCAGCACCCACAGTCATGAGGCCATCAGGAAATGGGCCTTTGCCATGAGCACTTCAGTGTGGGACTGCCCAGAGCCTGGCTCTCCTGTTAACTGGAGAGTTAGACGGCGAGCCGCTGGCCAGTTCACACCCCGTGCACTGCTTCAGTGTGGGCCTGGCAGCTTTGCCTAGAACTGGAAAATAACGTGACAGAGCATGACTGTTAGGACAGCCCCCAGCATCTTTATTCTTTTTTACACATCAGAAAGCACAGGTGCCCACGTTTCTATCTGTCCCAGGTACAGAGCACCACCTGAACGGGAGGTAAACTTTGTCATCAAGCTGTCTTGTCGTGTCCCATGAGCAGGCATGAACCGTCCTCTTGCTCTCAGTTTCCTCATCTGTAAAATAAGACGGTCTGCTTCTTGGTGGGCATTGCCCAGCTGTGGGGCCTGGAGTGCTGCTGGGTGGAGTCATGCCGCTGCCCTCTGGGGGGCGGACGTGGTGTCCAGCCTGGACAGCTGCCAGGATCTCATCCTTGCTGCCACTATGAGCCCGTGGTTGACCGGCAGGTGTCCGACTGGCACATGAGGTGTACCGGCGGTCCTTTTTCCTGGCTAAACTGGGCAGGCTCTTCGGAAAGTTCTGATGCTGTGCAGCTCTTGTAACATTCTTACCCCGTGTAGTTTCGGTAAATGCAGCTTTTGCTCCCACCGGGGAGGCCTCTGGGTAGGTGGCCAGGCCTCCCGAGCTGCACTGGCTTTTTCCCTGAGGTTGCTGGCCACCTGCAGTGTATGCGCCATTGTATTGTCTCTTTCGTAAAACACAACACATAATAATAGCAAGCAGCATTGCTGCACAGACTGTGTGCCCAGGTGGAAGCGATGGGGCTTCCTGTTCTCAGAGAAGATGTAACATTGATTCTCTCCTGTGGTGCACTAACAGCTGAGTGGAAGTATTGGGCAGAGGATGGCTACATGTTTAAATTTCAATTTCTTTTTTCAGACATTTAAATTTATGACTATTTGAAGTTCTGAATTACGTTCTGTAAGGTAGAGGACTACTGGCTTGTGAAATGTAAAAAATTACTCATTGGTTTTTTTTGTTGTTGTTCTCTACTATTAATATGTACTGATTTCATGTTTTGGGAAATTTTCTGAAATGCATGGTAAAAGTACCTTTGCATGCTTCTAAAATGGCTCATTTTCTTTGTTTTGGTGTGACAGTCTTTTGCAATATATCAATAAAATTTCAGTGTTTTCACGGAAATGTTACTTTTTCCATTCTTTTAAACCATATTTTGTCAGGAATATTCCTAAGTGCCAAATGCAATTGAATTTTATACACCATACTTCCTGGATTGACTGAAATACCAGTGAAGGTTGTCAGGGGACCTGACACTGAGCTTCTTGTGGACACAGGCTGTGGGTGGTCCTGGGCAGTCAGCTGTCCCTGCAGGCCTTGACGCCAGCCTGGGACGGACCTGCCCCATGTGCCTCGGGTGAAATACAGGAAGGGGTCGGGGGAGGTAGGAAAGCATTCGTACTTGAGTATTTTAAAAATCTATTTCAATCAAAGCAAAGTTTCATCAGTTTTATATTTAAATGTATGTGTGTGTGTGTGTGTATATACATATATGTACCTTGCCGATGATGGAGCTGAAAGAACACCCTTCATTGAAGTAGGTGTGATGTGCCCCTTGCTAGAGTCACTGTGTGGTGCCAGTGGCTCTGATTTAGTCCTTCCCGCCACCACCGTTCTTCTGGGTTATCGCCTTGCCTGCTGATTTCAGCCAGCACCCACCCAGGGAATTAAGGATAGCTAAAAATAATAGTGTCATACACGTGTGAATATGTTTGGTTTTTTTTTCTTAAGAAAAACATCAGGAAGAAATAACCACAAATATCTCTTACAAAAATAAGTTCATCACAGCTTGGATTTGGCACGAGAGGCAGAGCTTGTTACTCTGGAGCTTCCTCTGGGGGGACGACTTCCATTAGCATCTGAAGGTGCATGGTGAGAGGCTCTAGGGGAGAAGTGCAGTTAGAAAAGCTTCATCAGGAATCAGCTCCGCCCCACTTATTGGTGAGCAGTGAGACTGCTACTCCTTGGTGATGTGTCTCCTGTTAGAGCCTGTGCTCGGGGGACACAGGTAGGTAGAGATGGGCAGACCCATCCTGGGAGCTATGGTGGTTCTTTGGAGATAAGTTATTTCCCATGAAAGCATTAGGAACCTGCTAAATATTTTACTGCCACCAAACCATTTATAGGAAACATGTGAATGACTCAGTTATATGTGTATATTTAACTATTTACCACTGACCAAGGCTGAATATGTAGTCTGAAGTCACTTAGTTGGCACCTCCTTTAAAATACAGATGGTTCATTCTCTTTACTTCCTTAATTCTAACTTAACAGTTTTTGTTGGGAACAGCTTGGCTAAACACGCAAAGCTGACAAATAAGGCATATTTAGGTGGGGCCTTTAGGTTGTAAGTTATCCTGGCTAGATTCTCTGTCCATATAATCAAATGCAAAGCCATTTTCAGAGGCATAGGCAAGTGTGGCTGGTTCTCTGATAGTTATTAACCTTTTCTTTCATTTTCACCTCAGAGCACCAGCAACCCCTCAGCTTTAGGCTTAGATCAGAGGTTGGAGACAGGAGGAGCTCTTTCAAGAAAGGAACAAAGTCCTTGGGAAATACAAGGCCACAGGTGGACCCCAGGGGTGTCGCACTGAGGGGAACAGGTCACGTGTCCTCCCAAAGAGGAGGTGAAATTCTGTTAGCTGTGTGAGACCCTGGGACAAGAATGTCCTGGTGGCATCGGGACAGATGAGGCCGCGGGGTGTTGGGCTTGCCTTGCTTCACTAATAGCACAGCGGTTCCCTGGTTGATACTTACTTGAGATTTTCTGAGCCCATCCAAACTTATAGTGGACAAAAAGGAAATAAAATACAAGGCCGCTCAGCATAAACAACACACAGTAGAGATACTCCCACGCAGGTGTGCTGATGATTGGGGCCAAAACCAAAAACACGGACAAGAGAGTCACCAAGATGGGGATGAAAATAGGCACCTGCAGGCAGAACAACATGGAGTCACGACTCGGCCGTGAGCGAGAAAGAAGAGTAGAGTTAGTTTCGATCGCTTGCCAGCCAATTTGCCGACCTCATTTCACTTGTTATTTTCCTTTTCCCTAGAATATAAAGAAAATGCCTTCACGTCACTTTTAGCTGTAAAGTATACATCATGCATTTCTCACCAACAAGGACTTGGATTTTAACCTGTTGGTTCCCTCCTTGCTCTGTCTCGCCATTAATTTGTTGCCAGAATCAGATGGTGTGTCCTACACTGTCTTCATCTAGCTCTGCTGATAACGTGCTCCTCTGTCCCTCTCGTTTGTTAAAACTGGTGCCTAGACCTGGAGGCAGGAGCCTTTTGTGGTGGAGTGGTGCACTTCCTTTCGTCACCTCAGGGAGCACGTAAGGCCTGACTACCACACTTTCGAATCCCTGAAGTCAATCAGTGAGTCCAGGGGCTTGAGAGACATCCAGCCCAGGCAGATCTGGATGCACCCATTTCTCCAGGGAGCTGTTTCTTTTCGGTAGGAAATGGACACTTAGAAACCATCATCTGGGTGGTTGGAGTATTCAGTGTTCTTTCTCCAGGACAGAGAAAAATCTTTTTTTTTTTTTCATGAAGGGGAAAACATTGCACAAATGATTCTAATAGTTTTGCTTCAAATGTTAAGATTGCACTTTTTTCCTTACTTTACTCTAGACTTGCATTTTCTTTCTTAATGCTTCTTTTCGGAAATCTTCATAATGGCTTTCACATGATTACTTATTTTCTTTATCTTACAGTGTGTCTATAATAAAATAACTATACCAGTTCATTTCAGTTCAGTTGCTCAGTCATGTCTGCAATCTCATGGACTGCAGCATGCCAGGCTTCCCTATACCAGTACTACCATTGTAAGTAGCATGAAGTTTAAGACTTTTTTGCAGTTCTTTTTAACAGAAGAGTATAAGCCACAAGGGAAATGCAATTAAAAGTCATGCACTTTAGTATCAGTTCTGGTAATTATGCTCTGCGTGGTTATGTCATCTACTTTTTATAGAGTAATATTTTTTTATCTCCATTTGTTTGGAGTTTTCAGGGATTTGCTCTTTCCCTTTTCAGTGTTTAATTTTTTGATATTATAAATTTTTTCTTGAGTTTGCTTTATTCTCCCATTATTTCTTTTTGCGAATAAGCACATGTATATGCACAAACATGCATACTCCTGTTCATCTTCCACTACCCTTACATAAAAGGCAGCAAATGCATAAAACACAGTGTTACACCTTGTTTTTTTCCCCATTAATATACTTCAGAGATAGCAGTGCTGTGTAAAATTACTTATCCATTTTACTACTGTATACTACTCTATTTGGTGGATGTTCCAAACTTATCCAGCTAGTTTTCCACTAATTGACATTTGGGTTGTGTTGACGCTTTCGCTTTTACAGTTAATGCTGCAATAAATGACCTTGGGTATGTTTCATATATTTTGTCACCTTCACTTTGGGATCAGTTCAGTTCAGTCCCTCAGTCGTGTCAGACTCTTTGAGACACCATGAATCACAGCACACCAGGCCTCCCTGTCCATCACCAACCCCTGGAGTTCACTCAAATTCACGTCCATCGAGTCAGTGATGCCATCCAGCCATCGCATCCTCTGTCGTCCCCTTCTCCTCCTGCCCCCAACCCCTCCCAGCATCAGAGTCTTTTCCAGTGAGTCAACTCTTCGCATGAGGTGGCCAAAGTATTGGAGTTTCAGCTTTTAGCATCAGTCCTTCCAATGAACACCCAGGACTGATCTTTAGGATGGACTGGTTGGATCTCCTTGCAGTCCAAGGGACTCTCAAGAGTCTTCTCCAACATGCCAGTTCCAAAGCATCAATTCTTTGGCGCTCAGCTTTCTTCACAGTCCAACTCTCACATCTATACATGACCACTGGAAAAACCATAGCCTTGACTAGACTTTGGGATAGATTACCTCAAAACAGGATGACTGGGTCACAAGGTAAATCCATATGTAATTTTGCTGGATATGGCCAGGTTTCCATTCATAGTGGCCATATCATTTGAATTCCACTAGAAGGCTGTTTCCCCATGGCCACCTCCACGGGGTGTGACCAAACTCTGGGATTTCTGCCCCATCTTACAAGCAAGAAATGGTAGCTCGTTAGAATTCTGGCGTCTGTCTCTTGTTAGGAACAAAGCTGTGTGTGCTGGGGCCCACATGTTTCACGTTTAAGTGTCACTGCGTTGTTCTCATTGAACTTTGTTGACTTGTGTCCATTTATATCGTCTGTCCGTTTCAGTTGTTAGTAACTCCCATCTCAATTTTAGGCACTCTTTAAATGCGGGCTGTTACCCTTTTTGTGTGTGTGATATTATTGCAGATATTTCCCCCAATATTATATATATGTGCTTTCAATTTTCTTCTCTTTATTTGAATGCATGCATTTTTATTTTGGCCACGAGATACAGTTGCCCCTTTTTAAAAAATTACTTCTTGATTTTTGAGTCATTGGAAAGGTTTTCTCCATTCTTGGATTACAAAACAGTTTATGTTTTCTTCATGCATCAGTACTATGATATTTGAATATTAGAATCTATATTTTAATATTTAATATTTATTCTTGCTATTAGTAGTTTGTTCTTCAATATGAACTGTATAATCAGCTTGTCTAACTCCAGAAAAAATTAGATGGTGTTTTTTATTATAGTTACATGAAATGTCTAGATGAAGGATGCTGAGTTTCCCTATCCAAGAAGATGATGAATTTCCATTTGCTCAAGTTACTTTTGTTGTCTTGCAGGAGAATTTTACTTTTCCACTGAGAAGTCTAACCTCTTGTTAAAGTTCATGGCTAGGTTTTTGTTTTGGATGGAGTAGGGGAAAGATGAGGTGTTGTCTTTCACTTTCTTTTAATTGGACACTTTTAATTTTTATAAATAAAGGCTATTGATTTCAGTGTCTTAATTTTATGTCATATTACTTTACTATATTTTCTTGTAGTTTTTTCTTTGATCTTTTTGGGTTTTCCAGGTGTACACTTTTATTTTCTTTGAATTTAGAAAGACTTTCAAAAAAATCTTCTCTAATCCTTACACTCCAAATGGCTTTCTCTTACATAATTGCCTTGCTGCTATCTTCAGAACAGTGTTAGCTGATAGTAGAAATCAATAGAAGGAAGGCATTCTTGTCTTAGACCTAGCAGGGATCTCTCTAGTATTAAGGTTATCAGTTAAGCTTATCAATTAAGGTTGCTTTTTGCCATAAGGTGTGTTTGTGTGTGTGATCATACCAAGGAAAAGATTATGCATTTCTGTTTGTGTTTCTATCAGTGATGTATGTTGAATTTTATCTGGTGGTTTTTGGCATCTGTGGGAGGTGATCATAGGTCACTGTAGGTATATTAATATGATGAATTATATCCCCCATGAATTAAATCCAGTTCATTCTCATCTTCAGCCACACTTGCACAGATTTGACTTAGTCATGGTATGTTTTTAATATAATTGGATTCTATTTGTTAAGTTATTTTATGATTTTTCTATCAATATTCAAAAGTGAGACTGGCCTGTCATTTTTCTGTGCTGTCTTTGCAAGGTTTAGTATTAGTGTTACAGTCCATAAAAATAATTTGAAAAATCAGTTAAACAACCTGTAGCTTACCTTAAAAAAAAAAAACAAACAGAAAGCATAAATACACAGATAAACAAAAATGGGGAAATAATCTCCAGAACATAGGAAGTTTTTTTAAAAAAAATCATAAACTATTTTGTATAGCTGTATACAAATAAATTCAAACACCTACATGAAATGGACAGTTTTCTAGGAAAATACAGCTTACTACCCCAGCAGAATCTGAGTTCATGGTGAAATTCTAAAAAATAATCCAGTTAAGAATCTTAAATTCTTTCTTTAAGAGGCTTATTGATTCCTTCTACATTCTTTTGGTTTTCTTTGTTGATTCTTCTCTTGCTTTTTGAGTTGTCTATTTAATTTGTTTTCATTTTTATTGATGTAAGTAATATAGCGGAACTTCCTTAAAGCACTGATCATAGATGTCTTGTTTTCATTATTGTTATTTTTAGGGATTTATATACTTTCATTTCCCGTCTCCATTTGGATCAAAAAAGATGTTAATTTTTAAAATCGATTTCCTGTTTCATTGCATTATGGACAGAGAATGTACTTTGTAACATGTCTGACTTTTTAATCGGAGTTTTTCTTGGTGGCATTACAGATTCAGACATGTCCCCTCTTCACTTGAAAAGGTGTGATTGCTATTTGGGGAACTCAGAATTTGATAGGAATCTCTAAAATGTACCTGTTATATTGTTTTAGATCTTCAGTCGCTTTTACTAGTGATGTGCCTGGATCTGTCCTGCTTTGAGGAGATGTTTTAAAGTCTTCTATTTTTCTGTGTCTGTTTCTCCTTGTGTTTCCTGTAGTTTGTTTTGTAAAAGTAATTACGTGGTGTGGTAAATAGGTTTTCATAACTCTTATCTCTTTAATGGTCTTTGTCTTGTATTCTGGGTCTGAGTGCTTGTCTGATAAGATCACAGCCCCTGTTTTCTACGTATTTTCATTTGCTTCGTTTTTCTTTGCCTATCCTTTTAATCTTTCACCACTTTGTAAACCTGCCTAAAAATTATTTTCTTTTAATGGCCAATTTAAACTCTTTAGGCTGAATAAGCCAGTTTATTCATGTAGCTGGTAAGTTTTGTCTTCATATCATTTCACATGTCTATATAAAGTACGTTCTACTTAACTGTCATTTTCTTGCCCTTTAAAGAATAATATTCTGTGGGAAGACTCTCACCAGAGGCTCCTTCCTTTATTGTTCAAGTGGGGAAAATTACCACGTATCAGGTGAAATCTTAAACTTCTAAGTAGAGTTTTCAGATATAACTAAAAGACTGTAAATGCATATATATATCTATATATCCAACATGTGCTATGGGCTTCCCTGGTGGCTCAGTGGTAAAGAATCCACCTGCAATGCAGGAGACAAGTGTGCAGTCCCTGGGTCTGCAGGATCCCCTGGAGAGAAGGAAATGGCAGCTCATTCCAGTATTCTTGCCTGGAAAATGCCGTGGATGGAGAAGCCTGGGGGGCTGCAGTCCCTGAGGCCACAGAGAGTCAGACACGAGTTAGTGACTACACAGCAACAAATGTGTTATACCTAGATGTTAGCTGCTTTAAAAAAATGATTTCCTGGGCACCAGTTGGTATGACTGTTAGTAAATGGTTACCTTTGATGCAATAACATGTTTCCCAAAGTCTGAGATACGCATGCTTTTCCACTTTTCAGTACACCTACACACGATGGCCACTTGTGTCGGGTTTGGAATGTCATTTGAAACTTTTCACACACATGGATTAAAAATACTGTAGCGGGTTTTGGAAATTTAAATACTCATTTTTTCCCATACAACTACCAGTTAGACATGACTGTTAAGAGATTCATAGATTCTATAAAGTCAACCAGGAAGATATTCTGATTTGTTTCCCTGTTTGAGTCTTCATGTATAGATTCTTTCATGATGTGGTTTCATGGGGGTGTGTGTGTGTGTGGGGGGGGGATATATTTAAAGACACTTTTTATTCTTGCTATATAGTTTCTGAAGCCCTCTTCTTGCCTACCTTTTTCTTAAATCTGTGCTTGTTATCATAAGAATATATGTGCTAAGTCACTTCAGTCGTGTCCAACTCTTTGCGACCCTCCAGGCTCCTCTGTCCATGGGATTCTTCAGGCAAAAATACTAGAGTGGGTTGCCATTTCCTTCTCCAAAGAACATATACCATAGGTTTTAATATAAAAAAGAAAAAAGAGCCCATAACATAATCAAAACACAATACATTCTCCTTCCCCATCAGTATATGGACCTATACCAGCCATGGAGGCAGGTGGGAAGGAGCCTCAGACGTATTGCAGAGGTGGACTGTAGGTGGCTGCATGCACAGGAACAGGTCTGGGTCTGAGTCAGAAGTCCCCATCAGTAGACAAAAAGTGTATGCTTGAGAGACCCTGGAACTGCCAGAACTGGAAATCTCCCTTTGCTTAGGTCACAGGTATTGCTGATAACTTTAATAAATTAATGAGAGGCTGACTGGATCATAATTTATAATATGAGATGAAAAGGAAACTCCACTCTTAAGTATGACATTCAGGAGAAAAGGTTGAAAATAGAAAGCAGGCTCCTAGAACTCAAAAGAGTTACATCTAAATAAATTAGTTACCGCTGTCTAGCTCACTTCAGGAAAACAAAGCCACTTGTGACATTCGGGGAACTAAACCTACCTTGATAGGTCTTTTCAGCTCTTTCCTTGTAAACCTCATCACAATGAGTCCAGTGATCGTCAAACCATAAAACAGCCATGCAGCAAAACTGAAGTAGTTGACTAACGAGTTTATGTCACCGGGGATGATGTAAATGATCGCTACCATGCTCTACAGGAAAGAAGAATGAATTCTTAGGTCATCAGTACATGAAAACATTACCCTTATGACTTCGCAAAAGACAAAAGAAGCAGTGGATAAACACTGTAATGTGAAAGAAAACTTCTGTTTATCCCATTACATTTGGAATCAAGATTGGTGGAAGCTCTTTTCTTTAAGGTGTGATGGAAAGGACTTGGAAAATAGGTGGTTCTTTTAAACAGGAGAAAAACAAAATGTATATTGCACCAGCTTCCTAATTATTAATTTTCCTGCAAAGAGTTTTCATTGGAGGAAAGAACCCTGCACTAGAAAACCCAGGCTGTCTAGGTCTGGTATTGACTGCATTTACTGCACTGTCCTGGACTTGTAATTCCTGTAATTCTGGGTCTGTTTTCTCATCTCCAGAGGGAGTAGGTTGACAGAGAACAGGGGCTCTCCTCAGGGTGGGGGGAAGAGTCTGGCCCTTAAGCTAGGGTGTGGGTGGTCCAAAGTTGCCCATAATAGTTGCATATAACCAAGGACTACCCCTCACTGAGAAATTCCAATCAGAAAATGTCAAAGGGCCTTTAATTTACAAGCATCCCATGATTTACAAATTATTGGACCACAATGAGAAGCTGTTGTCATTAGCCACCTTGTAAAATGCCGTATTCTCCTTCCCCATAAGCTAGTGGAGTTTTGTACAGTTTGTTACCAGAGACCTAGAGCACACAAATGTGCATGTAAGACATGCAAAGGGTACAAGCTTGGAAAATTCAAACAGCGTCTTTCATAGATAAATTCAGAACAAGAGGCAGAAATTGGGTAAATTATTTTAATTGTTTTGAACTATTTTATATACCTGAGGACTGGGGAACCTGGGTCATTTGAAAATCACTGAACTTAGTGATCAGGTTTATAGTTTATCATCCAGACTGGGGGACCCTCTGCCTTAAGAGGGTGTTTTCATGGCAGAATTCATACTTACATGAAACATGATGGCAGGAGCTGGAGTGAGGCGCTTGACGCTAATGTAAGACAGCACTTTCAGCATGTGGCCTTCCCGGCCTGCAACGAAAACAAGTCTGCAAGGGCAATAATAAGGAAGTCAGTCAATGAAGGGGTGTAGGCTGCAGTATGAACACAAAGCAAGTGTGTCCTAATCTCACTACTGAAGCCACAGAGCAAAGGACTGAGCTATGACCCAGATAGGAGTCTAGTCTCTTGAATAAGTGAGCTTTGCACAAGTAAGCTGATTAAATGCATCTTAGACAAATGCCTTTTCACACTGTTCATGTGGTTCTCAAGGACAGAATACTGAAGTGGTTTGCCATTCCCATCTCCAGAGATTTCTTCAAGAAAATTAGAGATACTAAGGGAAAATTTCATGCAAAGATGGGCTCAATAAAGGACAGAAATGCGATGGACCTAACAGAAGCAGAGGATATTAAGAAGAGGTGGCAAGAATACATGGATGAACTATACAAAAAAGATGATAATCACGCAGATAACCACGATGGTGTGATCACTCACCTAGAGCCAGACATCCTGGAATGCAAAGTCAAGTGGGCCTTAGGAAGCATCACTATGAACAAAGCTGGAGGTGATGGAATTCCAGCTGAGCTATTTCAAATCCTAAAAGACGATGCTGTGAAAGTGCTGCACTCAATATGCCAGCGAATTTGGAAAACTCAGCAGTGGCCACAGGACTAGAAAAGGTCAGTTTTCATTCCAATCCCAAAGAAAGGCCATGCAAAGAATGTTCAAACTACCACACAATTGCATTCATCTCACACACTAGCACAGTAATGCTCAAAATTCCCCAAGCAAGGCTTCAACAGTACATGAACCTAGAACTTCCAGATGTTCAAGCTGGATTTAGAAAAGGCAGAGGAATCAGAGATCAAATTGCCAACATCCACTGGATCACAGGAAAAGCAAAAGAGTTCCAGAAAATAGCTACTTCTGCTTTATTGACTATGCCAAAGCCTTTATGTGGATCTCAGCAAACTGTGGAAAATTCTTAATGAGATGGGAATATCAGACCATCTTACCTGCCTCCTGAGAAATCTGTGTGTAGGTCAAGAAGCAACAGTTAGAACTGGACATGGAACAATGGACTGGTTCCAAATTGGGAAAGGAGTACATCAAGGCTGTATTCTGTCACCCTGTTTATTTAACTTATATGCAGAGAACATCATGCAAAATGCCAGACTGGATGAAGCACAAGCTGGAATCAAAATTGCTGGGAGAAATACCAACAACCTCAGATATATGACTTCCCTGGTGGCTCAGATGGTAAAGCATCTGCCTACAATGCAGGAGACCCGGGTTCGATCCTTGGGTCGGGAAGATCCCCCGGAGAAGGAAATGGCAACTGACTCCAGTACTCTTGCCTGGAAAATCCCATGGATGGTGGAGCCTTGTAGGCTACAGTCCATGGGGTTGCAAAGAGTCAGACAGGACTGAGCAACTTCACTTTTGCTTTTTTCAGATATGCTGATGACACCACCCTTAATGGCAGAAAGTGAAGAGGAACTAAAGACCCTCTTAATGAAAGTGAGAGGAGAGTGAAAAAGCTGGCTTAAAATTCAACATTCAAAAAGCGAAGATCATGGCATTTAGTCCCATCACTTCATGGCAAATAGATTGGGAAACAATGGAAACAGTGACAGACTATTTTGGGGGGGCTCCAAAATCACTGCAGATGGTAACTGCAGCCATGAAATTAAAAGATGCTTGCTCCTTTGAAGAAAAGCTATGACCAAGCTAGATAGCATATTAAAAAGCAGAGACATTACTTTGCCAACAAAAGTTCATCTAATCAAAGCTATGGTTTTTCCAGTAGTCATGTATGGATTTGAGAGTTGGACCATAAAGAAAGCTGAGCGCGGAAGAGTTGATGCTTTTGAACTGTGGTTTTGGAGAAGACTCTTGAGAGGACTGCAAGGAGATCAAATCAGTCAATCCTAAAGGAAATCAGTCCTGAGTATTCATTGGAAGGATTGATGCTGAAGCTGAAGCTCCAATCTTTTGGCCACCTGATGCAAAGAACTGATTCATTGGAAAAGACCCTGATGCTCGGAGAGGTTGAAGGCAAGAGGAAAAGGGGATGACAGAGGATGAGATGGTTGGATGGCATCACTGACTCGATGGACATGAGCTTGAGTAAGCTCCAGGAGCTGGTGATGGACAGGGAAGCCTGGCGTGCTGCAGTACATGGGGTCACAAAGAGTCAGACACGACTGAGTGATTGAACTGAACTGAGAGGAATGCAGCTGGTACAGAGGGGTCATCTGGGGGAGGGGTAGGTGAAGTGGGAAGTTGGGGAGGCCCTTTCAAGGAGGAGATAACTGATCTGAGTCCTGAAATTTGTGCAAGAAACAAATGTAAAAACTAGTCCCGGGCCTATGAACCATAGTGCTTGGTGCACTTGACAGACGCCAACACAGATGTGCCTTGCACTTCTTAAATCCAGTTTGGTACTTTTCAAAAAATCAGAAAATTAAAGGTGAGTCAGCTGATGCAAACAAGTGGCTTAATAACCCCCACCCCTGCCCAGAACTCCTGATTATTCAAGAATATGAAAAGCAGTGTCTAAAATGGTAAATTAAAGATGAAGGAGAGCTAAATGGAATTCCTAACAGAACAAAAAGTTATCGTAGTTAAGAATTTAACCAACAGAAAACTACAAGTTAAAAAAGTACTTTGGCCACCTGATGTGAAGAACTGACTCATTGGAAAAGACCCTGATGCTGGGAAAGATTGAAGGCAGGAGGAGAAGGGAACGACAGAGGATGAGATGGTTGGATGACATCACTGACTCAACGGACGTGAGTTTGAGCAAGCTCTAGGAGTTGGCGATGGACAGGGAAGCCTGGAGTACTGCACTCCATGGGGTTGCAAAGAGTTAGACACGACTAAGTGACTGAACTGAACTGAGACTGAATATGAAGCACAGAGAAACAGAAAATATAGCCAGGAAATTAAGAAACACAGGAATAAGCTTGAATATATTGAATAGGATAAGAAAATTCAAAGAGCAGAAAGGGACTTCCCTTGTGGTCTGGTCCAGTGGCTAAGACTCCGTGCTCCCAATGCAGGGGACCTGGGTTTGATTCCTGGTCTGGGAACTAGATCCCACAAAAAAGTTGGCTGCAACTGAGTTTGCATGCTACAAATAAAGATCCTGCATGCTGCAACTAAGACCCAGTGCAGCCAAATAAATCTTAAAAAAACAACAAAGAAGAGCAGAGAGCCTTTACACAATCAAAACATTCTGAGCCTTCAGACTTAACCCAGTTCAGGAAAAAAAAAAAAAACATACCCAGATATAAACATAGTGGAAGGGAAAAAAATTTAAGCTACCAAATTTAAAAGATTAACTACAAAATTAGGACAGTCAGAACAACAGCCATCTCATGAGAAATAACACTTTGAAAGTGATGAGGGAAAGTGATTAGATTTTCAGATTAGAATTCTGCATAGCTAAATCATCATTCAAGACTACTGGCAAAATAAATGTTTAGATAAACAATAGCTATGAGACATTTACTTTTCTTCAGTCCTTGTTGGAAACTATTAAAAAATCTACTCCAACAAAAGAGGACATTGAACTAAGTTTATTTAAGAAGCAATGTTAAGGAGACAGTAGTAAAACATATTTTGTATGTTTGCAAGTATTGGATTTTTTATTTCTGTCATGATAGACTTTTTTTTGAGGATTGGTTCACTTTACAAACACAGTGTAGCTGATATGCTAGATGATATGAAAGGGAAAGCCCTTGCAAGAGAGGAAAGAAAACTGAGATACTTATAGACTCTAGTAGGGTGTTCATGTTAAATTTTAAAGGTAATTACTAAAAGAATAGAAATACAACTTCCATCTATATCAATACAAAAAAAAAAAAAAGGAATAAAAACATTTCAGTTCAGTTCAGTCACTCAGTCGTGTCCGACTCTTTGCCACCCCATGAATCCCAGCATGCCAGGCCTCCCTGTCCATCACCAACTCCTGGAGTTCACGCAAACTCATGTCCATCGAGTCGGTGATGCCATCCAGCCATCTCATCCTCGGTCGTCCCCTTCCTCTCCTGCCCCAGTCCCTCCCAGCATCAGGGTCTTTTCCAGTGAGTCAGCTCTTCGCATGAGGTGGCCACGGTACTGGAGCTTCAGCCTCAGCATCAGTCCTTCCAGTTTCACTGGACAGTGTCACACCCAGGACATTTAATGGTTAATAAATCAGGGTAAGATTTTTTAAACCAAGAAAACACAAAGGAATATGATAGGAATTAATTTATCTGTAGCAGTAATCATATCCAATATAATCAAATTCCACTTGCTTAGCTGGAGACTCTCAGGTTGGGTTTGATGAAAGAGATGCAAGCCAGAACCCATATCACTGAGAGGTAGACATTTAAAAGGGGCAAAGAGTCGGACACGACTGAGCAACTGAACTGAACTGAGACATGTTACTAAAAGTAGAAGTCTGAAAGACAGCTGATTCAGCAATATCAATATCAGAATAGAATTTCAGGCAAAAAGAGCATTCCTACTGAAAAAGGAAATAATCTACCAAAAAGATATAAAAAAAACAGGAGCCCTTGCAAATAAACAGTAAAGGTAGAAAGTCAACCACATACAAAGCTAGAAAGAAGGTTAAAAGAAGGTAAAAAATCATCTACATATCACAACAAGCAGTTAAAGAATAGGAGAAGGCAATGGCAACCCACTCCAGTACTCTTGCCTGGAAAATCCCATGGAAGGAGAAGCCTGCATGGAGTCGCGAAGAGTCAGACATGACTGAGCGACTTCCCTTTCACTTTCATGCATTGGAGAAGGAAATGACAACCCGCTCCAGCGTTCTTGCCTGGAGAATCCCAGGGACAGGAGCCTGGCGGGCTGCCGTCTATGGGGTCGCACAGAGTCGGACATGATATATCACAACAAGCAGTTAAAGAATACACAAAACAACTAGATACAGTAAAACGTTGTCAAAAACAGTACTCATAAGTGGAGGATAATACAAATGCAGGGTTGTTAAGTGCATTTGAAATTAGATCAGCAACTTAAAACAATAATGTTTTGTGTGTGTGTGTGTGTGTGTGTGTGTATATATAGTTTGTTATATATAAACTTCACATAAACCAAAACTGTAATAGTTACAAAAATAAAAAAGAATTCAAACATAACATGAAAGATAGCCATCTAATCACAAGAGAACAAAAGAAGGAACAAAAAAGACCTATTAAAACAACCTCAAATTAAAAAATGGTGATAAGAACTTACATTTAAGTAATTAAGTGGACTAAATCCTCAAAAGACATAGAGTGGATATAAAATGGATGGATATATGAGTGGATATAAAAATAAGACCTATATATATGCTGCCTACAGGAGATTCACTTCGGATCTAAAGATACACATAGATTGAAAGTGAGTGGATGGAAAAAGTTATTCCATGGAAATGGAAATCAAAACCTGTGTAGCAATACTTATATCAGACAAAATAGAGTTTAAAGACTTAAAAGAGATGGGCATTATATAACGATCAAGGATCAATCCAAGAAGATATAATAATGGTAAATATAATATGTACTCTCAACATAGGAGCACCTAAATATATAAAGCAAATACTAACATGTAAAGGAGAAAATATAAGTAACACAATGATAGGAAGGGACTTAAACACCCCCACTTATATAAATGGACAGATCAGACAAAATCTATAAGCAAATGCTGGTCTTAAATGATCTATTACACCAGATGGACTTAACATATATAAAACATTCCATCCCCAAACAGCACAATACACATTCTTTTCAAGTACACATAAAACACTCTTTAGGAGAGATCACATGCTAGGCCACAAAACAAGCCTTGGTAAATTTAAGAAAGCTGAAATCATAGTATCTTTTCTGGCCACAATGCTGGAGGAATCAACTACAAAAAGAAAAACTGCAAAAAGCACAAACACGTGGAAGCTAAACAATATGCTACTAAATAACCAATTGATCACTGAAGAAATCAAAGAGGAAATAAAAAAGTACCTGGAGACCAATGAAAACGAAAACACAATGATCCAAAATCTACTGGACATAGCAAAAGCAGTTCTAAGAGGGGACTTTACAGCAATAAAAGCCTGCCTCGGGAGATAAGATTCTTTCATCATCAATAAGATGGCTTAATCTTTCACCTAAAAGGACAAGAAAAAGGACAAACAAAACCCAAAGTTAGTAGAAGGAAATAAATCATAAATATAAGGGCAGAAATAAATGAAATAGAAAAAAATAGAAAAGATCAATGAAACTAAAAGCTGACTCTGAAAAATAAAATCAAGAAACGTCAAGAAAAGAAGAGGGCCCAAATCAATATCATCAGAACTGAAAAGGGGAGAATTATAAGTAACACCATAGATATACAAAGGATCATAAGAGATTACTGTGAACAATGATATGCTGATAAAATGAAGAACCAAGTAGAAATCAACAAATTCCTAGAAATGTACAATTTCTCAAAACTGAATCAGGAAGAAACAGAAAATAGGAATAGACCAATTCCCAGTAGTGAAATTGAATCAGCAATTTGAAAACTCCCCAAAAAGAAAAGTCTTGGTTCAGATGGTTTCAAAAGTGCATTCTATGGCATTGAAACATGTATAATATCATATAAGAAATGAATCACCAGTCTAGGTTCAATGCAGGATATAGGATGCTTGGGGCTGGTGCACTGGGATGACCCAGAGGGATGGTATGGGGAGGGAAGTGGGAGGGGGGTTCAGGATGGGGAACACATGTACACCCATGGTGGGTTCATGTTGATGTATGGCAAAACCAATACAATATTATAAAGTAAATAATAATAAATGATAAATGGTTAAAAAAATTAAAATTTTGGTACTAAAAAAAAAAGTGAATTCTACCAAATATGTAGAGAAGAGATAACACCTATTGGTCTCAAACAATTCCAAAAAAATGCAGAGGAAATGCTTCTGAATTCATTCTGTGAGACCAACATTACCTTTATACCAAAACCGGACAAAGATACTACACAAAAAAGAAAATTACAGGCCAATATCACTGTTGAACATAGATGCAAAAATCCTGAAAATATAAGCAAACTAAAGTCAGCAAATGTTTGAAAAGATCATACACCATGATAAAGTGAGATTTTTCCCAGGGATGCGAGGATGGTTCAGTATCTGTAAGTCAATCAGTGGAATACATCACATTAACAAATTGAAGAATAAAAACCATATGATTATCCCAAGAGATGCAGAAAAGCTTTTGACAATATTCAATATCCACTTATGACAAAAACTCTCCAGTGGGTATAGAGGGAATATAACATAATAAAGGCCATATATGATAAGCTCCCAGCTAACATCATACTCAATAATGAAAAGCTGAAAACTTCCTCTAAGATCAGGAACAAGACAAGGATGCCCAATCTTGCCACTTTTATTCAACATAGTACTGAAAGTCTGAGAGACACACTGAAACCAAAAAGAAAAAAAAATACAAGAAATCCAAACTGGAAAGGAAGAAGTAGAATTGTCAGTCTTTGCAAATGACACAATACTATACAGAGAAAATCGTAAATACAAAAAAAAAAAAAAAAAAACCTAGAGCTCATCAATGAATTTGGTAAAGTTACAGGGTACAAAATTAATATACAGAAATCTGTTGCATTTCTAAACACTAACAACTGCCAGAAAGAGAATTTAAGGAAATGTCAACCCACTCGAATATTCTTACTTGGAGAATCCATGGACAGGGGAGCCTAGTGGGCTGTAGTCCATAGGGTCACACAGAGTCAGACATGACTAAAGTGATTTAGCATGTATGCACAAAATTAATATACAGAAATCTGTTGCATTTCTGTACAGTAACAACTGTCAGAGAAGTTAAGGAAACAGCAGCATTTACAATTATATAAAGAATAACATACCTAAACATACAGATAAACTTACCTAAGGAAGTATTAATAGAAGACCTACACTCAGAAAACTATAGCACATAGATGAAAGAAACTGAATGTAACATTAACAGATGGAAAAATATACCATGTTCATGGATTGGAAGAATTAATATTGTTAAAATGACCATACTACCCAAGGCAATGTACAGATTCAATGTAATCCCTATCAAAATACCAAAGGCATTTTTCACAGAACTAGAACAAATAATTTTAAATTTTGTATGGAAACACAAAAGGCACCAAATAACCAAAAGAATCTTTAGAAAAAAGAATAGAGCTGAAAATATCACACTCCCTGACTTTAGACTACAAAGCTACAGTTATCAAAACCATAAGGTACTGGCACAAAAACAGACACAAACACACAGATCAATGGAACAGAACAGAGAGCCCAGAAACAAATCCACATACCTATGGTCAACTAATCTACAACAAAGGAGGCAGAAATAATACAATGGTGAAAAGGTCGTCTCTTCAACTAGTGGTGCTGGGAAAACTGGACAGCTACATGCAAAAGAATGAAATTAGAACATTCTGTCATACCATATTCAAAAATAGACTCAAATTGGATTAAAGACCTAAATATAAGACCCAAAACCACAAAACCAGAAGAAAACATAGGCAGGATACCCTTTGACATGAATTGTAGCAATGTCTTTTTGGATCTGTCCCCTAAAGAAAAGGAAATATAAGCAAAAGTAAATGAATGGGAACTGACTAACTTTAAAAAGCTTTTGCACAGCAACGGAAACCACTGACAAAACAAAAAAAGCCACTGAACAGGAGAAAATATTTGCAAATGATATGGCCAAAAGGGGTTAATATCCCAAATATATATAACTTATACAACTCAATATCATAAAAACAAACAATCCAATTAAAAATGCGCAGAAGAAAATATTTTTTTATGAAAAAGACACAAAGATGGCCAGCAGACACATAAAACAATGTTCAACATCACTAGTCATCAGGGAATTGCAAATTGAATCAAAACCACCATGAGATATCACCTCATATCTGTCAGAATGGCTATCATCAAAATGACCAAAAATAACAAATGTTGGCAAGGATGTAGAGAAAAGGGAACCCTTGTAAACTGTTGGTGGGAATGCAAATTGGTGTAACCACTGTGGAAAACAGTATGAAGTTTCCTCAAAAAACTAAAAATAGAAATACCATATTTGCATGTGTTAGTCGCTCAATCGTGTCCAATTCCTTGTGACCCCATAGACTATAGCCCACTAGGCTCCTCTGTCTGTGGAATTCTCCAGGCAAGAATACTAGAGTGGGTAGCCATTCCTTTCTCCAAGGGATCTTTCTGACCCAGGGATTGAACTCAGGTCTCCTGCACTGCAGGCAGATTCTTTACCACTGAGCCCCTAGGGAAGCCATGAAATTAAAAGATGCTTGCTCCTTGGAAGGAAAGCTATGACAAACCTAGACAGCATATTAAAAAGCAGACATCACTTTGCTGACAAAGGTCCATATAGTCAGAGCTACAGTCTTTCCAGTAGTCATGTACAGATGTTGGTCCATAAAGAAGGCTGAGCACTGAAGAACTGATGTTTTTGAACTGTGTTGAAGAAGACTCTTGAGAGTTCATTGGACTGCAAAGAGATAAAACCAGTCAATCCTAAAGGAAATCAACCCTGAATATCCATTGGAAGAACTGAAGCTGAAGCTCCAATACTTTGGCCACCTGATGTGAAGAGACGACTCATTCAAAAGGACCCTGATGCCTGGAAAGATTGAAGGCAAAGGAGAAGGGGGTGGCAGAGGATGAGATGGTTGGATGGCATCATCGACTCAGTATGCATGAATTTGAGTAAATTCCAGGAGATAGTGAAGGACAGGGGAGTCTGATGTGCTGCGGTCCATGGGATTGCAAAGAGTCAGACACAACTTAGGGACTGAACAACAAACAAAACAGTTGTACCTGCAACAGACTAATCAGAAACTGAAATTTTTTGCATTTTTGAAAATACCATTTATAATAGCATGAAGAAATATGAACTATTTCAGGGTAAACCTGACAAAATATGTTGTAAGAATTATATACTGAAAACTGCCACTCCAAAAAATAACTAAAGAAGACCTAAATAAATGGGGAGATAAATCCATGCCCATAAATTAGAAAAATCAGTACTTTGAAGCTGGCAGTCCTCTCCAAATTGAACTATAGATTCAGTGAAGTTCTAATCAAAGTCCCTAAGGCGTTTTTGTAGAAATTGATAGGGTAATTCTAAAATTCGGATAGAACAACCAAGATACTTTTGAAGAAGTCTTAAATGAGTAGCATTAAGGCATGATTTTGTGGTATATATTTCATTTTTTAAAGTGTATATCCATATAACCTTTGGCAATTTCACTCTCAGGACTATACCGCCAAGAATGCTGGAGAAATGAACAAAGACATGCTCAGAATGTTCCCTGCCAATGTTTGTGAAAAACTCCCCAACCCAGCCCATGAGTGGAGGTGATGTGAAATTATGCTACATTGGTCAAGAGGATTCCAACATAACTAACTGTCTCTAGACCAGGTAGGGGCCAGAGGCCCGGCTACTGCTGCTGCTGCTGCTAAGTCGCTTCAGTTGTATCCGACTCTGTGCGACCCCATAGATGGCAGCCCACCAGTATCCCCCGTCCCTGGGATTCTCCAGGCAAGAACTGGCAAAGTGCCTCGTATGTAAATAAAGTTTTCCTGGACCATAGCCACAGCTGTTGGCTTTCCTACTACAAAGACAGAGCAGGATGGGTTTACATGGCCTGCAAACCTAAAATCTTCACTATCTACCCTTTAGTTTACCAATTCCTGATCTAGCTGCTGCTGCTGCTGCTGCGTCGCTTTAGTTGTGTCGGACTCTGTGCGACCCCATAGACGGTAGCCCACCAGGCTCCCCCGTCCCTGGGATTCTCAAGGCAAGAACACTGGAGTGGGTTGCAGCCTACCAGGTTCCTGATCTAGACTGTGTATCTATTAACATGAAAAGATGTTCCAGAAAGCTCATTCCGTGAAGAGTCCCACGAGTAAACCTCGCTCACCCCGGTTGCCAAGCCCTGCCTTGCGCTGGGGCTGGTGGCACTATCCCCACTCGCTCTGGACCACTGGGACCAGCGCCACGTGCCTGCCCGCTCCACGTGCTCCCTCCCACCCCGTGTGTTCTTTCTGCTCCGTCACTGAGGACTCAGGCCTGGCCTGGTGCCGCCCCGCGTGCGTGTGCGCGCTCCGCCCCAGGGGAGGTGCTGGGCCCTACCTGCCTGCAGTAAAGCACGACCCGTTAGCGGCGCCAATGGTTGAAAACGCCACGAAGAGCGGAACGATCCACGAGGCGGGGTAGAGGACACGGTCACCAAACGTCTGGGAGAGAAGTGGGTGCGTCTTGAGACCGTGCGCCCCCAAGAGCCACCGGCCCCACAGGCTGCTGAGCCCTCCCGGCGGCCCCACTGAGCTCCAGGACGCCTCCCTGAGGAACGGCGGGGCAGCAGTCTGGAGAAAAAGTCCCCCACCGTTCCGCCAGCTCTGCAGCTGGTGATAGACAGCTCTTGGGTCCTGCTGCCTGGTGTAATTCTCAGTATTTCCACATCCTCTGACGCCCGCGCTCTCCCTTCCTCGGTATGACCAGGTCTCCCTCCCACCGGAGCCGCCTGGTCTCAGGGTCAGCGGGCCGGTCACCAAGCCTGCCTTTCTCTGCTCCCTGTCCATGTCATCCCATTGCCTGTTTTCAGCTTCATTTCTTGTCCTGCCCCGCCTCCGCAGGTCTTCTCCAGCACGTGGACCCCGCCTACCTCTCCCCTGTCCCTCATCCCCGTCGCCTTGTCCTTGCTTCCCTTCTCACCCAGATGAATTCCACAATCCATTATCATCACTCCCTCCTACAATGACTCCCCTGATCTTGCTCTCCGCTACACTTGCCTGTCAAAGTCTCAACCCTGGTGAAGTGGAGCCCTGCACTCTGTGTAGAGGAGGCAGGTAGGGTGTGCCGGGGAGGCAGGTAGGGTGTGCCGGGAAGGCAGGACCTCCCAGCTGCTGGCCACCTGGAAGGTAGGCCAGGTCTTTGGCGTTGCCCTATCCTGCTCACCTGCCCGTGTCTGGTCTCCTAGACGAGTATTCCGCCCCCCTACACACACAGGGTCCTTCAACTTGAGCATTTATCCCTTGCCTGTCCCCTCCCACAGAGACCCTGGGCACTCACCACGGCCACAGCCTGGGACTGCAGGAGCTCGGTGGCCGTCATCACAGTGAAGTAGGACACGTTCATGAGGATGTAGCAGCCTGTTACCAGTGGGATCCCAATGATGATGGCCAGGGGCAGGTTTCTGGGAGGGGTGGGGACCCAGAGACTCAGACCAGCGCATTCATGACAGACTCACAGGATTGTTGTCTTAGTCTAGTCCTTTCTTCCACCTGCCCAGCTGGCCCTCTACCTGCTCCCTGGGGAACTGCCCCTCCTGAAGCTTCCTGATGCTCATCAAGAAGCAGGGGGCTAGAGGGACAGCAGAGCCCCAGTGGGGACATTGACATTTTCTAATGAGAAAGAACTCTCCCTTTCCTTAGACTTCAGGGCAGTAAAACTGAATTTGGTTATAATGCAAAATAAGCTAGAGTTCTTCCTTCCTCTTAGCAACCATTCTACTACCTCAAACAAAACCAAGCTCTAACAAATGTCAATGAGCTGATAGGAAACCGTCCACTGTCTGGAGGTGGGTGGTGGGTGATTGGGGGAAGCAGTTCTACCTTATGTTTGGGGGAGAGAAGTATGCTAACCTGTCCACTGTCTCCTGCTCTGACTCAGCTTTCTTACCTGAAAGGGTTTCTAAGTTCTTCTGTGATGTAGTTGAGTTGATTCCTACCGGGGAAAAAAAGTAACATGAGTAACATAACTTTGACTTTCTTTGCTAAGATTATGAAACACAAAATAATAAGTGTATGCCTCATTTAAACTGTTGAAATGCTGCACTCAATATGTCAGCAAATTGGGAAAACTCAGCAGTGGCCACCGGAATGGAAAAGGTCAGTTTTCATTCCAATCCCAAAGAAGGGCAATGTCAAAGAAGGTTCAAACTACGATACTAGCAACTGTATTAGTTTGAGCTAGTAAGGTTGTGCTTAAAATCATTCAAGCTAGGCTTCAGCAGTGAACCGAGAACTTCCAGACCAACAAGCTGGGTTTAGAAAAAGCAGAGAAACCAGGGATCAAATTGCCAACATTTGCTGGAACATAGAAAAAGCAAGGGAATTCCAGAAAAACATCTGCTTCATTGACTATGCTAAAGCTTTTGACTGTGTGGATCACAAAAAAACCTCTGGAAAATTCTTAAAGAAATGGGAATACCAGACCACCTTACCTGTCTCCTGAGAAACCTATATGTAGGTCAAGAAGCAACAATTAGAACCAGACATGGAACAATGGTTCAAAATCGGGAAGGGAGTACATCAAGACTGTATAGTTGTTGTTCAGTCACTAAGTTATGTCTGATTCTTTGCAACCCCATGGTTGATTTCCTTTAGGCTTGACTGGTTTAATCTCCTTTGGTATATTGTTACCCTGCTTATTTAACTTATATGCAGAGTACATCATGCAAAATGCCAGGCTGGGTGAATCATAAACTGGAATCAAGATTGCCAGGAGAACTATCAATAACCTCAGATATGCAAATGATACCACTCTAATGGCAGAAAGTAAAGAGGAACTAAAGAGCCTCTTGATAAGGGTGAAAGAGGAAAGTGAAAAAACTGACTTGAAACTCAACATTCAAAAAACTAAGATCTTGGTATCCAGTCCATCACTTCATGGCAAATAGAAGGGGAAAAAGTGGAAGCAGTGATAGATTTCATTTTCTTGGGCTCCAAAATCACTGCGAATGGTGTGACTGCAGCCATGAAATTCAAAGATGCTTGCTCCTTGGAAGGAACACTATGACAAACCTAGACAGCATATTAAAAAGCAGAGATATCGCTTTACCAACAAAGGTCCATATAGTCAAAGCAGACTATTGGTTTTTCCAGTAGCCATGTATGGATAGGAGAGTTGGACCATAAAGAAGACTGAGTGCTGAAGAACTGATACTTTCAAACTATGGTGCTGGAGAAAACTTTTGAGTGTCCCTTGGACAGCAAGAAAATCAACCCTGAATATTCATTGGAAGTACTGATGCAGAAGCTGAAGCTCTAATACTTTGGCCACCTGATGGGAAGAGCTGACTCATTGGAAAAGACCCTGATGCTGGGAAAGATTGAAGGCAAAAGGAGAAGAGGGTGGCAGAGGATAGATTAGGTAGCATCACTAACTCAATGAACATGAATTTAAGCAAACTCTGGGAGATAGTGAAGGACAGAGGAGCCCGGGGTGCTGCAGTCCATGAGGTCACGAAGAGTCAGACAAGACATAGCAATTGTACAACAACATCATAGAGAAAATTCCCCTGTAGGAATTGTTTTTCCCCTGTAGGGCTTTCTCTTTTAAAGAAAGCCCTGGTGGTGGTGGGGCTACTAAGATCTGCACATTCAGTTGCTAAGTCTTTGTACTCCGCAGGAATTCTGTAACTTTTCAACAATTATTGGGAGTAATGAGTCCCCAGCGTGCTTTGAAAAAAAAATGCAAGATTCGTTGTCTGAAAAGAGAATGAAGCCTGCAGATTCTCTGCACAAGGGAAAAGCCAGTGTTCTGGATGGCCACATGTATTTGCGAAGTGAAAAGAAAAGTGCTACAGAATAGTCTTGCCTTGCCCCATGCCTGGCAGCCCTCATTGCTTCCAGTCCAGCTGAGCCTGTGTTTGTCTGGTGAAGTTTCTGGCAGGAGGCCCCACCACTGGGGGCTCACAGGCCACTGTGTCCACGTCTGGTGCCAGGTGAGTAGCTGGGGAAGGGGCAGGTGCCTCTGGGGTTCAAGAAGAACTGAAGGGTGAAGGGTAGGGTACTTAACAAAAGGGAGATGTGAAGGTACATGTTAGAGTACCAAACCCCCCAAAGGAGAAGTTATTGCTTTCCATGTGGTTTCAGGAAGATAGCCTAAAGAAACCCACAGGCAGATGTGTGCTGTCTTAGACCGAGTGCCTTACCATCCATCATAAGCCCAGAGTCCATTATATAATGCCAGACTGATGGAGCCCACAGACAATGATGTGCCTTCAAAAGAGTTTTCAAAATTCCTCGTATTTCCTGTAATCAAGCCAGATAGTTATCAGCTGACCAGACTGGAACTGTGTGAAGGAAGGGGATGGCTAATGACCTCAGGTTATTAAACAAACTCTGAACAACTGTGAAACTATTTCACTATTTCCGTTGAATTGCTGCATGAAATGTGTGCTTAGCAGCAAGACCTCCAGGTGGTCTGTGGCATGTGGCCCCCCCCCCTCCAGCCAAAGGTCACCTTGGGCCAGGAGGACAAGTCCGCTGATGATGATAATGACCACGATCACCATCTTGGCTGCCGTGAACACGTTCTGGACATAGCTCCCCAGCCGCACACTCAGCGCATTCACCGTGGAGATGAGCACTGGGAAGTCAGAGGTGGGCACTGTTCTGTGTCTATGGGCTCAACACCTCCCTCCTTTCTTAAGGCCCTGGAAACAGTCTCCTTTCCATTCCCAGGCCCCGTTCCCTCCCAGCCTCCCCTCTCCACTGCCATATCCATGCACCTTTGAAATCCAGCCAGGGCTGTCCACCCCCCACCTCCAAGAGCAATGGAGACGTAGCCAGACTCCAGCCAAGCGCTGTCCTGTGGGGCAGCCTGCAGCCAGCCCTCCCCAACAGCTCTGATGGCCCCGCAGAGCAGAGACCAGACAGCAAAGGCCATCAGGCTTGGGACCAAGGCCAGCCCTGGCCCTGCTCCCTGCCAGCGCCTCCAGGTCCACCCGGCCTCTTTCTGGGTGTGCAGGAGTCCAGTTTCTCCACCCCGAGCTGTGCCAGGTCTTTTCTGCCCCCTGTCTGGTGTTCCTCACAGGTACTCACAGATGGCAGCGGCAGCCAGGGATTTAATGACAACTTGGGGAGGGCTGCAGCCAGAGTAGAAGGGCGCACAAACGTACTCGGAGAAGCTGAGGCAGATGATGGCAAAGGATGAGGGCTTTATGACGAACAGGCTGCTCCAGGAAAAGAGGTAGGCTGGAATGGGGCCAAATGCCTCCATCAGGTAGGGGTACTCGCCCCCCGACTTGGTGATCATTGTGCCAAGCTCCGCGAAGCACAGGGCGCCTGGAATACAGAGAGAAAGGGGGCCCCGGGCCCCTCGTGAGGTCTCGCCCTGGTCAAGGGAGCCCCTCTCCCCACTGGGGGTTGTGCTCCCAGGGCCGACCACAGTGCCCCTCATCCTGAGCTCTGGCCTTTGGACATTCCGTAAACCCCAGTTTACACACATCTGCACACAAGCATTGAGGGGGATCCAGGCAGCGACACGACCCCGCACAGAGCTCTGACATCCTGCCCCACATGCAACAGGGGGTCATTGCCAGGGTGGGCATCTTTGTTACCCAGTGTCGCAAGAACCCCACACATGGCCCATATGATGAGACAGGGTCCCACGGCTTCCATGTTGCTGAGCACAGACTTGGGGGAGATGAAGATCCCAGAGCCGATGATGGTACCCACGATGATGCAGGTGCCACTGAACAGGCCCAGCTGGGTTGTAGAGCAGGGGAGAGAAGAGTTAGTGCTTCTGCAGGGTGCAGCCCAGAAGGCCAAATGCAGCCCTCTTCCTTCCATCCTCCTCCCCTCCCACGCTGGCTACAGCCAGGCAGCCCAGAGTCCCAGGCACCTCCACCCTGTGCTGTTACAGGGAGAGCACCGGGGTGCTGCTCCTGGGCATTTGTGTGTGTGTGTGCGTGCGTGCACGTGTGTGCATGTGTGTGTGTGCACACATGCTCAGTCATGTCCAAACCTTACAACCCCACCAGGCTCCTCTTTCCATGGAATTCTCTAGGCAAGAATACTGGAGTGGAGTCATTTCCCCCCTCTAGGGGTACTTCCTTACCCAAGGATCCAACCTAAGTCTCTGGCATCTCCTGCATTGGCAGGCAGATTGCTTATCACTCTGCCACCAAAGCCCCTTGCTTGTGTGGATTAAGTCTGTTAATCCTCACAACAACAAGTCAGTTATGCCATTATCATATCCATTTACAGAGGAGAAAACCGAGGAACAGAAAGATCCAGATACCGCCCAGGGTTCACAGCCCGTGCAGTTCACAGGCCTGGCTGAGGTTCCAAGTGCCAGCCCTTACTGCTCTTGACAAAGAGGCCCAGGTGGTAAAGCCTGACTTGACAGTCACTCACCAACAGAGGCCCTTAGGACCTACCTCTGAGCTGGGCTGAGTGGCACGGAGTTCCTCCCCCAGACTATGAGTGAAGTCAGGGTTTGGGGCTCCTGGCTAGGGGCATGGGGGTGAGGGGTGAGTGACGAAGCCTCCAGGGACAGAAACACTCAGGGTCTGTGAACTTTCTCTGATGCCCTCTTTTAGAATATGACCTTCCTACCAATGAGACCAGCCTCAGATACACCCCATATGATTCCATTCCCATGAAATTCCACAACAGGCAGAACTAATCTGCAGGGATAGAACATGGAGGGGTGGGGGGGTTGCCACCTGGAAAGGGGCAAGAGGGAAGTTTCTGGGGTGACCACTTTGTCAAACTCATCAAATACTGAAGATCTGTGTGTTTCACTCTGTGTAAATCCTACATGAATCAAGAAAAAAATTCTAAGGAAGAAAACGGTCTGTTTCATGTTCCTACTTATAACATCAGCCCCCTGAAGCCACCAGCCTGATTTCTGGAGCTTGAGTTGAATGTACGTGTGCCTGTCTCTCTGGGCACAGGCTGCACTCAGAGTTCCAACTCAGAGAACATGGAAGAGCCCAGCTGTGACCAGCCCCCAAGGGACACACTATTGGAGGAGTGGAGGTCCAGAGAAGTATCAGCTTCTGTTTCCCATGACCATCTCAGATTTCCTCCTCTGATGGCCCAGGTTGACTCACCGATGGCTTGGACCTTCTACTGAGCTCTGCATTCACCCTGAAGCTGCCTACCCAAGTTTAGGACATGCTGAGGGTTTGCTTGGCTGTGCTTCTCTCACAGCCAAAAGGAGGGTGTTGCTGCTCATCAGCCAATTCCCGGGACCCTTGGATCCCAAGGTGACACACAGTCAAGCCACATCATTCCCCCTGTCAAGCCCCTGGTCCCTCCCCTTCATCTCTTCTGCAGCCAGACATGGGAGCTCCGGAGGCTCTGCCCAGAGCCTAGCCCACTCGTCCTGCCCTTGACACCATCCTGATCTCACTCTGGGCACCCTTGCTCCTCATCCTCTGAGCCCGAAGCTTATCCATTCACTCCCCCACACCCCTAAACCTCTCCCTCCTCACAGGTCCAGTGACAACCCCATCTGACCCCTCTCTAAGCTGCAGGCAACTCCAAGTTCAGCCCTTGTGTGTGCTAAGCACTTCAGTTCTATCCAACTCTTTGTGGCCCCACGGACTGCAGCCCTCCAGGCTCTTCTGTCCATGGGGATTCTCCAGGCAAGAATACTGGAGTGGGTTGCCATGCCCTCCTCCAGAGGATCTTCCCAACCCAGGGAGTGAACCCACGACTCTTAACGTCTCCTGCGTTAGCAGGTGAGTTCTTTACCACTAGCGCCACTCGGGAAGCCCTGGTCCAGCCCTTACTACATTCCAACTTAGAGGGATCATCTGTGTCACTCCCATGCCGGACTCGCCACCCCAGCTACTGGCTAAGAAGAAATGGGATTTCCCTATTGCTGGAGGAATTCAAACTTAAGAGGATACATGTGGTGAAGGTACTGTAGCAGGGATCTGACATCCAAAGTTGTCTCTGACTATCCGGGAAAAGACTGTTGGCCTGAGCAAACACCAGCCCTCTGGGTGCTTACCCAGCACATACAAGCACACACGTATTAGCCTCACGAGAATATGCTGAGTTCACTGGCAAGAAGGAAAGGGGTGTGAGTGTGAGAAACTGTTTAATCAGAAGTGCTGTGTGTGTGTGTGGTGGAGGGGGAGGATGATTTGGTTGTGCACACCCACCCCTCCTCGATTGGACCTGGGAAGGGCCTGCCCCCAAGGATGGCCTTACCTCCTTTTGGAGACTCGTGGTCTTGGGTTCGCTGCTCTGGATGGACTTCTCATCCCCCCTCCTTTTTCTCAGGCTCGTCTCTTCCATTTTCCCCTCCCGCCAGTTCTAGGAGGCTGCAAGGAGGCCACAGGTGTTCGCTCAGCAAATACTCTAGCAGACAAGGTGCAAATAGAGTCAGCTGTGGGTTGTGAGCACTGATTCACGAGCAGATAATTATCTACAGTTTTACAGCTGGAAAAGTGCAGCTGTCGACTCCGTAGGTATAATTTGCTCGGGTCCAACAACATCCTGACTGCCCTTCAGACCCTGGGGCAACTGGGGTTCCAGGCTCTTTTCCAAACTCCTCCAGTGCCCCGTGCTCCCTCTCCCATCCTCTGAGTCCTATATCTCAGCAGTGACATGCCTGAAAGTCATTCTGCAGCCCAAGCTCACTTTTTCAAAAGCTTTTAAGAAGAAATATTTTAAACCATTCTAGAATCTACTTAATGGAGTCAAGTCTGAGGAAAGAAAGCTTTTTTCACAATTAGTTTCCAAGGTTAAGGCCCCTCGTGCATAATAGATCCACAGTACAGATATTTGTTCATTGAGTGATGCAAAGAGCATTGATGAGAAAATAAAACAGTACAAGGCTGAACTAGTTGGTGGTCATTTCCTGTTCCCTTTCTCCAGATAAATGCCCTCTCGTGTCACCAGGCCAGGGGCTCTGCCAACCTTCCCATCACCAATGGCCTTACCTTCACCTTGACCTCGAGGAGCCCAGGGATCTCCCCTGGGTGTCTGACCACCTTCCTCCACACAGCTGTGTCCTAGGAATGGCCATGTCTCATGCCCAGGAGAGGAGTAAGCCAGAAGGTACAGAGGTCAACAAAGGTAATTATTAAACACCTTTTTTTAAAAAAAATCTGTGAAACTTGGGTAGACCATGCAAAAAAGGGGAGGGTTGGGCAAGCCAGTTTCTCTCCAAAATGCTTTTGTTTTGTTCACTTGTGTCCAGGCCGGTTTGTTTTAAAATTAACCAGATTGCTCCAAATCAGCCGCATCTTGTAAAGAGAAATCTCTTTCGGAAAGATGAACCAGAGGAGGTAAATTTCGGAACCCACTCTTCTGTTATCTTAATAGGCTGTGTTTACAACTCCAGGCAGGCAGCACAGACAAACAGCAAAGCTGCATGTGGACCTCTTTCAAGGTGGGGGCTCGGGGAGGACGGGAAGAAATTTCCCTCCCCACTGAGGAATTTCCTCCAGCGTCCTTGGTCCGCCATCCCTCTGGTTCTGACCAAGGTAGCGGGGTGGTGGACGAGTCCTTCCCATTTACCTTGGCCAGTGGCTGGATCTCGGCGCCCTCTGGATCCACAAGAGAGTTTGTCCAATGGGGACACAGTGAGGCCTCTGCTCTGTCCACACCTGCAGCCCTGGCCACACGCCTCTGTGATTTGTTACTGCTGCTGCTCAAGTGGCCCAGGCCCATGCTCATAGGACTTTTTTAAAATTAATTTTTTAAATCAAAGTATAGTTGATTTACAATGTAGTGATTTACAGTGTTTACAGCAAAGTGAGTCAGTTATACATAATGCATCTAGCCACTTTTTTTTTTTTAATTTTTAATTTTGTATTGAAGTATAGCCAATTAGGGGCTTCCCAAGGAGATCCAACTAGTCCATACTAAAGGAAATCAGTCCTGAATATTCACTGGAAGGACTGATGCTGAAGCTGAAACTCCAATACTTTGGCCACCTGATGCGAAGAACTGACTCATTGGAAAAGACCCCGATGCTGGGAAAGATTGAAGGCGAGAGGAGAAGGGGACAACAGAGGATGAGATGATTTGATGGCATCACTGACTCAATGGACATGAGTTTGAGTAAACTCCAGGAGTTGGTGATGGACAGGGAGGCCTGGTATGCTGTAGAGCATGGGGTTGCAAAGAGTTGGACACAACTAAGAGACTGAACTGAACTGAACTGATGGCTCAATGGTAAAGAAAGTGAAAGTGAAAGTGAAGTCGCTCAGTTGTGTCCAACTCTGCGACCCCATGGACTGTAGCCCACCAGGCTCCTCCATCCATGAGATTCTCCAGGCAAGAATACTGAAGTGGGTTGCCATTTCCTTCTCCAGGAGATCTTCCCAACCCAGGAATCAAACCCAGGTCTCCTACACTGCAGGCAGATTCTTTACCAACTGAGCTATGAGGCAAGTCCCAATGGTAAAGAATCTGCGTGCTAAGGCAGGAGATGCAAGTTCAGTCCCTGAGTCTGGAAGATCCCTTGGAGAAGGAAATGCCAACCCACTCGAGTACTCTTGACTGAGAAATCCCATGGACAGAGGAGCCTGGTGAGCTATAGTCCATGAAGTTGCAGAAGAATCAGACACTTAGCAGCTAAACAACAGCAACAACATAGCCGATCAACGATGTTGTGATAGTTTCAGTGGACAGCAAAGGGACTCAGCCATACATACACATGTAACCATTCTCCCCCAAATTCCCTCCATCCGGGCTGCCACATAACATCGAGCAGAGTTCCCTGTGCTATACAGCAGGGCCTTGTTGGTCATCCATTTTAAATGTAGTGGTATGTACTTGTCAATCTCAAACCTATCTCCCCAATCCCATCCTTCCCCACTTAGCCACTCTTTTTAGATTCGATCCCCATATAGGCCATTACAGAGTTCTGAGTTCCCTGTGCTATACAGTAGGTCCTTATTAGTTTATTTTATACATTATAGTGTGTATATGTCAATCCCAATCTCCCAGTTTATCCCTCCCCCCTTTCTCCCCCTGGTAACAATGTTTGTTTTCTACATCTCTGGCTGTTTCATAAAGAGGTTCATTTTTTTAGATTCCACATATAAGTGATATTATATTTGTCTTTCTCTGACTTCACTCAGTATGACAATCTCAGGTCGAAGGACTTTAAATTGAAAAGGGGCGCAGATGTCATCAATTTCTCATTCTTGCTTACTCTCACTTGAAACCGAGGCCCCAGAGGGAAGGAAGCATATCAAGCGGTCCGGAGACCTCTCCTCTCTGAGGGGCTGCGGTTGTGCTCAGCGGGGCTGGGGGCAGACCCAGCCCTCCCCGCTGACACCAACTCCTCAGCTGTCACTAATCCCTTATCTCAGATGAGATCTTGCCTGAGACGGAAGAGTCCAGCCTAAAGCACGGTTGCTTATCACTGGGCTCCCCCGGCAGCTGTGCTTGGGGGTAAATGTAACAGCTTTCTAGATATCCAGATGAGCCCAAAGGTCACAGGACAGAGCTAGTGAGTCACTGGGGATTACTTTGGGATAGGCAGACTTGGGAGAAGGGAAATTTCTCAGGGTCATCTCTTAAAGCCTTCTGAGAAAGTGGGGGATCTTTGCTAGCCCAGAGTCAGGGTCCCGATGTGGAAGTTTGTTACCGATCCCCTCGGTGGGGCCCCGTCTGCTCATCAGGGCACCTGCTCCCCTTGACTGGCATGGTGCCAGGGCCCGAGGAGCGTGCTCATTCGCAGGCTATCTCTTTCTGTCTCTGAAGCGTGGAGGCAGGACCTGCCCACAGGCTTGTTAGAGTCACTCCTTCAGGATTTGCTAGCACCGCAACATTCAGAGGAAGGTCTGAATGCAGACCTTGTAGAGCCCTGCAGAAGGCTCCCCGGGTCAAGGTCGCCCCAAAGGGCTGCTAGGCTAACAGAAATCACTGAAGACAGCAGGGTGGCGGTGATGCGTGGGAAGGTCCTGGGGATCCACACCAGCCACATGGCCTCAGAGTTACTTACTGCTCTCTGAGCACTGAATTCTGAATCTGTAAAATGGGCCAGTACTGGCACACCCCCTTCACCAAACAGTGAGAACTGCAGAAGGTTATGCATTAAGCTTCCTGCGTGCATATGTGCTGAGTCACTCGTTGTGTCCGACTCTTTGCGACCCTATGGACCATAGCCTGCCAGGTTCCTCTGTCCATGGGGATTCTCCAGGCAAGAATACTGGAGTGGGTTACCATGCCCTCCTCCAGGGGATCTTCCCAGCCCAGGGATCGAACCCAAGTCTCATGTCTCCTGCATTGGGAGGTGAGTTCTTTATCATTAGTGCCACCTGGGAAGCCCGCATCAAGCTTCAGGGTTCTGTTAATGCAGCGGATCCCTGTTCTTCTGGGGCCTCTGTCAAATGCTCAAATGCTGAGCTTGGAACATCTGGGCACAGGGATCCTTGTTGAGGGTCAGTTCATTTTTAGTCCATGTGAGCATTTCTTAAGACTTGTTTCTAAAAAAAAAAAAAAAAAAAAAAGACTTGTTTCTTTTTGTTTCATTTTTTCCCCAACAGAGTGAGTGTTCAATCAATTATCATTAAGCTCCCCCTATCCCTGCTGCACCAGGGAAAATAATTTCGATTTGTCTTAACACCAGTTTTTCCCCAATCCTTTAAGATCTTTGTCTCGTTGTGCATCCAGCCCTTCCACCACATGGCATAAGTTTTACCTCATTGCAGTCAATTTCCTCTTACAGTTAATTTCCTAGGAGGTTTCATGTTATTTTATTTTTCCATAAAACTTGTTTCTTAAGTTTCTGCTAAAACTCTTGATTTTCCCTTTCTTTTCTTTCCTTTTTTTGACTACACCACACGGCATATGGGATCTTAGTTCCAACCAGGAATGGAACCCACATCCCCTGCAGTAGAATCTCAGAGTCTTAACTACTGGACCTCTAGGGAAGACCTGACCTTCACTTTCTTTTTTTCAAAAAATTATTTAGTAATTTTTGGCTGTGCTGGGTCCTTGTTGCTGCGCCAGCTTTTCTGTAGCTGTGGCGAGCCCGGTTTACTCTCTAGCTGCGATAACCGGCTTTTCATCGCAGTGATTTCTCTAGCTGCAGAGCAGAGGCTCTAGAACACTCGGGCTTCAGTGGTTGCAACATGTGAACTCGGTAGTTGCCACTCCCAGGCTCTGGAGCCCAGGCTCAATAGTTGTGGCACACGGGCTTAGTTGTTAGGATATGGGATCTTCCCAGACCAGGGATCGAACCCATATCTCCTTCACTGGGAAGCGGATTCTTTACCAATGAGCCACTGTGACCTTCACTTTCAAACTGTGCTTTCTCCAGTTGCAACGATGCTTGCAATCTGAAGATGATAACACCATCTGCATCTCATCATCTTATATTTGGTCTGTATTTGGTTCCCTGGCCCTGTAATGGTTTATAAAGACATGTTTAGCCCTGCAGTATTTGGAGAAGGAAATGGCAACCCACTCCAGTGTTCTTGCCTGGAGAATCCCAGGGACGGGGGAGCCTGGTGAGCTGCCATCTATGGGGTCGCACAGAATCGGACACGACTGAAGTGACTTAGCAGCAGCAGCAGCAGCAACCCTGCAGTATAAATTTGTATCCCCATAGCCTCTTGGTCTCTTGCCCTCAGAATCACTGTCCTCTGAGTCAGCAGCAAGATCAAACCTTCAGACAGATTCTGGCTCTTCCTTCACCACTTAAATCTTGTTCCGGACCTGGCTGTGAGTTTTCAGACCTTCTCCTCCTAAGTTCACTCACCTTAGATTCCTTCCTTGTGCTTTTGACAGTAGTTCAGAACTTTGGGAGAATCCAAAGGACTGTACTAGTGTTCACTTACCAACCTGAGTTCCAGCTGGAAAAACTCATAGTCAGTGGAATGTGCAAACTCTTTAAAAGTCAAGGATTTACAGTCTGACTGTAAAACAATTAGCAAGGAAAGCACAATATAAAATCTTTTATCTGGGAAACAATCTGTATCTATATATATACAAGAGCCATTTGAATAGTGCAATTCTACCTTGGAACTTTGTCCATTCTTTTTTGAGATATAATTGACATATAGTATTATATTAGTTTCAAATGTACAAGGATCCTATATTTGTATATATTGTGAAATGACTGCCCCAATAAATCTAGTTAACATCTGTCACTACACCTAGTTTCAATTTTTCTTTCCCTTGCGATGAGAACTATAAAGATCTACTTTCTTAGCAATTCTCAACAAAGGCAGTATTTCTTACAATTTTTATTTCTTTTATTTGACTGCATCAGGTCTTGGCGGCATGTGGAATCTTGGTTGCCGCACATGGACTCACTAATTGACGTGTGAAGGTTCAGCAGTCACAGCTCTTGGCCTTAGCTGCTCTTTGGTATGTGGGAAATTAGTTTCTTGACCAGGGAGCGAACCCATGACTTCCGCACTGCAAGGCATATTCTTAACCACTGGACCAACAGTAAAGTTCCTCAAACAATACAGTATTATTAACTGTAGTCACTGCGCTGTACATTATGTCTGTAAAACATTTGTTTTATAACGAGAAGCAGTACCTTTTGACCACCTTCACCCATTTTGCCTACCTCTCACCTCTGGCAACTACTAATCTGTTCTCTCTATCCATGAGCTTGATTTGCTTCGGTTTGGGGGTAGTTTTTTGTTCATTTTTTGGGCTTGTTTGTTTGAATCCTACATGCAAGCGAGAGCATTTTATTTGTTTTTGACTTATTTCACATAGCATAATGCTTTTACAGTCCATTCATTTTGCCACAGATGGTAGGATTTCTTTCTTTTTATGGCTAAATAATATCCTATTCTCTCTATATATAGTTGTACATGTGTGTATATATGTCACATCTGTATTCATCCTTTGAGGGACACTTAGGTTGTTCCCACATCTTGGCTATTACAAATAACGCTGCAGTGAACATGGGGATATAGGTATCTTTTTAAGTTTGTGTTTTTACCCAGAAGTGGAATTTCTAGGTCATATGATAGTTCTGTTTTTAATCTGCATATTTTTTTCCATAGTGGCGGCACCAATTTACATACCACCAACAATGTACAGGGTTCCCTTTTTTCCACATCCTTGCAAACACTTGTGATTTCTAGTCTTTTTTATAATATCCATTCTGATAGGTGTTAGGTGATATCTCACTGTGATTTTAATTTGCATTCCCCTGATTATTAGTGATGTTGAGCATCTTTCCATGTACCTGTTGGTCATTGGTATGTCTTCTTTGGAAAAACATCTTCAGTTACCTCTGCCCATTTTTTAATCAGATATTTTTTGCTGTAGACTTGTGTGCATATATATAAAATCAGATTTTTTTTGCAAAAAAAATCTGATTAAATAGTTTCTATTGAAGCATAATATTTTTTTCTCTAAGACCACCCTCATTTCTACCAAAGATAACCAAATTGACCTTCATTTGTTTTCAAAGTAAGTTTAGTTTTGTTAAACTTGGCCTGATTATTTACATAAGTTCAGCAAGAACATCAATTGACCATAGAGGCTATTTTAAGTCTGCATTGGTGGAACTTTTCATAAAAATCTCCAGATTAAATTTTTTTAATAGCCTCTTGAGGCTAGGAAGCCATGTTAAGGACTTGTCATCAGGCTCACCTGTAATACCTACATTCAGGTAAATTCCTCTCTTCTTGAAGGCCCACAAAATATCCTGAGGTTGACAGGCTGCCAGAAAGTGACCTTCCTTAGTCTCCTGACAAGGCTGTTGGAAACAGTGTGAGCAAGGAAGCAGGCTGCTTTTCTAGGGAGCTTTATGGCTCCGTTGTCAATTTCAGTTCCTAAAGCTGTCTGTTCAAATCTGATTCTATGTACATTCTCCAATAAGACATTGTAGTCAAAGCCAGGGCAATACAACTAATGTTTCTAAATGTGTCCTGTTACAAACAGACCAGATTCTTAGTAAACTTATATAAATAACTGTATTGTCATAAAAATGAGAAAGAATGCTTACTAAGAGCTTCCAAATTCTGGAGGGATCCAGTAGGGAGAGAGATAAATGTTTCAATTTTGCTAGCAAAGGTATAATTTACCAAATTGCTGTGATTCATAGTGAGTGTAAGAGGAAATGCTTTTGAGTGTAAGAGGAAAGGTTTTCTTGTTTCTGGAAAACAAACATTTAAAAAAAACAACCTATAGCATTTCAGACAAAATATCATAAAAATTATAAACATATTCATGAGTTCATTAGGTCTTATGTAACTAATTAGCATTGATCATTTGTTTAGAAGTTTTATGAAGCTATCAGGTTTGCCATTACAGTTCTGTAATCTTACCTAGTTCAATGGTATGATCTGAAATTTATCAGAAATATATACTTGTCAAAAAGTCCTTTCTATGAGTCTTCTTGAAGATGAAGCATCTTTGCAGAAGCATCAGTAATAACTGTCTATAAATGACAAAAAAAAATGGCATGGTTAAAGATATGATTACAATGTAATTGACAAGGAAATTTGGTTATTTCTATGACATACAACATTTTAAGATGATAACTAAAATTATGACTGATAGCATTTTATCAGGATATGTCAGATTTTTAGGAATTTCACATCATTTTTTTAGAACATATGTATTCATCAATGCAATATAACCTAAGATGGTTTATCATCACTTACTTGACAATGCGTCCCATGTAATGTAGCATGCCAATCAAGCCTTATCAGCTTAATATCTCTCTTTGACATGTTTAAGGGACCCTTTGAAGAATCCCAAAATTGGCTAGAGGTCAGAAAGACTTCATTTAGAATTTGATTTGAGAAAGTTTATAAAAGATATCAGAAGGTTTTAAAACACTTGTTCAAATAGGATCATAAGTCACTGTGAAATAATGCTTAGTTATTCACTTAACCAAAGTGACAAAGACTGTATAGGCAAATACAGAAAATTTAATAATTGTTTAAAAAAAAAAACCAACTCCTATGCTCTGGTAATATGGAAAAGATTCAGTGTACGTAATCAAAAACCTGATAAAACAACATAGGAAATTATTTGGATGAAACATGAAAATCTCTGCTTTTTAGACAGACTACTCAGAGGTAAAGAAACACCTATTACAATTTCCTTATCAAAGAGGACTTTTGTCTTTTCAATATGGAGAAAAAAACAAATTCTAATTTTGTACCAGCTTTTAATATTTATTCACTCAAATTCATTTCAATCTTAGCCAGTGCTGACCATGCACAAGACTTTTTTCTCAAGGTTCATTTCCCCTAAACCCTCTTAAACTTCCCCTTTTCCATTCAGATTTTGTCCTATGCTTTCCTTCTCTTTCTCCCTTTTAAGCATTTTGTTTATTTATTTACTTTTGGCTGTGCTGGGTCTTGGTTTCATTTCTGCACGCGGGCTTTCTCTAGTTGCGGTGTATGGGTTTCTCATTGCAGTGGCTTTTCTCGTGGAACACAGGCTCTCGGGTGTTCAGATTTCAGTAGTTGCTACGTGTGGGCTTAGTTGCCCTGTGGCATGTGAGATATTCCTGGACCAGGGATTGATTGTCCCTTGTATTGGCAGGCAGACTCTCAACAACTGGACCACTTGGGAAGTCCCTCCCTCTCTTTTTTTAAACCTCTCTTTAGGACCTCTCTTTTCTTTTTGTTGTTGTTCAGTAGCTAAATTGTGTCCAACACTTTGCAACCCATGGACTGCAGCATGCCAGGCTCCTCTGCCTTCCACTATCTCCCAAAGTTTGCTCAAATGAATGTCCAGTGAGCCAATGACGCTATTTAACTACCTCATCCTCTGCCACTCCCTTTTCCTTTTGCCTTCAGTCTTTCCCAGCATCAGGGTCTTTTCCAGTGAGTCGACTCTTCAGGTAGCCAAAGTATTGGAGTTTCAACTTCAGCATCAATCCATCCAATGAATATTCAGGGTTGATTTCCTTTAAGATTGGCTGGTCTGATCTCCTTGTTGTCTGAGAGACTCTCAAGAGTCTTCTCCAGCACCACAATTTGAAAGCATAAATTCTTCAGTGCTCAGCCTTTTTTATGGTCCAACTCTCTATTCCCTTAGCAACATTCATTTACATTTTTTGTATCTTTTTTAAAAAATTTCCTTGCATATGAATATATTTTTCTATTTATTTTACTGGTTTCAATTACATCAAATATTTAGAATTATTGGAACTCGATTCACAAACTTTTTCTAGTGACAATTAAAAAGTAAGCAAGTGTGAACTGTTTGCTTTTTGATTGGCATACTTATGAATACATTTCATAGTTTCTAGAAACATTCATTTCCTCATAATTTTTTTCAATGTGGTATAATATGTGTTTTTAATGGACCTAAACATCTTTAGTTTTTCTGTAATAAGACAAAAGTAGGTAAACTTAAGATTTGTTTAGCAAGTGATGCTTCAGTATCTTCCATTATTTGGAAATTATCTAGAATATTCAGTGAATTCCCATCATTTAACTTAGGAAAACTCTAATGTTTTAAGTTACCAAAGGATTTGGGGAGATAATTATAAGTTTTATCCCACTTGCATCTATCTAAATCATTTGTTCCCAGTAATGTGCATATTACCCATGAAAACTTTATGAGACATTAAACAAAATCAATCATTTTCTTTCTTTAAAAAAATGAATTTTTTAGACTGCTCTGGGTTTTCACTGCTGCATGTGGGCTTTCCCTAGTTGTGGTGAGCTGGGGCCACTCATCGTGGTGAGTGTTTTTGTTGCGGAGCCTGGGCTCTAGAGTGCACACGCTTCAGTAGTTCCGGGCTCAGTAGTTGTGGCGCACGGGCTTTGTTGCCCCGTGGCATGTGGGATCTTCCCAGGCCAGGGATTGAACCTGTATCTCTGAGCCACCAGGGAAGCTCCTGGAGACAGGTTTAATTCTGGACAGGTGGACCCAACTAACGGCTCCCTGGTGTTTCACCACTGTGGGAGTGCTCGGCAGGACTTGCTGAGGACTCTTTAATTTCAGAAGTAGCTTGTAGGGGTTCATTTTTCCAGGACTTTATGAATACCCAGTCTCCTGAGTTTACAGTGGGGTAAACTGGGGCTGTTACCTGGAGGGGGCTGGCCTCTGTTTCCATTTTCTTGTGACCTACTGAACCTGGCCTGGGTTAATAACACTGCAGATGGGCTTGGGTTTCTGGGTCAGTTAACATGTTTAGAGTGAGAGAGGGTCTTCCATAAGACATTTCAAAAGGGCTTACCTTGGTAGCTGTCTTAGGAGTCATCCTGACCGTTAAGAGAGGTATTGGCAGCAGGCGATACCACCGCTCTGATGTTTCCTGACAATTTCCTTAAGGTTTTCTTTAGAGTCTGATGAGCCTGCACTATTTCCTGGAGGACCCAAGTCTCCAGGGTGAGTGCAGGTGGTATTTGATACCTAAGGCCTAAGATAGCTGTTGGGTAACCTTTGCTACAGATGAACAGCCATTGTCACTCTGGAGATGGCAGGGCAACCTGAACCTGGAAATGATTTCTCTTAAAAGCACTGTGGCCACTTCAATTGCCTTTTCTGCCCTAGTGGGGAAGGCCTCTATCTATCCAGTAGAAAGTATCTATAAAGACTAGTAAGGGGACTTCCCTGGTAGTCCAGTGGTTAAAAATCTGCCTTCCAACGCAAGGGACACAGGTTCAATCCCTTGTCAGGGAACCAAGATCCCACATGCCATGGGGCAATTAAGCCTGTGTGCCGTGAACTACAGAGCCCAGCGCTCTGGAGGCTGAGCACAACTACTGAGCCCACATGTCACAACTCGAGAGAAGCCTGCGTGCTGTGACAGAGATCCCGAGTGCTGCGACTAAAACTCAGTGCAGCCAAAAATAAAATAAATAAATAAATATTTTTGAAAAGACTAGTACGTATTTGAAACCCTGGAAAGAAGGCATCTGGGTAAAATTTGTTTTTCACTCCTCTTCTGGCTAAGTCCCAGTTGCCAGACTGGGCTAGCAAGAGGGGAAGGAAGCTTGAGTGGCACAGAGGGCACAGGCTCGAGTAACCCTCGTTATTGTATCTGAGAGTCCTTTTCTGTAAAAAGCTAGAAAACAACTGTAGACAATGCATTTCTCCCAGGTAGAGAGAATTATGCAACCCTTTAACGATTTTCCATTGTTCAGAAAGAGTTATAAGTAATTTCTGATCTATGTGCCACCAATCATCCTCTCCCTTAATTCCCCTTTGGTCCCGTGCCCAGCTCACTTCAGGAGTCGAATACCTGGGTACAATGTTAGACATGATCAGGAATGGGATTAATGTCATTTCTCTTATAGACAATAGGGCAGCTTTCTTAGCTTCCTGATCTGCTCTGTTTTTCCCTGGATAACTTGGGAATTTCCCTTTGGTGCCTGTGGCAGTGGGTGACTACCACTTGTTTTGGCTTTTGGGACTGTTTGTATGAGGTGCAAAGTCTCAGCCCCATATTTTATAGGGGAGTTTCTTGCATTTAAAAGTCCTCCTTTCCAGAAAGCTGCATAGGCATGTAAAACAAGGAAGGCATATTTTGAGTCTGTATATTTATAACTTTTCCTTCCCTTAGAGTTAAGGCTCTGATTAGAGCTATCAGTTCAGCCTTTGGGGCTGAAGGGTTGAGTGGCAAAGGTTTTGCTTCTGTGACACTGTGGGTGCTCACCATAGCATAGTCTGCCCTCCTGATGAGAGGGACAGAGTAAAGGGACAAAGTAAATAATTAAATAGTTAATCCCACTAGGGGATTATAAATAGAAAAAATGTGGGAGACCCCTATTTGTTAATGATTACTCAAGAGAGAAGGTTTGCTTAACCACAAAATCAGGTAGGCTTGCTTAGCAACCAAACCATGTAACAGAAGCTGGAGACATGCCCCCAAACAATAAAACAATGTGACGTAAGACCCACATCATGCCCAGTGAGCTCAGTAAGTTAATGATCTCTACGACATGCTCTCTGCACACATAAGAAAGGATAATTTGTAGACCTAGCTTGACCATGAAGGGACAAGAAATCTCCCCTTCTCAGTCTGCAGGAGATGATGATGGAAGCATGACGTCTACTCTAGAAAGGCAGAGGAGTTCTTCTTCACCTCCCCACTTTTCCTTTGATTGTAAAACTGTAGCTTAGAAAGTTCTCGGGGCACAGCATCTCTTACCTATGCGTCTGTAAAGCCTCACATGCATCCTATTCTAATAAACCACTTCTTATCTGTCACTTTGCCTCTTGCTGAATTGTTTACTGCACTGAGACATAAAGAACTGTGTACCAGGGCTCATCAGAGCCCCCCAAATGACACCAAACAGTTTCACTGATACCATCTTTAATCAAACTACTGCCATCAGTAAACTGTTCTTCCTTAGGGTTTTCTATGGCTCGATCTGTTAGACCTACAGGAATAGACCTGCTCCAGGGTTTTGAGGCAAGAATGTAAAGTTCTGGTTCTACACTGGACATTGGTGTAGCTGGGTTCAGGGTGTGGCAAGTTTTAAGAGTCACTGCTAGAGAATCAAGAAGTAAAGCCTGTACTTAGTATTCAGCCTCCTGTTAGCCAGTGGTGGCCTTTGATCTCCAGAATCAAGCTTTGCACTTGAAGGGGAGGGGGGTGTCTGGACTTCTAGTGGCCGTCCAAAGGTAAGCTTCGTTGCTCCTTCCACTAACAGAGTGGTGGCATCTACTGCCCGGAGGAGGCCAGGCCAGCCTCAAGCCATTTGCTTGGAGAAATAGCCTGTGGGCTGAGGAACTTCCTCTAGCTTTTGTACTAGGAACCCCCAGAGGTGTCCCTTGATTTTCAGCTCCATACAAGATGAATGGCTTGTTTAAACTGGGGGGACCCAGAGCAGAGGCTTTGGTGAGGGAGGGCCTGCTTGATATCATTAAAAGCCTTTTCCTGTTCCCTGTTCCAGAGCAAAGACTTGGAATCAGGGCCTTTAGTGGCTTCATGTAGGGGCATGGCCGTTAGCCCAAGTCCTAGAATCTGAATTCTGCAAAATCTTGCCATGCCCCAAAAGTACAGAGATGTTTCTTAGTCTAGGCCCAGGATAGCTAGTTTTCTGTCTGAGATAGCTATCTACTCACAGGGTTTATAATATATCCCAGGTATTTAACCTGTTGCTTTGAAATTTGTTCTCTTCTCTGAGAGACTCTGTAATCCTGGGTTTCAAGGAAAATAAGGACCTCAATGGTGCTTTCATCTGAGGCCTCTCTTGCGGGGCTACCTGTTAGTATGTCATCTATATATTGTAGAACAGCACCTCCTTTTATGTATACTTAGTTCCTTTCTAGGGCCTCAGCGAACAAGTGTGGGCTATCCTGAAACCCCTGAGGCAATACCGTCCACGTATATTGTTGCATTTTGCCTAAGTCAGGGTTAATCCACTCAAATGCAAACAGATACTGTGACGAGGGCTGAACTGGGATGCAGAAGAAGGCATCCTTGAGGTCGAGCATGGTAAACCATTGAGCATTTTCAGGGACCTGAGAAAGTATGTCAAAAGGACTGGTCAGGAGGGGATGTATAGGGATCACAGCGTTTGCTACCTTAAGGTCTTGTCTCATCCCATATTCCTTGTTTGGCTTAACAACTGGCAGAACAGAAGTATTATATGGAGACTGGCAGGGTACCAAGATTCCATGCATTAAGAATTTATCTCGGGGGGGTTATAACCCCCTTTTTGCTTCTAGGTTGATGGGGCACTGTCTCTTGTTAGGGTAAGTTACTTATGGCTTAAGGCTCATTTTTATGGGTTCGGCGTTTCTGGCTTTCCCAGGGACCCCTCGGTCCCACCCGGGAGAGCTCACTGCCGGCAGAATGTGATTTGGAATAGGATTTTGTTCTTCTGGCTTGTCTTCATTGTCAGGGTCCAGATGAGTGGGCTGCTGGGGGTCTCCTAACTGGAGTATGGCCTGGTTAGGGAGCTCAGGAGATCCTGCTCCACCAGGCGATTGGGACACTCATGCATAACTAAAAAGGCAGTGAAATCAACCACTGCTCCAATGGGCAAGTGAGAGCCCCAGTGAAGTAATGGGTATGAGGCTTTCCGTCAACACCAGTCATAGTACAGCTTTTGGAGGAAAGAGGTCTTGAGTGAGAAATTAAGACAGAGTAGTTTCTGTATCAACTGAAAAATCAATTTTCTTGCCTGCCACATCAAGGACTGGCTGGGGCTCCTCAGTGGAGATAGACTAAAATTCCTGGGCTGTCTCAGTCACCCAGCATGACCATCTCGGGAGCCGGTTTCCCCCTCTCCCTTGGGGAGTTCCCCTCTGTTTGCAGGCTGGGTATTGCCAGGGGAGCTCTTTCTGGCAATCTCAGGCCCAGTAGCCAGTTGACTTGCATTTTTAGCCTTCCCCTTGTCCCCTGTGGCTCCGCTAGTTAAGAATCTGCCTGCAACGTGGGAGTCCTGGATTGGATCCCTGGGTTGGGAAGATCCCCTGGAGAAGAAGGGAAAGGTTACCCACTCCAGTATTCTGGCCTGGAGATTTCCATGGACTGTATAGTCCATGGGGTCACAAAGAGTCAGACACAACTGAGCAACTTTCACTTTCACTTGTTGATTTTACCTCCAGACAGAGTCTTCTTTCTTGGCCCCCTTGGGTTGTTCTGAGGTTGCAAAGGCATGGCTGACTGCTCTCAGGTTTACGTAAGCCCTAGCCTGTCTTTTCTCACGCTGAGTCCTTTTTTTTCCTCCTCAGCCTGATTTCAATTGTTAAATACCCCAAAAGTTACCTCTAGGAGTTGGGGCATGGGGGTTTGTGAGCCAAATTGTAACTTTGGGGTTTTTTGCCCAATATTGGGGTGGACTAGATGATAAAAGTGTTTCTGACTGACCAGAAGGGGAGGGACTTATGTTGGTATGCTTTCTAAATACCTCTGCTAGCTGCCTGTGAAAGATGGCTGGGTTTTCTTTCTCTTTTTGGGTTACCTCTTTAACCCTTTCAATAATGACTGGTGTTTAGACACATTTTCTCATGATACAGATTGGATCATGTTTCCTGGCTGTTGTTCCCACCTGGGAATTATAATTTGGGGGTTCCTGATTTGGAACTGCATCACCATACATAACATGATGTTAGGGTTGCTCTCTGGCAAGCTGGTCAGCATGCCCCTGGGCTGTTGTCCAGATTCTCTGTTTTTCCCCAGCAGTACAGCAGGTGGATAGAGCTACTTGGTCATCTTTCTAAGTTAAGTCATAGATCAGGGCTAGGTAATGAAACCCATCAACAAACTTACTTGGGTCTTCAGAAAATTGGCCCAGTTTCTGCTTGCATTGGCTAAGTCAGTTAAAGAGGACGGCACATGTATACTCTGATTGTTCCTTCACCATTTGCCACTTCCCTAACAGGGCATGACTTTTTCACTCCTTGGGGATAAGAAGTCCCACCATGGGTCACCCTGCAGGACTATTCTCTCGAATCTGGGCTATCAGATTGTGGGATATAGGGGAACATAGGGAGGCAGAGTTGGGGATTGGCCGGAAGGACCAGGAGAAGTTGTTGTCTTTGGAGAATCTTGTGGCTCTGAGAAGCAGAGACCCTGTGAGGAGTGGGAGGGGCTGGGTTAGCATCCTGACAGAATGGGAATCATCTAAGATATCAGGAAAGTTTTCTGATTCCCCAGGCTTTAAACGGTAAGAGCCATATAGGGCAGGATTCTGGTAAAGAAACAAACCGGAAGCTTGAAGAGAGGGAACCTCAGTCCATTTCCCATTTTGCAATAGTAAAGATCTAATTGTGAGATATTATTATAATTTAGGGACCCATTTGCAGACCATTTTTCTCCATTTCCCAGCTAATACAAAGGTCAGGCACTGCTACAGTAAGACTTAAGTTTCTCCTTTCTTAGCCTTTCTTCCATCTTAAAAAATTTCCAGTAGCTAAGGATACATTCGAGGAATGTTTCTTCTGGCTTTGAAGGGGACCCTCCCATGTTGAGTAACCTGCAACCAAGAACAGAGTGCTCCTAGAAGTGTAATCCAGCTTCCTACATACCTTTAGGAGGCAATGGAAGGGGTTCAGAGCATCCCTGGGGTTCTCTTTGATCTTATTGCTTGACGGGGTTTTGAGCATCTTCTGCTCCCCCATCGAATCACGGTCAGACGTTTCTCTGGCCCCCTTGATACCCTGCGCAAGGTGCCCAACCCAACACCACTTTGAGAAGGACTTTCGAGCCTGTATAGACTGGTTGCCAGGGCTTGGCTTAGGAAGGAATCCCTTGCCTGGAAAATCCCAAGGACAGAGGAACCTGGCAGGCTACAGTCCATGGGTCACAGAGTCAGACACGATTGTGCATGCACACACATGCACACACACACTTTGTTTATAGAGCTTATGTCCTGTGATAAGTCTCCCTACGCTGGAGTGTATTCCTTGAGACTGAGCATCTATGAGGTTCATAATTTGGGCCTTTGGGGGTGGCCAGCCCAATAGGCTGTCCATGGCAGTATGGAGGTTGCCAAGGCCTGGAGTAAGGGAGAGGTGGGTTCTGATAGATGCAAAGAGAAACACTTGCAGAACCTGGAGTTGGGCGATCAGAAGATGGCATGGGGTTCAGGGCTCGAGGGCCAAGTGGGAAAATCCTCATAGTAAATTTCTGGGCATTTAGTAAGGTGGGAGACTAGACAGCAGAAAACCCCAAAATCCTTTGCCCCGTCTGTCTCGCAGCTAAGATAGAAGTGGGTACCATCTGACAGTTCTGACACGGGCAGCACTGAGGTTGACGGCAGAAGGGTCGCAGCTTAGGAATGTTACCCAGGCAACGCTTTCCTAAAAGGGCGCGGAGGCCTGAGGTGAGAAAGAAACCTAGCTGTGTGAGGAAAGTGGAAGAAAAAGGCACAGTGGGGGGTTCCATGTGGGACAGAGAGAGCAAGAACAAGTGTGAGAGAGGGAGAGAAAGAGACACAAAAGTCGCCTTGGGTTCCCAGGACTGAAGCTCACCGGGGCTGTGAAGGGAGCCCTGGGTGTGTGGCTCTCGGGGAGTCAAGGGCAGCCAAGGGGAGCGTGGGGCGAGAGGAGACACGCCCGAGGATCCAGCACGAAAGGGCGAGCACAGCGTCCCTGAGGCCACAGACGGTGGTGGTGCCCGCCGGGGGCTGCCAGGGCGTGTGGGGCCGGATGGGGGCCTCCAGCAGCTGAGGCAGTAACGGTGCTGGAGCGGGGCAGAGCGTCAGGGGCAGCCCTGTCCATGAGACGGGAGAACTGGGGTCCAGGAGGAGTTTCTTGTTCAGATGGAAGACACCTGAGGAGTCTTTACTGCTGATGGGAAAGCCCTGGAGAGACAGAAAGGTTGCCCAGAGTGACCTGAACTTCCAGTCTAGCATATCTGAGAGGGGACAAAGTCTTCCTGGATGGAGGTGACCACCCCCCCACCACCCACAAAGCCCAGCTGCTTGAGGAGTCAAGGAGGTGATAGTCACCCAGCTGGAGGGGGACAAGCGGGTCTGTCCTGGACAGTTCCCCGGGAGCCTGGGAGCCCTGGGGGGCTGGCCTGAGGATCACCCCAGCTCTTCCCTTTTCTCCCCACCTCTCTCCTTCTCTCCCTTTCCTCTCTCTGATCTGAAGTCGCAAATTATCTTCTAGCTTAGTTTTGCTTCTCACATTAACGTCTAGACAGCACCGTCCAAGGGAAATATAATGGGATTTACAATTTTCCAGAGGTTATTTTTTTTAAAAAGTAAAACAAACAAAAGCCCAAACAAGGACTTCCCTGGTGGTCCAGTGGTTGAGAAGCAGCCTCCCAATGCAGGGGACACAGATTCGATCCCTGGTCTGGGAAGATTCCGCATGCCTCAGAGCAATTAAGCCCATGCTCTGCAATGGGGAGATATCACCACAAAGAGAAGCCTGCACACCGCAACCAAGACCCAGCCCAGCGGAAAATGAAAGTAAGTAAAAATTAAAAAAAAAAAAAAAATCCCAGGTGAAGTCAATTTTAGTAAAATTTTATTTAACCCAATATATACAAAATATTATCTTGACATAAAACCAATAGAAAAATTAGATAATTTTACAATTTTTTTCATAGCAAGACTTCAAAATGCTGTGTATATTTTATGGTTGTATAATAGAATATCTGAATTCAGGTACTAGATTTTCATCAGAAATACTTGGCCTGTATCTAGATTTCATAAAAAGTAATTTCATTACATTTGAAAAGGCAGGTTCACATACCCACGGGCTCCAACACACAACATCAGTTTTCCTGTGATGGTCTGAGCCCCTGCTGGTCCGGAAGCCCGCGGCTCTGGGCTCTGTCCTGGAGCTTTTCTTCCGAGCAACGAGAACGCTCTGTAATGATGTCTGCCTTTGTCACTGCTACTGTTCTCAACAAAGAGTGCACATAGGTAAGTACCCACAGCATATTTGCTGAATAAATATATTTACATCAAAATTTTAAAAACCCAGAATCTCCCCCTCTCCTTAGATGATGCACTGTCTACAAAGACACAAGCTGCTGGAAGAGAGTGGGTCTTTCCCATTCTTCTCAGTGGCTGAGGACAGAGACTTTTGATCCCATTGCCCCTGTGCACAGGAACAACTGGGAAACAGGACAGCGCCGCCCGCCCCCACCTGCTGTCACACCAAACGCACAGCCACACCCACACTTGCACCCGGCCCCCTCTGCACTCAGTCCTGACTTCCCCAGGGCTGCTTGAAAATAGTGCCAAAGGTGGCAGGGCTCACTTGGGTCCCTGGGTCATGTTTTCTGTTTGCCGTGGGTTACTTTCAACCTGATCAGGACCTTTCTAGCGCCCCATAAAGACTCAGCAGGACCAAGAGAATGGGACCAGCTCCTGCTGAGTCCTCACTGGCCACCCCAAGCTCCAACCCCAGCCCATCTGCCCCTCTGCAGCTCCTGAGACCCCATCCATTCTGCAAGGCTGGGGTGTTCCAGCTCAAGCCTGGGCTCTCTGCCTCTCAGCTGCATTGTCTTTCACTACCTTGCCTGCTTTGCACCCTCCTTTGCATCCCAGACTCCGAACTCACCCTGCCCATTTGCTACGGCACCCAGTGGGAGGCTGGCAGAGCCTGAGCGCCCCCTCTGCTGGACACTGATGAGATCCAGAGGTCACTGAACTTGCGAAGTATATTTGTAACATGTGATAAAGCAGAAATATAAAAATATAAAAAATATAAAAATATTCATTTAGGGAATAAAATGTTCTCCCTGAAGGCAGGAAGAAGACAGGGATATAAACATGGTCCTCTAGGTGACAGGACAACAGCGTTGTCCCACAGAAAATCCACCTCAGCACTGATCTGGAGGCTCTTGGGGCTGCTGCTGCCTGTCAGCCTATCTACAGATTATTGGATGGCTGGCACAAATTCCCTGTAAATAATAGCAAAGTTATGTGCTAGGTCATCTCCTAGAAGATGATACATAGTTTTATATCCTGGTGAGTCTTTCTATCACCTATAAAATGAAAATAAATTAGAACTCTTTTACACTGTTGAACAAGTTTAATAAAATGTAAAAGAACCTCACTACAACTGACTCAAATTCATTCTTTTTTTGCAGTTAAGTAATGTTCCACTGTCTATATGTACCACATCTTTATCCATTCATCTGTCGATGGACAGCTAGGTTGCTTCCATGTCCTGGCTAAATGGTGCTGCTATGAATGCTGGGGTACATGAGAGGATAGAGCCTGTTATACAGAGTGAAATCAGAAAAAGAAAAACAAATATTGTATGTTAATGCATATATATGGAATCTAGAAAAATCACATTGATGAGCTTATTTGCTGGGAAGGAATGGAGACGCAGACACAGAGAACAGGCTTGTGGACACAGTCGGGGAAGAAGAGGGTGGAATGAATTGAGAGAGTAGCTCTGATATACATACACTAACATGTGTAAGACAGATAGCTAGCGGGAAGCTGCTGTGGAGCACCAGGGGCTCAGCCTCGTGCTCTGCGACGATCTAGAGGGCTGGGATGGGAGGGGGCGGGAGGCTCGAGAGAGAGGGGACATATATACACACATATGTATATATGTATATAATTATGGCTGTCTCTTGTCGATGTACAGCAGAAACCAATACAACATTGTCAAGCAATTATCCTCCAATTAAAAAACATTTTTTAAAGTGTAAAATAACAATGATTTTCTATTTCAACTTCCCACTGAGCAACCAAAAAGTGCAGGTGCAATTTATACAGGACCAGGGGCCAACTGCAGGGGCGGGGGTGTCTGTCTCCCCACCTGAAACCACACAGGCCTTGGCTGTGAGGGGTTCAGTAAAAGGATGTGACAGGACTCTACACTCATACACTGTTTAGGACCTTCTGCAGCCTTTGGCCAGCATGCTGGGGACCAGCAGCGCCAGACGGCTGGCACTACCGCCAGGCGTCCTGGGAACGGTCCGAGAGGCTGGGCTGATCTCCCTGAGGAGGCGGCACAGGGCAGGGTAGGAGCACGGCCCTGCACCCTTCTCGGAGGTGCCAGTGGGGCAGGGACGCCCCCGCCCCCATCGTGCCCAAAGTCAAGGCTCTCACAAGGAGAGAGGCGACATGGCCCCAGGAAAATGACCTTCCCAGGAGGATAGAGAAGGACCGGCGGGGAGAGGGCAGCACAGGGTTTGTACAACTTCATGGGGCATGCAGACCAGCCCCTGTTTTTGCCAAATAATAAAATACCACCCAGCGTGAATGCACAGGTCTCATTGCTGCTGCTTCCATCCAAGGCTCAGCCCATTAAACTGACTCATTGAGGGCAGGCTGAGCGATGGGCCTGTCTGCCCTTCCCCTGGAGACCAACCAGCTTTGCCAGGTCACCTGTGAGCCTGAGAGTGGGTCTCAGCAGAGCAGTGGAGTCCAGCTCAGTGGCAATATGGTCAGAGGGTGTGTACTGGCTAAATATAGCTCAGCAGCACATTTTTAAAATAGAGAAAAATGTAAAAACCTGGGTTAAATTTCTGAGACCATTTATTTCTTCTCGACCCTGAGGAGAAGAGACCTGTGGGGGTGGGTGGGATCTGCCCTTCCTCCACCCCTCCCTGTCCTGGGAAAGGTGGAGCCCTCCCCCAGGGGCCCTTGCCTGGGGGCTCCCGCGGGCCCTGGAGGGTGGTAGGCGGTGGCTTCATGTCACAGCATCCAGTATGTCTTGCTGAGAGATAACATCCAGGCAGCGGTCCTCGGAAGCTCTGGCGTTCTCCCAGGGGTCTGTCCTCTCCAGCGTGGCCTGGAGAAGTTCTCGGATCCTCCGGTTTTCCTTGGACGTGGACTCCCACACAACTTCCAGCTCGCCTTCCACTTCTCTGAGAGAAATAAGTCATACAAAGAAAATGTTTAAAATAACACAATTTAATAAATACTTACAGAGCCCATAAGAATCGTAAGGTCACAAGAGCCCAAATGGAAGAATGATTAACGTCAGAGAACAGAGCCCGTTGTGTGTGGGTTCTGAAGCAGAGACTCCCAGTGTTGAAAGAAACCGGAAGTGCTCTGCAAACCAAACAAAACACAAAGGCACAGGCTGAAAATGACGTCTGAGCTCTCTTCTGTTTTGCCTCTCCTTTATTTTGGCACCAGTACACACACCCTCTGTTCTCTGTGGCATTAATGTACAACACCACCATGTAACAACTACAGTGGCTGACCCACGGCACAGTGTCCTGGCTGTGGGCCTTGCAGGCCTCTTCTATGTCCCCTCTGCCTGTCCCCACTGCGACCCAGCCAACACTCAGGTGCCTGCCATGCCTCCATCCACAGAGCCACTGATGGGCCCAGACAGAGAGTGAGGCAGGGGGCAAGGAGGGGACTATGGGGAGTGGGGATCACAGCCCAGGACACAGTGAAGACCAGCCCAGATTACATGCCAGGAGGGCGAGTGTCCAGAGGGATCCAAGGCCGCTGAAAAAGGAAAATCCTGAGCCAGGGCCCTGTGACGGACCCCGCATGGGGAGCTGAGGAATCAGGGCAGACAGGGCATGCATGTCCTCAGAGGGCCCACTGACGGGGCAAACCAGACAGCAGCCACTTCCTCACGGGAGCCCCATGGGGAGGGAAAAGCAAGCCTTGGCCTTGGAGGAGGAGCAGGCCTTGGGCAGGACAGCACGGCTGGGGAGGTGGCTCCTTCACGGACACTGCCAGTTGGTTATGCAAAATACTAGAAACTGGGCTACTGGGTGGACTTAGAACTGTTGTCTAGAGAGGAGGACACAACTTCCAGTGCAGGGGGCTTGGGTTCGACTCCTGGTTGGGGAACTAAGATCCCACATGCCCAGCCAAACAACAAACAAAAAAGAAAATAAAAAGAGGAGGGGACCAAGATTCAGGGAGGCCAGTGACATGCCCACTCATTCAATGTCATTTTCCTTGTGAACTGTTGCTTCCTTCCAAAGCCCATTGATGCTAAGTGTTGGGTACTATTTAATTAAACTATGTATAAAAATCCCCAGGCTTCTGTTTTCAGACAAAACACCCAAATGTTTGCAACATCATGATAATTTACAGCTAAACTCAAAGTGAGAAGGAAATTTCTAAGGGCAGAAAAAAAAATATGAAGGCTAAACTGAAGCAGAGGCAGGCAAACAAAATGCTGGTATTGCTTTGAGGACAAAAGCCCACGCTCTATAGAAACCCAGACTTCCAAAGAAAGGAGTCTAGTCTTGGGCCCATGCAAACTGGGTGCAACAAAAAATCCCAGGGCTGACTCATAGCCACGTTTCTCTCCTCTTCTTCCTAGTGACACTCAACTGTGTATCCCAGAATTCCGCAGGTAAGTGGAGATAGGTGAAGAACCCTCAAAGGCAGGATGGTTGGGTGGAAAAATCTGCCAGTCTTCAAAAGAAAGCTGCTCTGAGAGGCTCCTTGGGGGCTATGGTTACTGATTTGTTCTCAAATGAACAAATCTACATTGAATCTGCATTGTTCCCCACTGTAAAGCATCCCCAGGCCCTGACTGGAGTGAACCAAAAGTAAAAAGGCATCTTTGAGGCAATCAGGGAAAAAACTCAACGGAAGAGTTAAAAGTACATTAGACACAACCAGAGGCAGAATTAATGAAGTGGAATATTGAGCAAACAGAAAAATATATGTTAAGAAGTTAAACATTAATTATAAATGTAATAATGGCATTGAGAATTTGTTTTTTTTTTTTTGCTGAGCCACACAGCTTGCAGGATTTTAGTTCCACAACTAGGAACTGAAGCCACAGTGAATGCACGAAGTCCAAACCATTAGACCACCAGGGAATTCCCTGTGAATATTTTAAAAATCTTTTTGTATTAAAAAAAAAAAAAAGCACTACAGATTTTTTTTTTTAAGTTAATAATGAAATTAAAGTGACTACACAAGCGACTTAGCAGCAGCAGCAGCACAGGCTTGAAAGTAATCTCTGGCACCAAGAGAAGCAAATGCAGGCCTTTTCTGGAGAAAAACGTCCTCAATCCAGACCCCCAGGACTCCACAGAGTAAATTCAACCATTCATGGGTTCACAGTAAAAAAAATTACAGTACACAGAACAAAATAAGCCACATAGGGCAAGAGTCAACAAGACCCCCAAATTCCAGATAAAGAAGCTGGCACAGAATATAAAGTAACTATGAATAAAATGTTAAGGAAATAAAAGATGTACTAAAGATAAGCAAAGATCAAGAATTTATTTTAAAAATCACTAGGGAGATTTTCAAAGGAGCCAAATAGGACTTCTGAAATTGAAATACACAGTTGTTGAAATAAAACATCTCAATGTCTGGGTTAAACATACACTGAACAAAACTGAAGAAAAAACTAGTAAATAGAAATATTGAGGAGAATTACGCAGAGTGTAGACCCCCCCAAAAAATCCCCAGAGACAGAAAATGCAAGAGATAAGACACATGGAAGATTCAGTAAGGAGGTATAACATACATTTAATCTGAGTTCCAGAAGGAAATCTAGACGCAATAAGGGGAAAAGACCTACTTCAAGAGATAATGACTGAAAAATTTCAAGAAGTAATGAAAGGCACAAAATCACAGATATAGAGAATAACTTATACCAAGTAGTTGAGTAAAACAAACTCATAGTTAAACATAATGGAAGGGACTTCACTGGTGGTCCATTGGTTAAGACCCTGTGTTCCTAATGCAGGGGACCCAAGTTTGATCCCTGGTCAGGGAACTAGACCCTGCATGCCACAACGAAGATCAAAAATCCTTCATGCCACAGCTAGGACTCGGTGCAGCCATATATATAAATGAATATTCTAATAACACAGTGGAGCTGCAGACTGTAAGAGTCAAGAGGAAATCTTAAAAGAGGCAAGAGATATGATGGACCATCTAGCTTTAAAAATGACAAAAAAGACTTCTCAGCAGTAATAATGAAACAGAGGAGACAGTGAAATGTGGCGAGCGAGAAGACTGTTGAGGTAGAATCCAGCTTCCAGCAAACATCAGCTCATAAGGATGAGGCCAAAATGCAGACACTGTCAGATAAACAAAAACTAAGAAAGCTTACTGTCACTAAAGAAACTTCTAAAGTATGTACTTTAGGAAGGAGAAAAATACTCTGAGAAACAGGGTCTCAGATGCAAAAAAAAAAAAAGCAAAGAAACTGATACACTGTGGGTGAATCAAAATAAACAACTCTATTAAAACTAGTAATATGCAGTTTCTGGGGGTAAAATGATGATGTAAAATAGATCTTTTCTTTTCACCTTCATATATCTGTACTTACATGTAATGACAATAGACAAGAATAGCATATACGCTGAGTGGGGAAATAATTAGATTAGAGCATTAGATCTTGCATTTGGTGGCAGAAATGTAGAGGCGCTGGTTAGTTTTAGATTTTTTAATGTTAAGTAACCGTAGTGAAATTTCAAAGGAAACCACTAAAAGAATAAAAACAGAATGTCTAATTTCTGAACCATTAAAGGGCAAAAAAATAGAATAAGGGAAAAAGTATAAAACAAAGTTCCATTTTATTAATGCAATTCTAAACCACTTGTCTGGCAAGAAACTTGGTATCATTCCAACTTTTACAAAATGACCGTTCATGGTGGTAAGAACTTCTGTGACTATAGAAAACCTGTTAGATAACAGTTTACTCTGCCTGGCATTAAAAAGCATCTGGTGGACAGAAAATAAACAGCTGTCTGCATTCTGCTTGGTATCTATCTAATACACAGATTCTATCATAACTTGAAGAAAATCACGTCTGAATGTCATGCTTTCTCTCCATGTATCAGTTTATGTTCCAGTCTGTCAAAGACAACACAGCCATTCTGAAAAGGCCAACTTAAACGTGGACCCAGACTACTTGAGGGGACTGCCATGCTCACCTTCACAACACATGCGCTATTTCCCAGGGCTGGTTTTCAACACACTGGCAATACCCTCTCTGTCACATGGGGAGCCGCAGCAAACATGATATACCCAGTCTTCTGACTGTGATCTTACGAAAAGGGAAGAATCTGAAACCTTACGGTTCTCAGAAATGAGAACGTAATAGCAGAAATAAAATATTTAATCGAGAAAATTTAAAGTCTCCCAAGAAGATGGAATAAAATAAAAATATTAAAGAGATGGAAAAGACGGGGAGAGGGGGAGGACAATGAGAGGACTGGATTGAGTTAGGAAGTCCAGTATTCAAACAGCAAGAATTTTTAAAGGAGGATAAAAGAAAATGAAGACCTGGGATCTAATGTACAGCATGGAGACTACAGTTAACAGTTCTGTATATCTGAAAGTTGCTAAGAGAGTAGATCTTAAATGTTCTCACCACCACCACAAAAAATGGTAATTATGTGAAGAGAAGGCTAAGTTAACCTTATTATGATAATCATTGTACAATATATATGTATATCAAACCATCACACTGTATACCTTAAACTTATACAAGGTTATATGTCAATTACTAGGAGAAATCTTTTAAAAGAAAAAAAAAAAAGAGAGAGAATGGAGGAGCAAATAAAAAACAAGGTCAGGATTTCCCTAGTGGTTCAGTGGTTAAGATTCCACCTGTCAGTGAAGGAGACACACAGGTTTGATCCCTGGTCTGGAAAGATTCTACCTGCTGCAAGGCAGCTAGGCCTGTGTGCCACAGCTCCTGAGCCCTAAAGCCTGCGCTCCAAAACAAGGGCAAGAAGCCCATGCACTGCAACCAAGACCCAGTGCAGCCAAAAATAAAAAAATATTAAAAAAATCAAGACCAAGATTAAAATCAGATAAAACTAAAAAACAAAAATAAGCAATCAAGTGAACAAAAAACAGGTCCAGAGCATGTTACTGGAAAATCTTACCAAACATTTAAAAATCACAAACATCACCGGGGGGCTGGGGCAGCCAGACCTTTTCTGCTGCAGCGCCTTGTCCAGGACATCCTGCTTGTCCAGGAGCATCCGATGGAGGTGCCTCATCTCCTGCTGGTACTGAGCTGTCTTGCTAGCGAAGTCCTCCTGCTGCTCTGTCAGATGATGGTTCATGTCGTCCAGCTTCAGTGCCATCTGCTTCTTGTACCCCTGGGGACGAGGATGGACTCAGTGAGGGGACGCTGCCTGGGGCCCAGGGGGCTGGCCTTGTGGATGTGCTCCTTCCCCACTCCTGGGCCTATCAGAGCCCCTGAACTGAGTAACCCCGGGACAGGTCTCACCTGGGAGGGCAAGCTGGATCACAAAAGTCATCACAAAGTAATAAAAGAACTTCAAGTATATTAAAAAGAATTTCTGACTTGTACCATGCCTAGTTTTTAACATGCTACAAATAAAAATTAAAACAGAAAGACTTGGCAAGGACTGTCACACTGTATTGGAAAACAGATGACTGAGATAAAAGCCTGATTCACTTATTTTCCTTCTTACATATTTATTGTTTAGCATTTAAGGTTAATAGATTCTCCACTGAGCATTTCCAAAACTGCTGTCACATAGATTTTAACTTTGTAGTTCAACTACAAAGATTTAATTTTGTAGTTAGATTCACAAAAGAGTCAGTTCTCATTAGAAATTATGACATCCAAGAACCTACTATAGGATGACTCTGGAAACTCAAACAGGGGCTCTGTGACAATCTAGAAGGGTGGGGTGGGGAGGGAGCTGGGAGGGAGGTTCAAGAGGGAGGGGACATATGTACACCTGTGGCTGATTCATGTTGAAATCTGGCAGAAAACAACAAATTCTGTAAAGCAATTATCCTTCAATTAAAAAGTAACTTAAAAAAAAAAACGAACCTACTGTATATAGCACAGGAACTCTATTTAATACTCAGTAATGACTGATATGGGAAAAGAATCTAAAAAAGAGGGGGTATATGTGTGTGTGTATGTCTCTGACTCACTTTGGTATATACCTGAAACTAACACAACACTGAAATCAACTACACTCCAATAACAAAATTTAAAAAAGAGAAACTATGACATTCAATTTATACATCTTCTCTGACCCAAGAGTCATTCATTTACTGCAGTTTTTACATGTCCAAGTGAAAGAATATTTTTCACTCTCATTTTATTTATTGATTTCTGGTATTTATTTTTTTGGTCAACAGATATCTATCTTATTTCTATTTTGGAAGCTTACTGAAACTTTATTTTTTGGTAGCCAATCTATAATCAATTTTTGTGACTGTTCTGCATATATCTATGTCTATGTAGACATAGACATATACGGGCTTCCCAGGTGGTTCCAATGGTAAAGAACCCGCCTGCCAATGCAGGAGACATAAGAGATGTAGGTTTGATCCCTGGGTCGGGAAGATCCCCTGGAGGAGGGCATGGCAACCCACCCCAGTATTCTTGCCTGGACAATCCCATGGACAGAGGAGCCTGGCAGACTACAGTTCATAGGGTCGCAGAGTCAGACACAACTGAAGTGACTTAGCACGCATGCACATACGTATATACACACAAATATACCTTATAGATTATGCTGTAAAATTCTATATGTTTACTCTTGTATAGCATTGTGATCTGTCCTGGACTAAAAGAAGTGGATTAAAGCTCCACTAAGCTTCCATTTCCCCTTGTATCTCCTGTAGTTTATAAGTTTTGGTGTTATTTAGTACAGAAACATTCATAACTGCTATATATATATATATATTTTTAATTTTTTTGATGGGGACCATTTTTAAAGTCTTTTATTGAATTTGTTATAATATAGCTTCTGTTTGGTTTTTTAGCCCTAAAGCACATAAGATCTGAGCTTTCCAACCAGGAATTGAACCTGAACCCTCTTCATTGGAAGGGGACGTCTTTTCCACTGGACAGCAGGGAGTCCCAATAACTACTATTATTAACTGTAGTCTTTAGCATTATTAAGACCTCCCCCCGCCCTTTTTTTTCCCTTTGTTTGGTTTCATTTAGTGCTTTGGCCCAAATTTTCTTAGCAGATGTAAAGATCACAGCTTGGCTTTCTTCTTGTTTGCATAAACCTGTATTATCTTCACTCATCCTTTTATTTTTTATCTTTCTGAAGTACTGTTCCTTATGGTCTCTTGGTTCTAGCATGTAAATAGTGTTTTGCTTACTTTCTTTTAATAGGTAAATTAAGCTCATTTATATTTTCTTATATGGCAGATTTATTTGGTCTCAATTTTATTTTATGTTTTATTGTTTTATCTACACACATTTTTTAAGACTTTAATGTAGTTGATTTTCTCTGCTCTCTTTTGCTGTTGTATTTTGCTATTTACGTATGAATCTCTTTTGATTCTTGTAGTTACTTTTATTTTTGTCTTTATATTACATGTCCTTACTCCTCACTTATTGAAGGTAACATAATGTTGGCTCTGAACAATTTTTTCTTCACTCCTCCCCTATTTAAATATGCTAAGTTCTTCCTACTTGATTTTTATCTTTATTTTTATAAAGACATTATTTTCTACTTTTATTTTTTTCATTATTCTCCTCATTCTATTTATTTTTTAAACTTTTTATTTTGCATTGGGGTATAGCCTATTAACAATGCTGTGATAATTTCAGGTGAATAGCAGAAGGGCCTCAGCCATACATACACATGCATCCATTCTCCCCCAAATTTCACTCCCATGCAAGCTGTCACATAACATTGAGCAGAGTTCCCTGTGTTACGCAGTAGGTCCTTTTTGGTTATCCAATTTAAACACAGCAGTGTGTGCAGGCAACCGTAAGTTTGTTCTCTAAGTCTGTGAGTCTCATTCTGTTTTGTAAGTAAGTACATTTGTATCATTTCTTTTTAGACTCCACATAGAAGGGATGCCATAGGATCTCTATCCTTCTCTATCTGACTTCACTCAGTGTGACAATCTCTAGGTCCATTCATGCTATTTATTTATTTTTGGCCGTGCTGGGTCTTCACTGCTGCATGTGGGCTTTCTCCAGTTGTGGCAAGTGGGTGCTCTGGTTACAGTGCTCACGCCTCTCACTGTGGGGGCCTCTCTGGTTGTGGCACCAGGGCTCCAGAGCATGGGCTCAGTACTTGCAGCCTGGCTTAGTTGCCCTGTAGCATGTGGAATCTTCTGGGACCAGGGATGAAACTCGTGTCCCCTGCATGGCAGGCAGATTCTTAACCACTGGACCACCAGGGAAGTCCTTGATTTTTCATCTTTAAACCATATCCTTTGACCTCTTAGTTATTACAGATAAAGCAAGCAGCAAGTTCATTCTATTTTCTATCTTTCTTCCCCATTCACCTATCACTTTTTCCTTGCTTGTTTTATTTCTACATTGTCAGGTTGTATTATGTCTACATTTTATTGCATCAGCTTTATGCCTGCTTTCTAAAAGTCTTAGTTCACAGTTAAATATATTCTTTGCTCATGAGCAGTAGTTTTCTGAAATTTGCCCAATTATTTCTTGGCTGAACTCAAGTTCATTGACCCTTAGGAAAGGTTTATGAGAAAAAAAAAAAAAAAAAGGTTCCCAGAATTCTTACATGGTCAAAACTATCTGTGAGCAGCCTGGTTGAGTGTAATATCCTTAAGTATTCACAGATAGAATTCCACTGCTCTCTGGCATACAGTGTTGCTGTTGAGAAGTATGAAGTCAACATGACTTTCTTTTCTTATGTCTTGATCTTTTGCCTGGGTGTCCAAGGTATTTTTTCTCCTTTTTTTTTTTTTTTTTTTGGTCACCTCAAGCAGCTTTGGATCTTACTTTCCCAAGCAGGGATTGAACCTGAGTCCCCTGAAGTGGAAATGCAGAGTCCTAACCACTGGGCCACCAGCGAATTTCCCAAGGTAATTTTTCTTTATCTTGAAGTCGCAGGTCTTGGTGTCAATTTTCTAGGTCCATCCTGGGTCAGTTTTCCTTTCAAGACATAGATTCGATTCTTCATTTATGTCAGGAAAGTTTACATATATTGCAGCAATGTCTTTTTCAATCCATCTCCCAGAATTATGGAAATAAAATAATAAATGGGACCTACTTTAACTCGAAAACTTTTGCACAGCAAAGGAAATGATAAAATGAAAAGACAACCCACAAATTGGGAGAAAATATTCACAAATGATGTGACCACCAAGGGGTTAGTCTCCAAAATCTACAAACAGCTCATGATGCTTAACAGCATCAAAACAGACAACTCAACCAATAAATGGCCAAAAGACCTAAATAGACATTTCTCCAAAGAAGGCATACAGATGGCCAAGAAGCACATGGAAAGATGTTCAACACTGCTAATCATTAGAGAAATGTAAGTCAAAACTAAAATGAAATATCACCTTACACCAACCAGAATGGCTATCATCAAAAATCCACAAACAACAAATGCTGGAGAGGATGTGGAGAGAATGGAACCCTCCCGCACTGTTGGTGGGAATGTAAATTGGTATAGCCACTATGGAGAATAGTATGGAGGTTCCTTAAAAAACTAAAAATAGAGCTACCATGTGACCCTGCAATCCCACTCCTGGGCCCATATCTGGAGAAAAACATGATCCAAAAGGATATATGCATCCCAATGTTCACTGCAGCACTGTTTACAACAGCCAAGATATGGAAGCAACCTAAATGTCCATCGACAGAGAGTGGATAAAGGAGATGTGGTGCAATAGAATATTACTCAGAAGGAAATAATGTCATTTGCGGCAACATGGATGGACCTAGAGAGTATCATATGGAATGAAGTCAGTCAGACAGAGAAGAAATATCATATGACATGCCTTATATGCGGAATCTAAAAACGCAACGATACAAATTAACTTACAAAACAGAAAGAGACTCACAGACTTAGAGACGAATCCATGGGTGCCTGGACACACTGCTAGACTTGAAATGGATAACCAATGAGGACCTACTGTACAGCAAGCACATGGAACTCTGCTTAATGTTATATGGCAGCCAGGGTGGGAGGGGAGTCTGGGGGAGAATGGATACATGTATATGTGTGGCTGAGTCCCTTCCCTGTTCACCTGAAATGATCACAACATTGTTAATTGGCCATACCCTGACACAAAATAAAAAGCAAAAAAAAAGAAAACCAGATCAAGAAAATGCTGGAGGAGAGCTGAAGATGCAGAGGATTTACTGGTTCTGAAACATCAGTACTCAAAGGCATGGTGGACCAATGTGGGATGGTGGAGAGGTCAGGGGCAAAGGTGGGGCTTGTATTAAGGACGCAGAGATACTTGAGGGATGATGGTGCTACTGAAAACAGATGGCCAGAGCAGATTATAGTTACAGCAATGGTGAAAAAATAAATTGGGCTGGTGGATTAGGTTCTGATGAGAAATGGTACAGAACCCATTAGTCAGATTACTTTGTGAGTCTAGATGACGGTAAACTCCCAAACTACAGCCATTATGCTGTTAGCACCGGAGCTGCTGAAAAATGTGCACAGGTTGATTTTAGAAGTCCAAATGTTCATCCCATGAGATCCTAAAATCCAATTCCTTTACAAAGGAAACCATTGAGCAGATTTTGAAATAAAGTTAGTTGTATAAGAGGATATTCATTGAAATGTTATACAGTAGTAAAAGTATAAAAATTTTTTTAAGTTTATGAATAAAAACTTTTAAGAATTACTGTTTCTGCCAGAGAAACCAAAACTGCTTTACTCTGTCGACGATTAGTGATACATGTATGCAAAATGGGTCACTTTCTTAAACACGGAAATCTGAGCCCAGGTAGCCAGTTTCCCTGTGAAACTGGCTAAATGTCTGCGTACCTTGATTTTCTCTTTCAGCCTTCCCAAGCGAATACTGTCTTCTGTCATTCTGTCGAGAACTCCATGGTTCTCACTTTCTAAACATTTAGCCTACGGAGTAAAGCAAAAAGAAAAACAACAAAGGGTTCTCAGTTTAATGGAAAACTTAAAATATTAAAACATTCTTCTGCTAAGAGTATTATTACAAAGAGTATTACCATTCTGCCACTTCCCATCTCCAGATTCCTAACTCCTGTGTGAGGGCTGTGGGCAGACCTTGGACCAATAGCTGAGGAGGGGAAGAGCCAAGAATGGCACGCTGGGCGCCCCTCCTGCACCCAACGGCAAATCCAAATCCCTCAGACAAGGGGGATATAAACTTTCAGCACCTTTTCTATTCTCGGAGAATATACCATTCCTTCCATCACATCCAAGGAGTAAGTGCCAAGATGCAAATTATCAGGGAATGTTTAACAGGAGGATTCCTATGTGCTGTTTCTCATAAATCCTCTGTTCCTTATTAGTTTCTGTTGTCAGAAACCAGTGGAATGGCAAGCCGCTCCCAGGACTGAGGTCATGATATGAGACAGGCTTGAATCTCCTTCAGTAAAGACAAAACTACTTAGTCTCTATCCTCTTTCTTGAGATATGGATTGTCTCCTGACCTTGTGACCATTATTAATCCCTTGTTCTCTTGGTAACCGTTGCTGTACGTTTGGTTTGCTGATCTTTATCATTGTCGAAAGAAATTTCTTGTACAACAGCCTATATATACTCACAGAAAGATCATTAAAGCACCTTTGCTCCATCAGAGCTTGGGTCCCTGTGTCTTTCTTTTCTCTCTCTCTCTCCCTCTCCCTCCCTCTGGCTCTCTCTTTCACTTTCTTATTGTCAACTCCGGATCACTAGGTTCCGGTCCATTAACGGACCCCGACAGCAAATAAACTTCTCACTTGACTATTTGAGTAATTAACAAAATTAAGGATAACAAGATGAAGGCCCGATGCCATTCTCCAAACCAAATATGACAGGCAGGAGATCCAAGAGGGAAAAGTGGAATGACTTAGATTAATACCCAGGACATAAACGTCTACGTATTATAAATTAACTGTTTCAAATGGTAAAATAAAAATTTTTTTAAGTAAAGGTGAGCATTCCTTCTAAGGTAGTATAATAGTGTCAACTGATTTTCTAGAAAGTTAAACTAAGACCCAGGTAATAAAACTTGCCACAAGTCACATGGAAAACCCATCCTAAAGGTAGGATTAGAAATGAAGATGCCAGTATCAGTCAAGTAAGATAGAAGGGGCTCTCACAAGGCCCAGGCAGAGTAAAGTAGGGGTGAGTACTCCTGCTGTTGCTGCCTCTTTGTGCCCCTATAAGCTGTGTCACTGGGATGAATTCTATTGAACACATATAGAATTCTTCTCTTTTAAACCTGATTTTTAAGGTATTTATTTACTTGGCTGTGCCAGGTTCTCAGTTGTGGTGCATGTGAGGAAACTTACCAAAAGCACAAGACTGTCACGCTCCTGGGTCACATTCTCTGCCAGGCCAACAAGATTTGCCAGGTACTGGTGAGCAGACATTTCATTCTCCACGGCTTTCTCCACCTGCTTTTTGAGGACATCAATTTTCTTTTGAGATCTCCTAGAGAGTTCCCCCAAATGGTGGAATAAAAAAACATGTATTAGCCTGCATGGCCAGGGCACAGTGAATATCTGCATTATAAAAACTGCAAGTATGCGAGCATTTAAGTGTATTCTTCATCAATCTAAATCTTCCATGAAGTTTCAGAGTGAGAATAGGTACCTGAATTTAATTTTAAAGGAAGCATTAACTATTGACTTCAAGACAACAGAAATTGTAAAATGTTTAACACAAGTAACAGGCTAATATTATATTAATTCTTTGGCTTGTGTTCTTTAAAAGGTATCTGTAAAAAAGAAATCCAGTAATCCCTGGATTAGACTTTTGGGAAACCTTAGTAAAGAACTTCAAGAAATTTCAGATTCTTAAGAGTCATCATTATAACGTTGGTCATATTTTATATTTTGATATTTAATAATCTCATTTACCCCTTTCCATTTCATTGCCAATATGAGAAAAAGAAAAGATAAAGAATATGAAGTAGAATAATCAATGGTCTTTAACTATTAAAAAAAAAACAGTTTAAGAGAAAAAAAAAAAACCACCTATTTATTTTCTGTGCCTTTTCGAGTTCAGCTTCCAGTCCCTTGTTTCTAGCTGTCAGATTTCTCTTCTCTAAGAGCAGGCTCTTTTTCTGCACTTGCAGGGCTGCCAGCTTTTCCATCAACTCTTCCATCTCAGCATTTTCTTTCTCTTCTTCTTTCTGCAACTGGCTGATGGACAAAAATATCACAAGCTTGCATCCAATGCAGTGAGGTTAAATGAGGTAGCCACTGCCAGGCAGCCTGGGTGGGTCCTTGGGAGGCCTCTGTGGGAACAGCCTCAGGCAGCCCCTGGGGGAGTTGGTGGGGAGTTTCTGGAGGGCAGCAGAGAGGGCCTGGCTGTGGACATACTCCTCTGATGGTAATTATCTCATCCCTTTTTCTGCTCACAATTTTTGTTCATGTCTCTGTGTATGTATATAAATATATTTAAAGGAAATCAATCCTGAATATTCACTGGAAAGATTGGTGCTGAAGTTGAAACTCCAATACTTTGGCCACCTGATGAGAACGAAGAGCCAACTCATTGGAAAAGACCCTGATGCTGGGAAAGACTGAAGGCAGGAAGAGAAGGGGATGACAGAGGATGAGATGGTTGGATGGCATCACTGACTTAATGGACATGAGTTTGAGCAAACTCCAGAAGCCTGGCATGCTAACAGTCCATGGGGTCGCAAATTGAGCGACTAAACAACAAAAACAAACACTCTACTCCTTTCAGAAAGAATTTAAGACAGCTCTTTTTTTAACATAGCTATAATTGCCCCTCCCTCAGATCCTAAGGCTAAAACAAAGATTATTTCAGACTTAATAATTATGTTTTTCTGATAAAACAAACAAACAATAACACAAGGAGGGCATACAAATAGTATATAATTCTGGCAAAATGATGCTTTGGAGAAGAGTTGTTCCTTCACTGGTTTTCTTGCTCAATTTTCCTGAAATAACCGAGAATGAATACGTACGGCCACACACCCAGAGGCTGCCGGCATGCTGAGAGATGGGGTCTCTCCAGGTACCACGGAGTCTCTTTGGGTACCACATGGGGCTTACTTCCTGGCTGGCTGGCTAGTGAACAAGCCTCACACTGCATATGTTTGGGGTCTGCCTCACTTGCCACACAATTTCAATGACTTCAGCCTGAGTTGACTCCCTAAACAGTCAGTAATTTTCTAAATAGTTTCCACTTTTCCACTGTTTCCTAGTTGACTAGTTTTAGTCAGTCAAAGAGTGGACAAAACCCACAGAATTGAGGTTTGAATTAAACTCACCTTTTATCTTTTTCTTTGCTGTTTTTTTTTTATATAAACTTTTTAGTTTTTATTGGAGTAAAGAAGATTAACAATGGGATAGATTCAGATAGACAGCAAAGGGACACAGCCATACATATACATGTATCCACTCTCCCCCAGACTCCCGCCCTATCCAGGCTGCCACAGAACACTGAGCAGAGTTTGAGTTCCCTGTGCTACAAAGTAGGTCCTTGTTTGCTATCCATTCTAAAGACAGAAGTGTGTACATGTTGATCCCAAACTTCCTAACTACCCCTTCCTTCCATCTTTCCCTCCTGGTTCTTTGCTGTTTTTTGTTTGGATTTTAGAATTTTATTTAAAAGTGTTTTCATCGCTCACTGGGTAGCAAAATCAATAAGTTCACAAAATCAATCAAAAAGTTCATAATGAAGAGCAACCAAAGACAACAGGAAATGCTGGGAAAGTGCTAGTAGGCGTGCACAGCTACCTCAGAGAACAATATGTCAAAATCTAAAACGTGCATTTACTCTATGGCCAAACAATGCCACCTCTACCTATATATTTAGGGAAACTTACTAATCTGCACAAGAAAGTTTACTGGGGCATTGCTTAATGGAACAAACTTAGAAACAAGTAAAATGTAGCATTTCATATGGAGAACACCTGTAAACTGAATGGGAAAAAACTGCAAAAGCAAAAACCCATCAACTTGGCATTCTTTACCCAGTGAAATTATCAATAAAGTTTAATGATTTTTCCAATAAAAGTACTGTGAATCTTTCTATTCCTATTTGTGAGGCTTTGTTAATAGTACCTCCCTTCCTCCTCTCCTTTTTTGGGGGGGAGTGGGGAGGGATTCTTCTTCAAAATGCCACTGTCTATCTATTTATTCCTACAAAGAAATATGATTAAATTTTTAGAAAATATTTATTATTTATTCGGCTGCACAGGAGTCTTAGTTGTGGCATGCAGGATCTTTAGTTGAGGCATGTGGGATCCAGTTCCCTAACCAGGGATTGAACCTGGGCCCCCTGCATTGGGACTGCAGTCTTAGTCACTGGACCACCAGGGAAGTCCCCTATAATTAATTTTTTATAAATTGCTTCTACCAACATTGCAAGAGTTCACTATTATTTTTAACTGAAGTATAGTTGATTTGTAATGTGTTAATTATTGTGTTAATTATTGCTCTACAGCAAAATGACTCAGACATATGTATATATACACACACATTATTTTCATATTCTTTCTGTTATGCTTTATCACAGGATATTGACTATAGTTCCCTGTGCTACGCAGTAGGACCTTATTTATCCATTCTATAAACGGAAGTGTGCATCTGAAACCCCAAACCTAATATCCACCCCTCCCCCACTCCCTTCGCCCTTGGCAACCACCAGTCTGTTGTCTATGTCTGTGACTCTGTTTCGGTTTCATGGTAAGTTCGTGTTATATTTTAGATTCCACCTATAAGTGATATCATGTGGTATTTATCTTTCTTTCTGACTTACTTCACTTCTCCAGCTGCATCCATGTGGCTGCAAATGGAGTTATTTTGTTAACTGTTATGACTGAGTAGCAGTCCCCTGCATTAGGTTGGTACAAAAGTCAATTGTGGCTTTGTATCGCTGAACTCTGCCATTTGATATCGGAACACATTCTTAAATGTGGTTATGTACATCATTTTGATGTGCATTTCTTGCTTTATGTTTTTTGCTAATGACTTATTACTTGCTGTTTATTTTATATTTATTATAGACCATAGAAGTGACGTTAGAAAAAAAGCAAATTTGAGCTATTTTCTTATTTGCATTCAAAATGGGTCAGAAAGCAAGAGAGACAACTCACAACGTCAGCAATGCATTTGGCCCAGGAACTGCTAGCAAAACTACAATGCAGTAGTGGTTCCGGAAGTTTCGCAAAGGAGACAATGGCCCTGAAGATGAGGAGTGCAGCGGCTGGCCATCGGAAGTGGACAACGAACAGACAGCGTCATCAAAGCTGATCCTCTTACAACTACAAGAGACGTTGCTGAAGAACTCAGCATCGACCATTCTGCAGTTGTTCAGCATTTGAAGCATATTGGAGAGGTGAAAAAACTTGGTAAGTGGGTGTCTTGTTGAGCTGACGGAAAATTTTTAAAAGTGGTTGTTTTGAAGTGTCATCTTCTTTTACTCCACGCAACAACAATGAACTATTTCTCGACTGGACTGGGATGAAAAGTGGATTTCATAGGCAACCAGTGATGATCAGCTTAGTGGTTAGACTGAGAAGAAGCTCCAAAGCACTTCTCAAAGCAAACTTGCACCAAAAAAAGCTTACAGCCACTGTCTGCTGGTCTGCTACGTGTCTGATCCACTACAGCTTTCTGAATCCCAGCGAAACCATTGCATCTGAGAACTGTGCTCAGCAAATCGATGCTGCTGCTAAGTCGCTTCAGTCGTGTCCGACTCTGTGAGACCCAATAGACGGCAGCTCACCAGGCTCCGCCAAGCCTGGGATTCTCCAGGCAAGAACACTGGAGTGGGTTGCCATTTCCTGCTCCAATGCATGAAAGTGAAAAGTGAAAGGGAAGCTGCTCAGTCTTGTCTGACTCTTCTCGATGAACTGAAAACTACGCTTGCACTGGTCAAAAGGGCCTAATTCTTCTCCACGACACTGTCTACCACACGCCATACAACCGACACCTCAAAAGCTGAACAAACTGGGCTACAAACTTTTGATTCATCTGCCATATTCACCTGACCTCTCTTGCCAACTGATTACCACTTCTTCAAGCATCTTGACAACTTTTTGGAGGGCAAATGCTTTCACAACTAGCAGGAAATGCTTTCCAGGAGTTCGTTGCATTCTGCACAGATTTTCATGCTACAGGAACAAACTTATTTCTCATTAGCAAAAATGTGTTGATTTTAATGATTCCTACTTTCGATAAATAAAGATGTGTTTGAGCCTAGTTATGATGATTTAAAATTCACAATCTGAAACCACAATTGTTTGCACCAACCTAATTTATATGTACTGCCTCATTTTCAGCCATTCAGCTGTTGAGGGACATTTAGGTTGTTTCGATGTCTTGGATATTGTGAATAATGCTAACCTAGGGGTGCGTGTATCGTCTTGAATTATAGTTTTGTCTGGATACATGCCCAGGAGTGGGATTGCTGGATCATACGGTAATTCTATTTTTAGTTTCCTGAGGAACTTCCATGTTTTCCACAGTGGCTGAACCAACTTACCTTCCCACCAACAGGGTAGAAGGGTTCCCTTTCTCCACACCCTCTCCAGCATGTGTTACTTGTAGAATTTTTAATGATAGCCATTCAGACCAGCATGAGGTGATACCTCACTGTAGTTTTGATTTGTACTTCTCAAAATTAGCAATGTTGAACAAGGTCTCATGTGAATATTGGCTCTCTGTATGTCTTCTTGGAGAAACGTTTCTTTAGGTCTTCTGCCTGTTTTTCAATTGGTTTTTGTTGTTGTTTTTGCTATTGAGATGTATGAGCCATTCATTTATTCTGGAAATTAAACCTTTGTTGGTTGCATCGTTTGCAAATATTTTCTCCCATTCTGTAGACTGTCTTTTCATTTTGCTTCTGGGTCTTCTTTGGTGGCTCAGCAGTAACAAATCCCCCTCAATGCAGGAGATGCAGGTTCAATTCCTGGGTCTGAAGATCCCCTGAAGGAGGGCATGGCGACCCACTCCAGTATTCTTACCTGGAGAATCCCATGGACAGAGGAGGCTGGTGGGCTACAGTCCATGGGGTTGCAAAAAGTTGGACATGACTGAAGCGACTGAGCACGCATGCATGGCTTCCTTTGTTGTGGTGAAGCTTCAAAGTTTGATTAGGTCTCATTTGTTTATTTTTGTTTTTATTTCTACTGCCTTTGGATGACTGATCTAAGAAAACACTGCTAGAATTTACGTTGGAGAATGTTTTACCTATGTTCACTTCCAGGAGGTTTATGGTATCACATCTTATGTTTAAGTCCTTAAGCCATTTTGAGTTTTTTTTTCTTTTTTTAAAATTAATTTATTTTTAACTGAAAGATAATTGCTTTACAGAATTTTGTTGTTTTCTGTCAAACATCAACATGAATCAGCCGTAGGTATACAGCTTGTATATGGTGAAAGCGTGTGTTCTAACTTCACTGGTTTGCATGTGGCTGTCCACCTTATCACCACCACTTGCTAAAGAGGCCAGGTTTTCCCTATTGCATATTCTTGCCTCCTCTGTCGAAGATTAAGTGGCTGTAGGTGTGTGGGTTTCTTTCTGGGATCTCGGTTCTTCTCCACGGATTCCTGTCTTTTTCTCTGCCAGTACCATGCTGGTTTATTTTTCTGGCTGTGATAGGTCTTTATTGCTGTGTGCAGGCTTGCTCTAGTTGTGGCGAGCTGGCTTCTCACTGCAGTGGCTTCTTATTGCAGAATATGGGTGTGCGGGTTTCAGTAGCTGCAGCCCTAGAATGTAAGCTCAGTAGTTGTGGCACATGGTCTTAACTGCCCCGTGGCTTGTGAGAGCTTCCAAGACCAGGGATCGAACCCACATCCCCTGCATTGGTGGTGGATTCGTAACCAACGGACCACCAGGGAAGCCCCTGCCATGCTGTTTTGATTACTGCAGTGCAAAAACCCATTATTTCTAATGATATATTTGTAATTTGTTTTCTATATATGGAATTATATCATCTATGAATAATGACACTATTATTTCCTTCTTCCCAAACTGTATAACTCTTTTCTGGCCATGGGCACTAGTTTCCATCTCGTAACCAATGTTGTTAGTGTTGTTTAGAATGGTATCAGAGGGCATCTTTGTCTTGTTTCCAGTCTCAATAGGAAAGCGTACAACATTTCACCACTAACAGTGACATTTACTATCATTTTATTTTTTAATAGAACCATTAAGGAAGCTCATATCTATTATTAATACTGTTTTTAGAGGCTTTTTTTTTTTTTTTTTAGGGCTTCCCTTGTGGCTCAGCTGGTAAAGAATCTGCCTGCAATGAGGGAGACCTGGGTTTGATCCCTGGGTTGGGAAGATCCCCTGGAGAAGGGAAAGACTACCCACTCCAGAATTCTGGCCTGGAGAATTCCATGGACTCTATGGGGTCACAAAGAATGGGACATGAGTGAGTGACTTTCACTTTCATTTTGGAGTTTTTACATCTAGATGCATGAGTGAAAATGAAATGTAATTTTCCTTTCTTAAACCATCACTGTTGGCTTTTGGCATCAAGGTTGTATTTACCTTAGAAAATGAATTAGAGAGCATTAACTCTTCTTCTGTTCTTGAAGAAGGGTTTATGTGAGACTGGAATTATTTCCTCCTTGAATATTTACAGAGTTCTCTCGTGAAGGTGTCTAAGTTTTCTTCAAGGGAAGATCTTTGGATTCAATTTCTTTAATGACCAAAGGAATATTCAGGTATTCTGTTTCTTTATGAGTTGGTTTTGACAAGCTATATTTTTCAAGGAATGTGACCATTTCATCTAAATTTCCCAATGTGTTGATGTGAGTGAACTTTTTTCTGAGTGCACACAAATTTAAACATCTACTTGATGGACTGAACCCTTTATCCCTATGAATTGATCCTCTTTGTTAAGTAGAGTTTTTTTACCTTAGCACGTCAGATATTGATGTAATTTACCACTTTTGGTTTGTATTTGAGTAGTGTAGCTTTTTCTGCCCTTTTGCTTTTGAACTTCCTGTGTCTTTCTGCTTGAGGTGTACATCTTAAAGGCAACACAGAGCTGCTGTAGAGAGTTCTGGTAAACCACTCCATGACACTGCTGCCTTGGCATCTATTTTGTGTGGCCAAGAGGCCCGCAGGGGCTTTGAAGTAACACTAGGCCCACTCTGGAACACAGGCCCTAGATAACAGCCAGCGGAGGCACAAGTCAATGCAAGTTCATGGCATGACTCCCCCAGCAACGCTTGTGATAGGCACTCTTCCCCATCTCCCAGGGCCTTCCCTCTGTGCACCCTTCAGGTAAGATCCTTCCCCATGCCCCCTGAAGCTTACCAAAACTCTGCTCTTCTGGCTCTAGCCCAGGAACCCCAAAGCACTCCACCCACGGACCCTAATAAAGGCATGTGCCCCAGGTCCTGCCAATTTCTCTCTGCCTACACCTGCCCTGACCTCCCACATGACCCCGCAAGGAGTGCTCTGTACCCCCTCCAGGACCTGAGTGATGAACTTCTCCACTTCACTTTTCCTCTGACTAATATATTTGCCTTTCAGTCTAATACTTTACTTTGTGTTTTCTATTTTCTCACTTGTTATTTTTTTGCCATCATTTGGATTAGCTTTTAAATCATTCTTTCCCTATACTGGTTGAGAAGTTAAATACATACTATTCCCAGAAACTTCATCACACATATTTTCAAATAATAAAATCAACACCTTTATCCATCTTCTAAATGATAGACTTTAGAACACAAATTCCATTTACCGCCTCCCTAATTATATGCTGGTTTTGTTGTACATTTCAATTCTATGTATTAAGTCCCTAGAGCTATTATCATTCTTGGTATATAGAATCGATGTTTATTTACATTTATCCACAGATTTGCCACTATCTTTTACTCTTAGTTCTATCCTCCTCCTCAGATGCCCCACCTTGAGTTACTTTCCTCCTGAGTTATGCCTTCTATTTTAGAACTGCCTTTAATGCATGTCTGCTGCATGGTTGACACTCACTTTGGGTTGGAAAAATATCCTTATTTGACTTCATTTCTAAAAGAGCTTTTCTCTAGTAAGAAAATTCTAGGTTCCACAGAGTTTGCTTATATCCAGCACCTTGAAGTTAACATTCAAGGGACCACAACATCCCTGTTAACACCTGCTGCCACTTTAGTCCTCTGAAGGAAATCATCGTGGCATAACCCAGGTATTGTCCTCAATTGGGGAAGATTCTCAGATATCGTATCTGCAACTACTACTTCTGATTAAATATATCCCCCCATACTGCCTCCTGTCTCCAATCTAGTGGTACCTCAACCACTGAACACTCTTATGTCCTCCTGAGTTTAAAAAAAAAAAAATCTGGATGATTGAAACCAACTTAAATTAATTTATTAATTTGGCTGCGCCAGGTCTTAGTTGTGGCATGCAAACTCTTTGTGGAGGCATGTGGGATCTAGTTCCCTGACCAGGGATCAAACCCAGGCTCCCTGCACTGGGGGTGTGAAGTCTTAGCCACTGGACCACCAGGCAAGTCCCACCCAAGTGAGCTATGTTTCACTTGAACATATTTCAGTTCCCCAGTTCACTTCAGCTGTGTCTAACGTGTAGGTATGCCCATCCACTGAGTTTGCAATTTAAGTTATTGTATTTTTCAGTTCTAAAAAATTCTATTCCTTCCTTTTCAGTCCCACTATTGTCAGGTTTTATAGTTCTCTGAAGAGAATCTGGAGCTTGTCTTTTCTTTCTTAAAGCACAATAGCTGCTTTAGAGTCTTTGATCATTCTAATACCTGGACTCCTTATCGTTGTTTGCTATTGTTTCCACTGGTTCTGAGTCACTGTCTTTCTCTATCTCCTGGATACTTCCCTTGAAACATTTTTAGAGGGGCCTTCTTCAGAGAGGGCTGATGGCTTGTTGTTTCTGGTTTACCTGACCTGGGGATGTAGCCCTGAGGGTCCCAGCTTACTATTCACTTGGGGATGATGGATGTGTCTCATTGTGAGTCTTTTTCATTCACACGCTGGGTTCTGTGGGTCCTTTCAATCAAGGGCTTCAGAGACCTGGAGATGCCTTTCAACTATTAATATCTCCCTTTCCATTTTCTTTACTCTCTTTGAGATTCCTGATGATATGAGGCTGGGCCTCTTAGATAGGTCTTCCGTCTATTTTACTTTTTCTCTCCATTCCCAACTGTTTGTTTCCTGGTGTTCTGAGTGAATCCACAAACTTATCTTTCAGTTCTTCTACCGATTTAAAAAAAAAAAAATTCTGGTAATCATTAAAAATTTTTCTTATTTAATGATTACACTTTTTTGCCATGGCATTTTATCCTTTTAAACTCTCCTTGGGAGTTCCTTGGTGGCCTAGTGGTTGGGATTCAGGGCTTTCACAGCTGTGGCCCAGGTTCAATCCCTGGTCTGGGAACTAAGATCCCACAAGCTGCACAATGCAGCCAAAAAACTCTCTTTAGTTCTCTGTATTATCTCAGTTCCCTGTGCTGTGAGTCTCTCTGCTTATCTAGGTCTCTCTCCGCTGTAATTTCTTCCCCTTATAACAAACGCTTCAACACGCCTAGTAGTCTGTTCTTATTTTAGGATGGAAAAGTGAGTATTTGGTATGTATTATATAAGGAGATTGTCCTTCTGGTGCCTCCCTGAGCAGGCGTATTACTCACTGACTGCTGGCCAGGACTGTGTCTCTGCAGGTAGGTTCTGTGAATAGTCAGCTTCACTTTAGGATACAGGGCCCCTTTGCCCTTTAAAAGACTTGCCTTTTACAGACACCACTAGTCATCACAAACCTCTGCTCTCCCCAAAGGAGTTTGCTAAATTTCTTTAGCCAGGTAGGTTGACATCTGATTTCTCATCACCCCTGCTGAGTAGGCTCAAGCTTTCTGAGTGACAGTAAAAGCACAGAGTAATCTAAGCTTCAGGGTATAACCAGCTGTCTAACTCTGAGTCAACAGGATAGTTCACTAGGAAAATAAGCTGCTGCTGTTCCCTATGTCACGGTTCCTCCCAGGCACGGCTGCCAATAGGCAGAACAAGCAAGACAATGTGGGCAAGTCACTTCAGGTTTATGAACTGCACTGCCTTCAGCAGGATAGGAGAACAACACCCAGGCACCTGACCTAGAAGCTCACCAGGCACAGGTTCAACTTCACCCTTTTCTATAAAAATTAAAACCTTTTCTTCATGATCTCACCTTTGCTTGAGGTGTAACCTTTCCCAACTTCTCCTCAGACTCAGCCTCACTGTAGGAGCTAGTTCGACAGCTGCTCTGCTGCTAATTAATAATCCCTCTTTCATCTGTGGTCTCTCTCTATTATAACAGAAGCCTGGAAAGGGTACCCCTAACTGAGGCAACCAGAGGACACACACCCTGAAGCCTCAGAGGCTTCAGGGAACTCACATCTTCTGTCTCTGATGAGTCCATGCCCCTCTTCCCATGTTAGATTCCCTCTCCAATCAAACACCAGCCCTTCCAATAGTGCCAACAGGCTAACCCCTCCCCACCTCCACCTCCTCTATGCCCTGCCCCACCTGTCAACTTGGAGCCCAAGGCCTGTCAGCAAAAAGCTTTCCCTCCTGTAGCGTAAAGGCCTGACAGCCAGCTTTCCTGACTGGAAAGTCCTATGCATTAGGACATTTGGAAAATAGAAAACACACACACACAAGTTTACTTTACTCATTATGATAATTAGTTTTATGTGTCAATTTGGCTAGTCTATGGTGCCCAGCTGTTCGGTCAAATACTAGTTAAATGTTACTGTGAAGGTATTTCGTAGATGTGACTAACATCTCAATCAGTTGACTTTTAAGTAAGGGAGATTACCTAACACCATTAGTTGAAGATCTTGTGAGTAAAAACTTAGGCTTCCCAAAAAGTAAGAATTCTGCCTCAAGATACAGTTTCAGTTTCCAGTCTGAGTTTCTAGCCAGCTGGCCTGCACTATGGAGTCTGGATTTGCTAGCCCCCACAACTGTGTGAGCCAACTCCTTAAATTAAGTCTCTCTTTCTCTCTCCAAATATATATATATACACACACATACATATCTTATATATATTCTATCAGTTGTTTCTTTGGAGAACACTGACTGCTGATACACCCATAATTTCACCTGCCGAAGATAACTGCTATTGTTATTTTTCCATCCTTTCATTTCAAAGTATTTATGGTGTATAAGTAATTTTACACATATATATGTAATTATACACAGACAGACATACACATGGAAGTGATCAACTCATCCTGTTCATCTCCGTTAACATGAAGATTCTCACATCCTGGAAAAACCCCTCAGGTCCAAGACAAACTGGGATGCTTGGCCAGCTTAATCACACACACACATGACACACATCTTTTTTCTTTTTAAATAAAATTGTAATCATTCTGCGTGTACTATTATGTAACCTAATCTCTTCACTTACAAATATATTGTGGCTATCTTCCAATGTCAAAAACATTCTTTTGTGACATGTTTAATGGCTGCACCATATTTCATTTTATGGTTCTGTCCTTTCATTTCAGCAATTCCTCATTAGTGGATATCTAGATTTCCAGTTATATTAAATTATCTTTGGTTCTAAAATCAAGAGGGTTTCCCTAGTGGTCTAGTGGTTAAAAATCTGTCTGCCAATGGAGGGGACACGGGTTTGATCCCTGGTCTGGGAAGATCCCACATGCCATGGAGCAACTAAGCCCGTGAGCTGCAACTACTGAGCTTGAGCACTCTAGAGCCTGGGCTCCACGTGAGCAACCACCACAGTGAGAAGCCTACGCACCACAATGAAGAGTAGCCCCAACTCATCACAAAAAGCCAGGCAGCAACAAAGACCCAGAGCAGCCAAAAATAAAGAAATCTTTAAAAGAAGAGCGAGCATGAGAGAGAGAGGTTGGGACTGTAGGGGGGGGGAAAATACATATACATATATATATATATACACACACACATATAAACACATAAAGTGCAGACTGCAGCCCCGAAGGATGGCCAGGTTCCACTTTAATAAAACATTTACCATTCTCAGTCTTGGACACCACGGCTGGTGCAGCTAAATGACGCAGAAAAAGATGGAGTACTCTCTCTCCACCTGCCTGTAACACATGCACAGTGATGCATTAATACTTCAACAGATATTAAATCCTTACCTTTTAAATTCATTCACAATTGAAGTGTGAACTTCCACTGCAACTTTGCTGTCCAACTGTATCTGTAGTTCTTGGCATTCCGTACGTAAAATTGCTAATTGCTCCTTACTTTCAGTTAGCGCCTTTTCTTGGCTCTGTGTTTTAGTCTCTAGAAGCATCAGCTGTTTAGTCAGTTTAGAAACTGAAACACAAAAGAGATAAAGACTTGGTACAAAAGACTTAATAAAGCATGATTACAGATTACTAAAACTAGCGACAGCTTACAAAAACTGATCTTTAAAAAAATCTATTGGAGACTTAGAAATTAATATCAAGTCTTTGTTCATAGAAATTATGGTCCCTATATTAAGTAATCACTAAATATACACTTTCTTACTGGAGATCAATATATTGATATTATTGTTAAATACAAAATACTTAACCAGACATGATTCCAGGCTTCAAGGCCCTTACCTTTCAAAGACTGAAGCCTTAAGTCACACACAGATGTGCAAAGATACATCATGATGTTGACCCTAAAACTGCAAGATTTTTAAGGACATTTTTAGTATGACCCAACTAAGGACAGATTTGTTTTTCTTCCCTTTCCTCATTAATTTTTTTGTTTACTGTCCTATATTTAAAGTAAATCATAAATATTTTCATCCTAAGTGACATGGAAGCATGTAATATTAAGATGTGCCCTGGGCATCTGAAGCTAGTACTTAGAGAGGTAGAACTTAGCCTCCTGGGACAGGGTGGGACACACGGGGAGAGGAAGAAAGGATCTGACGGAGATTTAATCTACAGCAGCACCTGAGACACTGGGAAGGCTGAGAGCACAGAGAAACTGTTTAGAGAGCCAATGGTTCTTATTTACTCATTCAACAGATTCTGGGGATACACTCACAGGTTCTTTCAAATATCCATCTCACATGATTTTTCCTGCTTATGTTGTGCACTGTTCCCCCTAAACCCAGTTCTGCTAAGTCTACAGTTGTTACCTATAACTGATTTACAGAAGACTCCTGATAAAGCGGTCACTGCATCATGGGTGATGACTGGATATGCTGTAACAGCTGCATTTCAGTAAAAAAGAATATATTCTAAAAAACATGACTTCCCACCATTTTCAAGTGGCAGAGGGGGAATGCCATTGTGAAATGACACAATGACAATGTCACAGCATCAGCATCGCTTATGGAAAGACTGCTCACCTTCCTGGAGATGCTCCTGCTGGGTGCCCTTGGCTTTTTTCTGCTGAATCTCCAACTGCTGTATCAACAACTTGTTTTCTTCTAAAACCAGTTCCGCTTGAGTCTGAAGCTGCCGCCTACAATTCATTGACAAAATTAAATACTGCCATTCAGGTGCACAATGCTTATGGAGACACTCCTGAGTCTAAAAGAAAGCAACTGCTATGCTGTAGGTAATGAATATCTGGACATAATACTAAACATGTTATTAACACAGCAAGTTTTTAATTTCCATCAAATTGGGGGAAAAGACAGACAGAAGCTTGATATTAAACTGCTTTGGTAACTTTTGTTTTGTATTTATTTATCTTTGGTTGTGCTGGGTCTTCATTGCTGCGCAGGCTTTTCTCTAGCTGCAGTAAGCAGAGTGCAGGGGACAGGGAGCAGCCGCCAAGGGCTCAGATGAGGGCATGACTGGGAGGGGGTTTGGGGGTGGTAGGAGCTCTGCCTACAGAGTGCTCCCAAGCCCTGGGAGCCCTCCCCAAACTCTCACAGGCAGATAGTGAATTCAGAGTATGGGGTAGGGGCCGGCCGGGGGCTTCAATAGGCCCTGCTCAGACCAAACAGCACCCACTCACCTCCACCCTGTGGCACAGGCCACCACCCTAGAGCAGGATGCAAATTTCGAACTCTTATGAACAGAACTGGGGAACACGGTGGGCATGTGGATTTCAAAGTGCAGCCTTTATTTATTTACTTATATTTTAAGAAGTAAACAGGTCTGACTTGAAGCCATATAGAAGGTTGGAGAAAGAATCTGAGGGTTCTTTTGAGACTCCCGGAAGCAGCCCAACAGACCTGCTTTCCAGGGCACTATTCAAGGAGGGTTCGAGGGGAGATACACTAGGAGCATGGAACCCTAAAAGAAAAAAATCCAAGTTCACTAGCGGAAGTCACAATACACCAGGCAGGGTCTAGTAGCCGTTCAACCAGTCCCAGTTGACACAGCAGTGACCACAAAAAGAGGGAGAACCCACCTAAAGGTAAGAATGCTGTTGACTGGATTCCAAATTTCCAGTCATCACATATAGAAATTATTTAATTTTTTTCACGGATGTTAAGACATTAAAAAAAAAAGTGCTAACTATAACATACCTACCCAAGGCAAAAAAGACCTATCTGAATAGTTTCTGCTTGCTGGGTCCTGCTTGGGTACTGCCTTTAGATGTACATATACTTTCTCAGATGTGCTGATGAGGCATTTGTTTCTGTGCTCGATGAACAGCACCTGGCCCTGCCCTGAGATGCTCACAAAGGAGAAGGAGACATGCAGGGAGGCACAGTGTAGCAGGTCCCAGGACAGAGTGTGCATTTCGGGAGAGTGCCTTCAGAGAGAGCTACCTATCAGCACCATTCGAGCAGGGCCCCGACGAGCGAGCAGGAGCGCGGAAGGGGCTGTTCTGGTGGGGGGAGGGGAGAAGGTCAGCAACGGGACAGCAGCTGTCAAGGTATGGAAGGCGCAGGGCAGGTGGGATCCGGGAGTGCAAGGCCCCATCCTAGACTGTCTGTCCTAAAGCCCTGCCAGCCATCAGAGAGGTCTAAGGAAGGACCCGACTCGGCAGTTTGGGGACGGGAAAAGTACCCTAGAAAAATACAACCTCACGGTCCAAGGGCTAAGACTCCACACTCCCAAAGCAGCAGTTGCGGGTTCAATCCCTGGTTAGAGAACTAGATCCCGCATGCCATAACTACAGTTCGCATGCCACAACTAAAGACCCCGCATGGCTCGATGAAGACTGAAGATCCCATGCCCTCCGACGAACAACTGGTGCAGCCGAATTATAAAAAATTAAAAGACACAACCTCAGAGAATAAAAATGTGGACAGCCAACATTTTTCAGGTTTAACAACCTGAAACTTAGAATTTTGAAAGTAATCTTTAAAATACAAGTTTAGAATAATTTACTAGGTTTTCAGCTGTACCTTATTAATTTCTGAGAAATTAAATGTTTTAGTTAAAATATGTAAGTTAAAATTTACATATATATTTGACAACTTAATAAACTTTATTCCTATCATCGTTTCTTCTTTTAATTAGCAAAATACCAGAAACAATACCACGTGCCATTCTTCACTGGTGACGGGACTACACTTATTCAGCTCTTGATGCAGCTTCTCGTTTTCTTTCACCACCTCTTGGGCTCGAATTCTAAACATTCTCATTTCCTCCTGAAACAAAATTTAAATAAACTGTAACACACACACAGGTACTTCTTAGCTCTAATGCTATTGCTCTAGCTAAAATCAAATGTTAATATAACTTATTAGCAAAGTCTCAGGGTACCAGCAGCCTTAAACTCTGTGCCAGCACCTACCCAGTCTAGCGAGAAAACACAAGAGAAAGCTACCATGCTGAGGACACAGAGCAAAGCACCTCAGGTTTTAAATACTCAATCCTTAATTTTAATCCTTAATTATTTAAACTTTTTCTGTACTGCCAAATGTGTGAAAAGATAAAAAAAGGGGGACAAAAAGGCAACAGATGTCTATAAATATTATAATTTTTTCTTTGTTTAAAGACTGCAGGATAGATTGGAGCTTTTTAGGTAAAAATAAGAACTGTTCACTGTAACTAAAGCCCATTTTGGTGCGGAAAGCCTTAATTAGTGTGGGGGGAAGGAGTCACTTAATCTTGTTCCTTGACAATGGTGAGCGCGCCTCCCTCCCTTAAAGCCACCAGTCAGCCAGCTTCACTGGTCCCCGGCTGCCACTTCAGGACTGCTGCTCAGGCTGTGTTCGACCCCATGGTCTGTTTGTGGCACTCGTGCTGAGTGGCCTCCATCCAGGCTTTTCTTCACTGGCCTTGGCCAGCTTCGGTATCTTGGGCTGTCTTCTGGTGAGAATCTTAGATGTCAATACTTATCCTGGGACACTTTTAAGTATTCTTCTCTCAGTGAGCAGACATTTATGCTTATAAAAAGCAATAATGCCAAGCAAATTTTCTCTCGCCTCTCTGCCCAGATGCCCTCACCACTTACTGCCAGTCCACTGGCCCTTTGTCAGAACGCAGGTGGGGCAAACTGCAGCCAGCAGGCCAGGGGCCTATTCTGTCACTAGAGCTTTACCAGAACACAGTCATGCCCATTTGTTCACACCTGGTCTGTGCCTACGTTCATGCTACAGCAGCAGAGCTGAGTGGCTGCAAACAGAAACTCCAAGGACCCCCAAAGCCTAAAACAGTTACTAAATAGATGTCTGCAGAAAATGTCCCCTGAACCCTGTTTTAGAAGGAGCACTAAATAAGTACTTTTATTATGTGGATTGATATTTAACCAATTCAGTTCAGTTCAGTCTCTCAGTTGTGTCCGACTCTGTGACCCCATGAACCGCAGCACGCCAAGCCTCCCAATTAGCATAAGATTAATTCACCCTCTTAAAATATTAAGTGTCCAATAGAAAATCTAGGAGGGAAGGTTCAAAACGGCATTATATGGGCCATGTATACGGGACAGGAGAACAAAAACAGGCCGGGTGATGGTTTTTTTTTTAAGTTTTTAAATTTTTTTTTTTTTAAGTTTTTTACTTTATTTATTTTTTTGGCCAAGCTGTGCAGCATGTGGGATCTTCCCATGAGACCAGGAACGGAAACCATGCCTCCTACAGATGAAGCATGGACCAGTAGGGAAGTCTCAGAGCTAGGTGACTCTTAACAGACCTTTCCAGCGAAGGAGCCCAGAAAAACCAACTCTTTCCTCCCTGGATCCCTTCAATTCCAGAGATACCTTTGGCCACTTAAATAGGGAACACAGAGGTAACGTGGCACGGCAAGGCATGGGACGTATCTACAACACCAGCACAGCCTTGGTTTCCTGTACAGTTAGAATAAGCTCTGCTCCAGGAGCCATTCCCATGAAAGAGAGTGAGGAAGGCAGAAATGAATAAAAACCTCACTTCCCCACTGCTATAAGCAGCTCAGTAACTGGACTTCCTGGGGTTGGCTCTTCGTGGAATTAAGGAACATTGTTTGCCTGAAAGATACCCAGTCTCCTACCTTCCCCGTCTGCCCAAACGTCACTTTTCCCAGGGCTGTTCGCAGCTGCACAGGACCAGGGAAAGAGCACCTCTCATACCTCTCACGGCTGCCTTCTCTGCACCCCAGGATCCCGGTCCACACTGGGCTGCCTGTCTGGGAGGCCACGGCTTCCAACGCACAGCAGCTCTCCATCCCTGCAGACCCTCCCATCAATCCCGACCCAGCCCTCCTGCTCTGCCTGCCACTCCTTCTGCCTCCCCACTTCCGTCCCTCCCTCTTCCTTCTCCCCACCCCGACTCTGCTCCACTCCCTCCTTCTTCCTTTCCTTCCTGTAACAAACACTTGAGCACCTGCCAGGAGGTAGGTGTACCTATCTTCAAAATGTTGCTTCCAGGTTTGAATTGGTCTTCTCTTCTACAAACCTTGTCCTTCTGAGATGTTTGCCAACTTACCTGAAGGCTGGCAATGAGCTCGTCCTTCTCTTTCATCCTGTCTTCATAGGCGAGCAACAAGGGGGACAGGTATTTTATATCCACCTGAACACAATCGAATAAAGAAGGTTAGTACCTTTCTTACAATTCAACACAAACGGCACGTCTTTAAAAAGGAAAGAAAATTGGTTCGGTTTAATTCAGAACAATTTGTAACAGCTATTCAAACACAGCCCAGAAAATATGGGCCTGAAATTAAATAACTTTCACTTACCAACCAGGGTGGTGTAGGGCCCTTTGATGGGAGGCCTTCGATATTTAAACTCTAAGAATAAAACAGAGTGTGAAAACAAATTAAATTACTGAAGCCCAGGCACTCTGGAGCCTCTGCCATACAACTACTGAGCCTGTGCCACAACTGAAGTCCATGCCATAAGAAAGATCCTACATGCCGCAATGAACACCCAGCACAGCCAAATAAATAAACAAGCAATAAAAAAGAAAGCAAGGTGATCATAAGGCTTATCTATTACCTTCATTCTCCCCATGATCACAGTGCAGCCTGCTGTCTGGTGTCTGTAAACAGCTGTATTATGTATCCTGTTTGGTTTTCTAGTTGTTTACAGTAAGAGGCCAAACCTGGTATGAGTAATTCCATCAGGGCTGGAAGCAATGGCCCTGATGGAATAACTCCTTATTCAGCAAAAACTTTCTAATGTGTTTTATCATCTCATGATTCATCCAGCAAACACTGCAAGTTCACCAAGTCATTATGGACATTACCGCGCAATCATCGTTTTTAAGGATTTTATGGTTCAACTCAGAGGCAGGTCTTCTCACACGGGTTAACATCACACACAAACATAGCACGGGTAGAACGTGCCTTAAGAGGGATACAAACAGAAGTCTGCAGTGGTTGGAGAGAGGGATCAGCCCGGCTGGAGGAATCAGGGAGACTGTCACGGAGAGCGCGGCAGCTGCGCAGGGTACAGGGGTGTGCACGCGTGGCAGGGGCAGGGGCCAGCGGCCAGTCACCGGGCCTGCCTGCTCACAGCCTTTTGAAAGAGAACTGGCTCACTCTAGGGAGCCTGTTTTGGATCACAGGACTCCAGGAGCTCTCATATTTTTGTTTAAAAAAGGTTAACATTATGTTAAGTGAAAGAAATTAGTCACAAGAGACCACCTATTGAACGATTCCATTTAGTTTTTTTTAATATATATATTATCCTGTATTTATTTATTTACTTTTGGTCACACCATACAGCGTGCAGGATCTTACTTCCCCAACCAGGGATCTAACCCATGCCCCCCATGCAATGGGAGAGCTAAGTCAACCAGTGGATCACCGGGGAAGTCCCTGTATGATTCTGTTTATATATAAAGTATTCAGAATAGGCAAGTCCACAGAGACAGAAGGTATATTAGAAGTTGCCAGGGCCAATGTGGGAGATGGGAAGAAACAGGGAGGGACTGCTAACAGGTATGAGAGTTCTTGTTATGAAGAAAACATTCTAAAATTGTAGTAAAGCTTGAACTCTTCTGTGAATACACTAAAAAAAAAGTCACTGAACTGTATACTTAAAATGGGTGAATTATATCTCAAAGCCATTATTTAAAACATTTAAACCTGAAATCCTACTTCAAACAGAAAGGAAACAGCCCATAAAGGTGCCCTCAACTCCCAGAAGTCACATGAGAACTCTGTGCATACCTGGCTCCCCGCCTCACCACTGACCCCCATGACCCCACACACACGCGACTCCAGGGTCCAGACCTGAGCGAAAGGCTCCTCCTGCCATTCCCCACAGCCTCTGTCTGCCACAGTGGCGTGCCGAGTGAGTGTCGGATTTTGCAAACCTAGTGTGCTTTCTTCTCTGATTACACACCCATCACCTCACATATTTACCATTTATTGCCAGGGGGTGGGGGAGAGAAAGCACAAACTTCACTCTCTTAGCAAGCTTCCGTTATAAAACACAGTATCATTAATTATAGTCACCATGTTATATTGGGTTGGCCAAAAAGTGTGTTCTGGTTTCTCTGTGAGATGTTACGGGAAAACCTGAACGCTCTTTTTAGCCAACCCAATATATACACTAGATTCTCAGATCTTATCCGTCTTGTAACTGAAAGTTTGTACCCTTTCACTTGCCTCTCCCTTCTTCCCCCAGCCCTCAGCTCGTGGCATTCACCATCTTACTCTCAGTTTCTATGAGTTCAACTTCTTTTTTTTTTTAAATTCCACATATAAGTGACACCAAGCAGTTTGTCCATCTTTATCTGGCTTATTTCTCTTAGAATAATACCCTCCGTGTTCATCCATATTGTTGCAAGTGACAGAACTGCCTTGTTTTTTAAGGTTGAATAACATATACATGCATATGTGTATGTATCAAGCCTGCGTGTGTGCTCAGCCGTGTCGGACTCTTTGTGGCCCCATTGACTGTAGCCCACCAGGCTCCTCTGTCCATGGAATTTTCCAGGCAAGAATACTAGAGTGGGCTGCCATTTCCTTCTCCAGGGGTTCTTCCCAACCCTGGGATCGAACCCACGTTCTCTTGTGTCTCCTGCATTGGCAGGCAGATTCTTTACCACTGAGCTACCTGGGAAATACGTGTGTGTGTGTGTGTGTGCATCACATTGTCTTTCTCCAATCATCCGGACATTGCTTTCAGACCTTGGCTGTCATAAGCAATGCTGCAGTGAACATGGGAGTATAGATGTCTCTTCAAGATTTTTATTTTCTTCCCTTTAGATAAATACCCAGAAGTGGGATTTCTGAGGGGTATGATAGTTATTTCTTTGGGAACCTCCATTCTGTTTTCTATAGTAGCTGCATTCGCTCCCAAGGGTCCTTTCTCTCTAGACCCTCACCAGAATTTATCTCTTTTTAATAAAACACATGCTAACAGATGTGAGGTGATTATCTCATTGTGGTTTTAAGTTGCATTTTCCTGAGAATTAGTGATGTTGAGCATCCTTTCATATACTTGTTGGCCATTCAAGTCCTTAATTCATTTTGAGTTGATTTTTGTGTATGCTGTATGATAGGGGTCCAGTTTCATTCTTTTGCAAGTGGATATTCAGTTTTCCCAGCATCATTTACTCAAGAGACTATCCTTTCTCCATAGTATATGCTTGACTCTTTTGCTCACCGTACACACGTGTTTTGTGCTCTCAGTTCAGTTCAGTCACTCAGTCGTATCCGACTCTTTGCGACCCCATGAATCGCAGCACGCCAGGCCTCCCTGTCCATCACCAACTCCCGGAGTTCACTCAAACTCACGTCCATCGAGTCCGTGATGCCATCCAGCCATCTCATCCTCTGTCGTCCCCTTCTCCTCCTGCCCTCAATCCCTCCCAGCATCAGAGTCTTTTCCAATGAGTCAGCTCTTCGCATGAGGTGGCCAAATTACTGGAGTTTCAGCTTCAGTCCCTCCAATGAACACCCAGGACTGATCTCCTTTAGAATGGACTGGTTGGATCTCCTTGCAGTCCAAGGGACTCTCAAGAGTCTTCTCCAACACCACAGTTCAAAAGCATCAGTTCTTTGGTGCTCAGCTTTCTTCACAGCCCAGCTCTCACATCCATACATGACCACTGCTCTCACTTCTGTTCTATTGATCTATGTGTCTGTTTTCGTGCTAACAGTATACTGCTTTGATTACTACTTCTTTGTAATACAGCTTGAAATCAGGAGGTGTGCTATCTCCAGCTTTGTTTTTCTTTCTCAAGACGACTTAGTATTTAATTTGAGGTCTTCTGTGGTTCCATACAAATTTTAGGAAAGTTTTATCTATTTCTGTGAAAAATGCCATGGGAATTTTGATAGGGATTATACTGATTCTGTAGATCACTTTGGGTAGTATGGACATTATAATAATATTCTTTCAATCCATGACCAGAGAATATCTTTTCACTTGTTTGCATCATCTTTGATTTATTTCACCAATGTTTCATAGATTTTGGTGTACAGATGATTCATCTCCATAGTAAATCTATTCCTAAGTATTTTATTCTTTTTGTTGCTACTATAAATGGGATTTTCTTAATTTCTTTTCCCAATAGTTTATTATTATTGTACAGAAACTCAATTGATTTTTGCATATTGATTGTGTACCCTGCAAATTTATTGAATTTATTAGTTCTAACAGTTTTTTTTGGTGGAGTCTTTAGGGTTATCTATATAATTTCATGACGTCAGAAGTCTATTTTACTTCTTCCTTTCCAATCTGGATGCCTTTTGTATCTTGGCAAATTGCTCTGGCTTGATTTTTAGTATTACGTTGCATAAATCTCTTAAGAGTAGACATCCTTGTGTTGCCCCTAAAGCATCCAGCTTTTCAACTATGAGTATATATTAGATGTAGGCTTGTCATATATGGCCTTTATATGTTCAGGTATGTTCCTTCTGTACCCAGTTTGCCAAGAGTTTTTATCATGAGAATATGCTAAATTTGTCAAATTTTTCTGCTTCTATTGAGATGATCAGTTTTCACTCTTCTTTTGTTAATGTGGTATAATATATAGTACTGACTTCCTTGCAGATATTGAACTATCCTTGTATCCCAGGAATAAACAGCACATGATCATGGTATCCTGTCCTTTCATGTACAGTCATCCCTCAGTATCTGTGGATTGGTTCTAGGGTTGGCTGTGGACACCAAACCCTCCTCAAGTCCCACAGTTGGCTCTCAATATCCACCATTCCACATCTGCAGATTCAACCCACTATGCATCCTGTAGTACTGAAGGCATTTATTCAAAAAAAGATTTCATGTTAAGTGGACCCATGCAGTTCAAACCCATGTTGTTCAAAGGTCAAGTGTACTGCTGAATTTAATTTGTTAATATTTTGTTGAGGATTTTTGTACCCCTGTTCATCAGGGACACTGGCCTACAACTTTCTTGGAGTGTCCTTGTCTGGCTTTGGCATTAAAGTAAGGCTGGTCTCATAAAATGAGTTCAGAAATATCTGTTCCTCTTCAGTTTTTTAGAAGAGTTTGAGAAGGGTTGGTGTTAATTCTTTGTATGATTTTTGAAAATCAGCTGAGTTCACTGATCTTCTCTATTTTTTATTTAAATTACTTCCTCTGGTCTTTGTTATTTCCTTCCTCCTATTAACTTTGGGCTCCATTTGTTCTTTTTTTAATTACTTGAGGTATAAAGTTAGGTTGTTAAGTTGAGATCTTTCTTGTCTCTTTGTGTAGGTGTTTATTACTCTGGCCTTCTCTCTTAAAATTGCTTTTGCTGTAACCTTTAAGTTTTGGTATGTTGTATTTCCATTTTCATTAATCTCAAGATATTTTTTGATTTCTTCTTTGGTTTATTGGTTGATCAGTGTAGCATGTTATTTAATGTCCATATATTTGTTACTTTTCCAGTTTCTTTCTTCTGATTTCTAGTTTTGTACCACTGTGATCAGAAAAGGTGTCTGATATGATTTCAATCCTTTTAAATTTATTAAGACTTGTTTTGTAAGCCTAATATATGATCTATCTTAGATAATGCTACATGTATGCTTGGAGAAGAATGTGTATTCTATTGCTTTTGGATGCAATATTCTGTATACACATGTTCTGATGGATCATTTAAGGCCAATGTTTCCTTACTTATTATGTGTCTGGATGATCTATCCATTAATAAAAGTGGGATATTCAAGTTCCCTACTATTATTATATGGCTCTGTCGATTTCTAGGGACTTCCCCAAGTGGCCCAGTGATTAAGAATCTGCCTTTCAATAAAAGAGACGTGGATTTGATCCCTGGTTGGGGAACTAAGATCCCCTATGCTGTGGAGCAACTAAGCCTGTGCTCTGAAACCACTGAGCCTGAATGCTCTGGAGGCTGTGTGCCTCAACTAGAGGGCCTACGTGCTGCAGCTACCGAAGCCCATATGCTCTGGAGCTCACATGCCGCAAGAGTGCATGCATCTCAATGAAAGATCCCACATGACGCAAGGAAGCTCCCGTGGGCTGCATCTAAGGCCCAAAGTAGCCAAATAAATAAATATTTAAAAAATATTTGTTTTGTATTTCTAGGCGTGCCTATGTTGAGTATGCAAATATTTACAAATGTTATCTCCTCTTCTCAGAGTGACCTCTTTACATCCTAAGACCTTTGCTTCTTATTACAGTCTTTGTCTATTTTGTCTGTTACAAGTAAAGCTAACTCAGGTTTCTTTTGGCTTCTATTTCCACAGAGTACCTTTTTTCATCTCTTCACTTTCAGGCTAAGTGTTTATATCTGAAGTGAGTTTCTTGTAAGCAGCACACAGGTGGGTCTTGCTTTTTCATCCATTCAGCCAGTGCCAGTGAAGTTGCTCAGTCGTGTCTGACTCTTTGCGATCCCATGGACTGTAGCCTAACAGGCTCCTCCATCCATGGAATTTTCCAGGCAAGAGTACTGGAGTGGGTTGACATTTCCTTCTCTAGGGGATCTTCCCAACCCGGGGACTGAACCCAGGTCTCCCACATTGCAGGCAGATGCTTTACCGTCTTGAGCTACCAGGGAAGCCCATTCAGCCACTCTATGTCTTTTGATTGGAGGATTTTAGCCCATTTATATTTAAAGTAATTGTTGTTAGGTATGGACTTATTGTCATTTTGCTCATTCTTCTCTGCCTTTCTGTTAACTCCTTTGGTTCCTTTCTTCTCTGTCTCTCTTCAATTGTGATTTGAGTTTCTGTAGCGGTATGCTAAGATTTCTTTGTCTTTCTATTCTGTTTATCTACTATAGGATTTTGCTTTGTGGTACCATGAGGCTTACCTAAAACAAGATGGGTGGTGGGTGAGTGGTTCAGTTGCTAAGTCGTGTCCAACTCTTGGTGACCCTATGACCTGTGGCCTGCCAGGCTTTTCTGTCCACAGGATTTCCCAGGCAAGAATGCTGGGGTGGGTTGCCATTTCTTTCTCCAGGTGGCTGACCCGGGAGTCAAATCTATGCCTCCTACATCTCCTGTTTGGCAGGAGAATTCTTTATAACTGCACAACTTGGGAAGACAACTTACAAGTCTATTTTAAGCTGAAACTTAAGTGTGAATGAATTCTAAAACTACATGTTAATTCTCCTCTGATTTTATGTTTATGATGTTACAATTCACATCTTTTTATCTTGTGTATTCATTAACAAGTTACTGTAGTTACATTTTTACTATTTTTGTCTAACCTTCACATTAGATTTATAAGTGATTAACCTACCAATTTTACATTAGATTATCTTTAATTTTACCATATATTTACCTTTACCAGTGAAATTTTTAATTTTACATTTTACTAATTAGTATCCTTTTGTTTCAGCTTAAAGACAGTCCTTCAATATTTCTTATAACGCTGTTCTGGTGGTGATTAATTCCTTCTGCCTTTGCATGTCCTGAAAACTCTTTATTTTTACTTCAATTCTAAAGGACAACTTTGCTGGGTAGTATACTTGTGGTTGGCAGTTGGTTTTTTTTTTTTTTTTTTCCTTTTAGTACTCTGAATATATTGTGCCATTCCCTTCTGGTCTGCAAAGTTTCTGCTGAAAAATCTGCTGATAGATCTTATGAGGGTTTCCTTGTATATAACAAGTTGTTTTTCTCTTGCTGCTTTTAAACATTCTCTTTGTTTTGACAATTTAGTTATAATATGTTTCAATGCAGGTATCTCTGGATTATTCTTATATAAAACTCTTTGAGCTTCCTAGATCAAGATATTTGTTTCTTTCCCTCAAGGAAGTCTTCAGAGTTGTTTCTCTTAAACAGTATTTTTTTAGTCTATTCTCGGCTGTGCCGGGTCTCCGTGGTTGCGTGCAGGCTTTCCCTAGCTGCGGTGAGCAGGGTCTACTCTTTGCTGCAGTGTTCAGGCTTCTCTTTGCGGTGACTTCTCTTGCTCAGTAGTTGTGGCACACAGGCTTAGCTGCTCTGCAGCATGTGGGATCTTCCCAGATCAGGGATTGAATTTGTGTCCACTGGCCCACCTGGAAGTCCCAGCATTTTTTTTTTTTAATTATTTATTTATTTGGCCACACCAGGTCTTAGTTGTGGCATGTGAGATCTAGTTCCCTGACCAGGGATCAAACCCAGGCCCCTCGCTTTGGTAGCTCGGAGTCTTAGCCACTGGACACCAAGGAAATCCCAGCATTATTTCTTTAAATGAGCTTTCTGCTCCTTTCTCTCTTTACTCTCTGGAATGCCTGTAACTCACTTAATGGTATTTTCACTCTTTTTTTTAATTCTTTTTATTCTTCTGTTTAGATGAATTTCACTGCCTGGTCTTCAAGTTCACTGATCCTTTCTTCCACTTGCTCTAGTCTGGTGCTGAGTCCCTCTATTGAATTTTTCAGTTCAATTATTATACTCCTCTGCTCTATGATATTTCTGGTACTTTTTAACATTTTCTATCTCTCTGTTGAAATTCACACTTTGTTCATGCTCTCCTGACCTTGCTGAGCATCTTTATGACTGTTATTTAAAATTCTCTATTGAGTATATCACTTATTTACATTTCATTAAGATTAGTTTCTGAAGATTTATCTCATTCTCTTCTTTAGAACATACTCTCTTTTTTCTTCATTTTCCTTTACTTTCTATATTGATTTCTGTGCATTAGAAAAGAACAGCCACCTCTCTCATCTTGACAGAGTGGTCTTGTATAGGTATTGAGCCTCATCAATTAGCCTAGCCCAGGTTCTTGGTAGCCTCTCAAACCTCTGTGATTGTCCAAGCTGCTGTCTTAATTTTTAAGTGGTTCCCAGTAGTTGGGGATGTACCAAATCCTATCAGCTTCCCAAAGGGGAGGATTGCAGTCAGTATTTAGATCTAGGCTGATTAGAAGCCCAGCCAGAAATTCAGGCAGCATCTGGGAAAGCATGCAGTTAAACCCATTCCAGGGAAAAAGTGGGAGAAGGGTGTTTTTGTCTGCTCTCTCCACACTAAGCCCAAGTTTATAGCTACAGGGGATGCTGCTATGCCCACCATGAATTTAAGTTCCATTGACTGTGACAGCTACATCATTTGGGAGCCTGTAAACACTGGTCTGCTTTCTTTCCAAAGTCTGTGCACTAACAACAGCTGTAACCCCGAGGAACCGGCTGAGAATGGAACAGACAAGGACTTTTACTTCCTTTACTTTATATATGTTTATACTGTCCTAATTTTTCACTAAGAGCTTTTATTGCTTTAGTTTTGAGAAAAGGAGAGCTGGACAGAGAAAATAGAAAGGTGCCCAGAAAGACTGTACTTCGGATGTATCTTTTTTTATACCAAATTATAATAAATATAAACTCTTTGGAATTGGAAATCAATTCAAGGCTAAAATATCAGTAAAACTGATTTTAGGAAATGGGAAACTTTACCTCTTTCTTGGATAAATGCCTGAATTTTGTTTGATATCTACTCAGTTCCACATTCAAACGATGGACAGTCATTTTCAATCCATCATTTTCGTCCACCAGTTCTTGAGCTTGTTTTCTTAGATAATGTAATTCAGGTGCAGCAACTACTGAAAACAATAAATTTAATATTATACCATAAGAACTTAAATTTATCATGATTTTATGTAAATTGTCAATTGTCTGTCCTTCTTTCCCTTTAGGCTCACAAAGGCAGCAAATGACAGTTATATAGATATAAATGAATAAAAGTTAATAAGTTTTTTAACACTGACTAGTCAACAATGTTTTAGAAGTTTGTGAAAGTTGATATATATATATATGATAAAGGTAAAATAAAAATTTTAGATTGGAAAAAATGTCACTGTTTCAGATGATATACAAATATATGCTCTGAAAATTATATAGAATAAATGGAGAATTTACTAGAACTAATAACCTTCCCACACAATAGTAATGTTCTATTAGAAAACATAATAGAAAATAGATCCCACAAAGTAATAGCACAAATAATATCAAGTATCTAGAAATGTGCCTAAGACAAGAAATATATAGGGTTTGTATAGAGAAAATCACATTATCTTTCTTAAAGCCATAATAACAGACTTATATAAACAGATAAATATACAGAGAAAACATTAGTGAATACTCATATGACTTTAGCATTATTGTTATTAATTTTGGCTATATCACACAGTATGTGGGATCCTAGTTCCTGACCAGGGATCAAACCTACACTCCTTAGAGTGGAATCATGGATTCTTAACCACTGGAAACCAACAGCATAGATCATAATAGGAAAATATCCTATATACATAGCTGAATTATTAACAAACTGAGAAACAAGCTCAAACATACGTGCCATAGGGCTAAAATTCTTAATATATAAAGAGCTCCTATAAATCAACAGAAAAGATCAAAACATCTCAATCCAAAGTGGAATTATTTATGAAAGAGAAAGAAAATGACCTGCAGAGATAATGAAAAAAATATTCAACTTCATCAATAATAAAATGAACAGAAATTAAATTAAAATGGTATTTGTTATTTTTTACCCACTCAAATTAGCAAGGAAAATATAATCTTCAACACTGGTATGTATGTGGTGAAAGAGGCACTTTTATATGGTGCTCACGGGGATAAAAACTGATACAAAACATATGTAAAATATTATGCTAAGAACCAAAAGAAGTACTAGAATTTCTTCAGCATGATAAAAATGATACACCAGATGAAATCAAATTTCAACAAGTATAAGGATATTAATGAAAGACCATAAATAATCAAACCAAAATATCAAGAACATTAATATCAACAAATATTATCACATAAAACGTTAACTTCCAAAATAAGCACAAAATTTTGAATTCCTCTTCCTTCCTGTAACAAAAGAACCACATAACTGTCCTCACCTTCCTGAGAGGATGCTTTCTCTACCGCTTTTGGCTTTCCATTTTCTTTTTTCATCCTTTCAAGTTTTAACTGTAGTCCTTTCATTGTTTTTTTTGTTATATTAAGTTCATGTGTAAGGGCTTGATTTGCATTGTTTAGATGCAAATTTTCTTCTTTTAATTCCTCTAACTTTTCTTTGGTTATTTCTATACATCTTTGACGTGTTCTACCAGTTATATCTAAAAAGGGACAGGAAAAAAGTTTTAAAATACCAATTGATATTAACAATTTTACATCAGAATTACAGGAGACTATTTCAAAAACCAAAGGAGCAACTTCTTTACATCAGTGCCTGCACAGAGACTGGCCTATACAGCAAAGACTGTAATCTGTTAAGACTACAGTGAGCAATAAGAAGAAGGGTAACGGAAGGGGAGGCAGGAGCCAGTGGAGGCCTTTGCTTATCATAATATGCAGAGTGGAGGTCGTATCCTGCAGGCCACCAGGAGCCAGAAAGCCTTTCAGCTGAAGTATGGAAAGAAGGGGATCTACCCTCAGATGAATCGCTGAGGCCAGCAGCGAAGAAAGTGAACAGGACGGAGGCCTAGCCCAGAGGCTGGCAGATCAGTCTGAAGGCTCCTAGTCTGGGGACTGAGAGGAAAGGACATGAGAGAAGAATTCAGGGGCAAAAACTTGGCAGGGCTCAGCAGCTGAGTGGGTGTGGGCAGTGAGGGAGAGGCAAGTCAACAATGAGCAACAAGTTCTGTAGTTTGGAAGATATCTAGCCAGACAAGGAGCACAAGCCTGGCATGGGGAAGGAAGCTCACTCAGGTTAGGACACAGGTCCAAAGCTCTGAAGAGAACCTCAGCTGGAGAGAGGGAGGAGCCATCAGCATGTAGATGTACTTGAAGGCACCAGGGTGAGAAGAAAACCAGAGGCTACCAAGGAATTTAGGAAGGAGTAGAAAGATTGGAGGAAAGCAGAGAGGGATATTCCATAGAGAGATCAAAGAAGTGAGGACTACAATGGGCTCCTGGCCTGGGCAGAGCTTCTGTGTGCAGATGAAGGGAGGGATTCTGGCAGCTCCAGACAGCCTCGCCCTTGACATATCCAACCCCTAGAACATGAAAGAAATGAGTAACTTCACAGTACACAGAAAATAAGAGGCAATCTACTAGGAATCCAGGAAAGAAGACATTTGAGATTGGACTGAAGATGGAAGCTGCAGCCTAAAATATGCAAGGAGAGGTCAGCTACAGGAGGGGTGGGGGTGCTTCCAGGCATGAGCCTTGCCCTGGCAGGTGATGGGGACACAAAGTGGCCTAGAAAGGACTGACGAGGTATCTGTCCAGAGTGCCAGACAGAAGCAGCAGGGCTCAAGTCCCCCTGGGCCAAGCAGTACATATAAGCCCTGAGGACAGAGGCAGGCAGGCCCCAGGGCTGGAGAAACCTCGGAGGAAGAGCAGCCTCCAAACCCCCTGGCTGACGAAACACCCTGTCTATCACCGACAGTCACTGGAGACAGACTGAACATCTGACGGCCCACTGGCTTCCCCTTCTGAACAGCCTACAGTAATCAGATATGGCACCCCCAGACAGACAAACAGGGACTCCCAAGGGCCACGTGAGCACGTCGCCAAGAGCCACGGGAACTAAGAGAGGCACCAAAACCATGGAACAGAGGACGGAGTTGGCTGCGGCACAAGCTACAAGGTTTGAGAATGAGTGCGGCTAAGATTTCAGAGAGACGCTTGTCAATGCGCAACAGAAACCATGAAAATAAAGGGCTTCATTAATAACACAGATTCAAAGGATGGGCTGAGGAGCAGAAGACACACAGTGAAGGGGGAGCCCGTGGGCCAGACGCCAGAGCCGCAGCAACGTCCCAGAACACAGCACCAAAACACCGAGACAGAAATGGCGGAAACAGAGCCAATCCGACATGGAGGGCAGACAGAAGTCCTGATACTTGACAGGGTTTTCAGGCTACTGATGTGAGGCACACGGGAAAAAATTACATAATCCACTCTGGAAGCTAAGGAGGCTCCCCAGACTGCAGAGGGGAGAGGATGCCATCAGGTATCTCTAGGCCTCTCAGCTCTGCCTCGAGCCCCTGAGCAGAGCCCCATTCTCACATGGCCCCTCTACCAGTGCGTGTGTGGCCTGAGTGCTGAGGTGCTTTAGCTGCGTCCAGTCTTTGTGGCCCTATGGACCGTAGCCCACCAGGTTCCTCTGCCTGGGACTCTCAAGGCTTATTTGGGACGCCTCCCCCTCCCAGGGCCTGTCCATAATCCCAGAGGTCCATGTACCCGCCTCCATCAACCCCAGGCTTGAACACACCCCATACAGACACACAGCCGCAATGGGCACACATCCAATGTTTGAATGTTTGGACTCTCTCTCTCTCTTTTTGTTTTTTGGGGGGTGGGGGGTGGGTCACATCTCTTGGCATGTGGAAGCTTAGTTCCTTGATCAGAGATCAAATCCATGCCTCTTGCATTGGAAGGCCACCAAGGAAGTCCCATGAACTCTCTCTTTTAAGGCAAACTTAAAAGAAGTTCAACGAACTGCTATCTCTTTCCAGTTTCAAAAATGGGACAGAAGCAACAACCTTTACAGGAAAAAAAAAAAAGTGATCTTTATTTTATGTGAGACTGTACTGGGTATTCTCTGAAACATAAGTTTTTCAATCACAATGAAATTCAAAAGGCAAATACCTGGACAGAGGGGAGGTTTTTCACATAATGGTGGTTTTTCATCCTAGGGAAGGAAAAAACACGACAGTAATGAATTGATCTTAGCATCTTCTAAAAGCGGACTGGCACAAGCAGCAGGTCATCAAACATTTAAGCACTCCCCCCATCTTCATTTTGGCTCTTGTAGTTGCTCGTTTGTTTTAGCTTTAGAAACTTTAATAGTCACTGTTTCTTTTAAATGAACCTAAAACAGTCTTCCCCTCTTGGCAAGTTCTCTGAGCAGCAGGGGAAGTCCTGCTTTCTTCCTGCCTTTCTGTCCCTGAATTTGGCATCTTTTAACTGAAATACAGGTGATTTATGATAATGTATTAGCTTCATTGTATAGTAAAGTGATTCAGCCATACATCTATATTTTTCTAATTTTCTTCCATTATAGGTTATTACAAGATACTGAATATAATTCCCCATGCTATAGAGACCATCCATGTTGCTTATCTATTTTATATATAGCAATGTGTGTTAATTTCATACTCCTAATTTATCCCTTCTGCCTTCCCCTTTGGTAACTGTAAGTTTGTTTTCTGTATCTGTGAGTATACTTGTTTGGTAAATAAGATCAATTGTACTGTTTTTAGATTCCACATATAAATGATATATAATATTCGTCTTTCTGTCTAGCTGACTTCACTCAGTAGGACCATCTCTAGGTCCATCCATGTGGCTGCAAATGGCATTTTATTCTTTTTATGGCTGAGTAATATTCCACTGTGTGTGTATATGCGTGTGTGTGTGTGTGAGAGAGAGAATATGCACCATATCCTCTTCACGCGTTCATCTGCTGATGGACACTCAGGCTGCTTCCATGTCTTGCCTATTATGAATAGTGCTGCTGTGAACACTGGGATATATGGATCTTTTTGAATTAGAGTTTTCTCCTCTTCTGAATATATGCCCAGTAGTGGGATTGCTGGACGACATAATAACTAGTTTTTAGTTTTTTTAGGGAAGCTCCATACTGTTTTCCACAGTGGCTACACCGATTTACATTTCCACCAGCAGGGTTCCCTTTTCTCCACGCCCTCTCCAGTGTTTATTATTTGTAATCAGTCACTGTGGTCACATGCAGGCCCCACGAGTGACAGGCCACCAGTTCACATTCTAAAACATGTGACGTGACTGTAGGGGCTGAGCAGAGATGGACAAAGCAAATTCTAACTGGCCTTCTCTCCTTGGGGTATGCAAAAAGACCCCATAAGCTGCACAAAACCATGTTTTTAAAGCACTGAGAAAAGAATAACAAGACCCTCCTTTTCAACTCGAAACTTAAAGGAAAGGGAAGTCTTTGAATTTTTGTTCATTTTTCTACTACACATCAGCTTGATATTAAGTTTCTAATTTCTGTTGAAAAGTAGATAAGGTTATAAATTAACTCTACTGAGAAGTTTTTAATTTTTAAACTCCTTTGACATCACAGAATTAAAAAGTTAAGTAGAACTATTTCCATGTCTGCAAACTGGTTACTGTCTATTCATTTTACAAAGTAGAAAGCAAATGTAAGTGCTTTCTAACCCCTCAATACATTATATTCATTTTAAACTATGCAAAACATGAATTTCTTCATGTTTTAAAACTATTTTTTAAAAAAAACATTCAATAGTAAAGTGTACAATGACAGAAAAAAAACAAAACAAAAAGAAAAAAAAAAAAAAAAAAACCCTGGAAACAACTCTTAACTGAAGCTTTTTCCCCCAGAAATCACAAAAGTTGTTTTGAAATTATGGTAGAAATTCTATTTAAAAAGAAAATCCATTTTTAAAAAAAACATTCTTACCTTTAATTTCAGAACAGAATGTTTTCCATCTGATGAAAACAGAGAAAGAAAACTTTGTAAAGCGGAGAAAGACATCTGACAGCTCTGAAGAGTACAATCTTAGGCACTCACCTTCTGCATGTGAGCATAACCAGCCCATGAACCGGCCTAGCTCTGAACCGCCCAGCTCTGAACCTGCTCTCTCCCTGCTGCTCGTTCCTGACCACCTTCAGTGGCTCACATGACTGCAGAGCTCAGGCCAAGCTCCTCAGTGTGCCTGTGAGCCTCCCCGCCTTCCCAGCACCCGTGCCTGTGCCTTCCACCATTCCACCTGCCATTCCCCACGGGGGCTAAGGTGCCACTCCTCCCTGCCTCCTCTGCCTCCAGCAGCAGTCCACTGGTCAGATGCTGGTACCTCGACCAAAGGATGGCAGTGTCCAAGCTTCTTGGCTGGGTACTGCTAGGGTACAGGGTGGCTGGCACCTCAGGCTGGTAGCCTTCAGACAATAACTATCAGCTAGCATTTAAGGAGGATGTTCTGCTTCATGTGTGTGCGTGCTTAACTGTTCAGTTACGTCTGACTCTCTGTGATCCTGTGGACTGCAGCCTGTTATGCTCCTCTCGGCACGAACACTGGAGTGGGTTGCCATGCCCTTGTCCAGGGGATCTTTCCAACCCAGGGACTGAACCTGGGTCTCCTGCGTTGGCAGGCGTATTCTTTACCGGCTGAGCCACCAGGGAAGCCCTGCTGTGCATCAGTCATATGACTGAATTTAATCCTTCTAAACTTAGGAGAAGTGGGGTTAAGGAACTGGCCAAGTCTCACGCCACCTGAAAGTGACAATGTCCAGGGGCTTTTACTGCCCACCACAAGCCAAAATCCACTCTAGGAGCTTCACTCTCTCCCAACCACCTGTGCCCCCAGTTCATGTTACCAAGTGTGCCAGGTAACACTGCCTTTAACTTCCAACCCTACTTTATTGCCTGCTCCTGTTACTGCTGTGGCTCTCCTTAGTCTGGTGGTGCAATAATAAACTTCACCAGTAGAGGGTGCAAAAGAGACACTGGAAGAGGAAAGGGCTTTGGGTTCCTCATTTCATGGGTGATGTCTCCATCCCTGTCTCTTGTCCTGGGTCCCTCTTTCTCCCTCCTTTCCTCCCTCCTCCCCTCTTTCTAGATGGCCAGCAGCATTTCCCCACGGACAGCTCCTTCCGGAACTCCCCTACAGACAGCAGCCTTCCAGTGATTTCTGTTAGCACCACATCTCAGCTAACTTTTCCACCTGCCAGCGGGCCAGAGCTGCACCCTTGGGGGCCCTATGTTAACTACATAGGAAGCAGCTGTTCCCTCTGTTATTCCCATATTCCTTAGATTTATTTCTACCCCTTAATAGGCAATCCCGTTATAGTTAATAATTCTTGACATTAAACTTTCCCGGTTCAAATCACCACGGACTTTCTTTCCTTTTTTTAATTTGGCCACTCAGTTCCCCAGTCAGCTATCGAACCTGGGATGTTCACCAGGGAACTCCCTCACCATGTATAGATACTTTCTGTCTCCTGATTAGTTCTGACTGATAGTATGATGCATCAGGCTTTAGAAAAATAATGCAGATATTGGAAAGTGGATGGATATGTATGAACATACAGAGATATTCAGGATGTGTTATAAGATTTTTTTTTAAAAGGTAGTATCATGTATGTACATACACATTCTAAGCTGTTAAAATTATACTTGATGGAAGTACAGTTATGTATATTTAACTTCATGTATTTCTGTATTTTTTACAGTGAGAAAGTATTAATTCTAAAAGAGACATACTTTCTACTTGAACTTAACACACACATGGATTTTCCCACAAGGATAAAATATGCTGTCTAACCAAGTGGCATTTTCTGGCACACGTATTAGAAGGCTGGCTTTCTGTCTTCCAATCAGTCCCCTTGTGCTGACTTATATGAGAGTCTCCTTGAGCCCTGGGCTTCCATGGTGGCTCAGACTGTGAAGAATCTGCCTGCAATGCAAGAGACGCAGGTTCAATCCCTGGGTCAGGAAGATCCCCTGGAGAAGGGAATGGCTACCCACTCCAGTATTCTTGCCTGGAGGATCCCACGGACAGAGGAGCCTGGTGGGCTACAGTCCTATGGGGTCGCAAAGAGCTGGACACGACAGAGCGACTAACACTTATCTTACTTACTTATCTCCTTGAGCCCAGGCAATTCCCTGAGGGTCCTGATAAAGTAGTTATCCGTGCCCACTACATGCCAGGCTCTCCTCACTTCTCAAACACAAGCCACATATTAGGAAATGGAAAATGGCCTTTGCTATTAATGAGCTGAATTCTCTCACTGTGCCAAAGGAAATATACAAAGGTATGCTGTTCCAAAGTTGTATTATAAATATATCCATGCGTTCATTCATCCAAATCACCTGAAGTGACAGGCAGCCGTGGGCCAAGCCCTGCTCCAAGCCCTAGAGCCAGCCTGGTGAACAAGACAGACAAGCCCACTCAGCCAGCCCGAGGAGCTCACTGTGCGCCCATCCCGCATGGCACTGGTCGTGGGTGCAGAGAGGAAGGAGGGCATGGAGCTTCAGAGCCTGAGCCCCGATGCTCCCCCAGGGATCCTCTCACAACTGACAGAATGGCAAAAAGGCCTCCAACGTGAAGGCCTTATGCATTAAAGACAACCAAACACCCACGCAATCATTTCCACTGTATCCCAGGAAAAACAAAGCTCAGGGATCTTCTCACTTAAAATCATGGAACCATGGGATGGAGGTGCAATGGTTGTATGTTCCTCCAAATTAATCAATATTTATGGCCATAAAATGCTTTTACATGAAATTTTTTAAAACAATTTTTTTTTTTTTACCTTTTCCTTGTGTATTCTCTGGTGGAACAGGTGAGCCTGGAAGCCCATCTTGTTCAGAAACACTTTGCTCATCGTCAGTGTCCACCCCGTGCGATGATGGAAACTTTTCGTTACAGAAGACAGAGGAACAACAGGTGGTAAGTACTTCTGTATAAAACTTCTTCCCAACAAACTCAGCAGTCTTATTCCATACCCTCTCCACTGCTACCTCCCCTCCAAGACATAAAAGGACCACACCCGTGGGTCCCTCAGGAAAAGCCCAATGGCAAAGGCAGTGCCATCCAAATTATGCTCAAGCCAGCGGTCCCCAACCTTTTTGGCACCAGGGACCGATTTCATGGAAGACAGTCTTTCCACAGATGGAGGTTGGGGGTGGGGGATGGTTCGGGCAGTAATGCAAGCCACGGGAGCAGCAGATGAGGTTTCGCTTGCCCACCCACCGCTCACCTTCCACTGTGCAGCCCAGTTCCTAACAGGATAGTCCGCAGCCCGGGGGTTGGGGACTCCTGGCCTAAGCTATAGCGACCTTCACAGCTGTGCCGCACCGCGTCCCACCCCATGCTACCTAGGCAGCCTGCCTTCCCCATTCCTGCCACCTCCAGCCTTCTCTGTGCAGCGCCCAGTGCCACCGTACCCTGGTACTGATCCTGTGTTGTTCACCTCTACATGGGGCAAGAGCTGCCGACCAGCCCTGGGAGAACCCTCACCAAGGCAACTGTTTGGGATCGGGGCCCAGGATGCTTGCTGGCTAGGAGGCCACTGTGCTTCCTGATAGAATGGGACTCTCCCCCCACCACTGTCTGTGACAAATTCCCTTGCAGGGTCACGAACAGTGGAGCTGCCCCTCACAGACCTATAAGCCAGGTCTGGGACCACCCCAATGAGCAGGAGGCTGCCTCACTGGCAGGGCTCTGGGAGAGGGGGGTGTGAGGACAGAGGCTGCCCTTGGGGATGAGCAGAGAGCCAGGTCTTTTACAATAAGCTGAGGCTGGTGCTCCCTGGGTGGCTTCCCTTCCACTATCCTGAGTCTTCGTAAAATCCTGCTTATGTGATCAGCCTGGCTTAGCTGTGCTGTGCTGCAGGCCATGGAAGTTCCATCCCCATGGCTGGGAAGGGGGCAGCATTGACCAGCAAGATGCCCACAAGAAGGGGCATTTCAGGGCCAAAAGCTAAGGCTCACAGGCCCACCAGGCTGGGGGTAGAGGGCTCTGGGGTGACATGGCTCAGAAAGGTCTCCCACTCTACTCATCATCGAAGAAATTAAAAAGAAATTAATCTCTTAAGCTTTTAGCTCCTAGGGGCCATCTGCCTTGTTTACCCTCCCAAAGGTATATTAAGCTACTCACTTTTATTTAGGAAGTATGAAATGCTAAGGCGACTCAAATACTATCATGAGAAGTGAAAGTGAAAGTCGCTCAGTCGTGTCCGACTCTTTACGACCTCATGGACTATACAGTCCATGGAATTCTCCAGGCCAGAATACTACAGTGGGTAGCCGTTCCCTTCTCCAGGGGATCTGCCCAACCCAGGGTTCGAACCCAGATCTCCCGCATTGCAGGCGGATTCTTTACTAGCTGAGCCACCAAGGGGAGCCCAAATCCCATCATAACGATACCGTATTATAGAAAACTGCTTGTTAGTATCTACTAGTATGAAGGCAGATGGTACCTTACGGCTGATATGCCTTATGAGTATACATACGCCACTCGTCAGTATATATGAGTGGTACATACCCACCACACATGAATGTTCATAGAGCACTCTTCCTAAAAGCTCCAAACTGGGAACAATCAAATATCCACCCTTAGCAGAGCAAATAAGTTATTGGATGTTATAGCTGTCCCATGGGACACAGCAATCAGAATGAACCAACAACTACCACACACAATGACAGAAGGGTCTCAAAAACTCCAGAGCACATGTGATGTACAATTAAAGTCACAGGATCTTTAGGATGGGCTGTGTGCTCACTCGCTCAGTTGTGTCCAAACTCTTTGTGAGCAGCCCACCAGGCTCCTCCGTCCCTGGGATTCTCCAGGCAAGAATACTGGAGTGGGGTGCCATGCCCTCCTCCAGGGGATCTTCCCAACCCAGGGATCAAATCCAGGTCTCCTGTATTGCTGGCAGATTCTTTACCGTCTGAGCCACCAGGGAAGGACAAAACTAATCTAAGGTGATTTTTCTAAGATCTAATCTGCTCTTGGAGTCATCATAATGATACCATATTATGGAAAACTGCATTAAAACTCACGGGGAGGACCCAGAGAGATGTTATGGGGAGGGAAGTGGGAGTGGGGTTCATGTTTGGGAACGCATGTACACCTGTGGTGGATTCATGTCAATGTATGGCAAAACGAAAACAGTATTGTAAAGTAAAATAAAGTAAAAAAAAAAACAAAAAAAAAACTCTAAAGTTTTAATGTAAAGCACTGTTAAAACTACCAAATACTTCAGAGTGTGAAAATCACCTGGGTAACTAAACAAAAGTTGTCTGGGTGCTGAAGGGAGAGAGGTGGAAGCCAGGCACCCCAGCTACAGTGCTGCCATCCCAGTGGCCAGGAGTGGCCTTTGCTGCATCCGTCTGCAGCCCTGGCCTAAGCGCCTTCATTCTCCTCCTGGGAGAATGACACTAACTAGGATTTTAAAGAGTAAAATGTACATGCTAGAATTTACAGGGTGATTATTAGGGGGTGGGGGGTGGGGTTAGCTAGTATAACTTTAAGCTAGTTGAGGGAAAGCAATAGAACTAAAAGGTCCATCAATCCAAAAGAATGGAAGAAGAAAAAAGGTACAGAGTAAAAGGACAAGCAGGGAAAGCAGGAATGACAGATTTAAACCCAAATGTACCCATGAATACACTGAACATAAAAGAACCAGAAGCTCTAGTAAAAGGACAAAGGAAAGTTTTGTCAAATTTGGTTAACAAAAACTATACACTGCATTGCATTATAAACCTTCTCTTTTTGGGGGGGGGGGCAGTTGTGCAACATGTGGGACCTCGGTTTCCCGATCAGGGATCAAACCCTCGTCCCTGCATTGGGAGTCCAGAGTCTTAACCACTGGACCACCAGGGAAGCCCCAAATTGTACACTTTAAATGGATGAATAGTATGATATTGATATGGGAATTGTACCTTGGTAAACGTAAAGGAAAAACAACTAGATGCTGTTTGTAAAACACAGCTAAACATAAGGATGTAGGAAAGTTAAAGGAGAGAAAGAAATAGACCGTGCAAATGTCAAAGAAAGATGGAGAATGTCAGACGAAAAAGACTTAAAGGCAGATCACATTTTCAGAGAGAGGGAGGGTTACTTTATAGCGACGAACTGTTCAATTCACCAGGAAGGTAAGATTTTAAATTTGTAAACACTTAAAAATGTAATCAGATGTAAAATAATACATCCTCCTTGACTTCACACTTACACAATTCAAAAATTAGTCTGTGGGATCTTTTCTCACCTGGAGGTGAAAGTACAGTATTGGAAAGCCTGGCAGCACAGCAAGGGCACCTCAGTGTCTAGATCCCTGTGACTTCGGGGTGAGCTGACTGTAGAGCCATCGCTGGTGACCGTGGGGATGCACAGGGTCCAGCCCCAGACAGAGCTTGCACCTTCCCAGGTGCCTCTCCTCAGACCAGTGATGCCAACGTCGGAGCCCCATCCACAAAGACACACTAAAGAGACACGACTGGTGGAGCAATAGAGGGGTCCAGCTAGCTCCACCCCGGGGTCAAATCCAGGCAAGAGTGTGGTCAGACTGTGCAGAGAACCCAGGTAACTCGGGGGTGGGGGTGGGGCCGCAGGCAGCTCTGATCTGTAAGGTGGAGGGACCTGTGGGCCTGCAGTGGGACCTCTGTAGGTCTCACAGCATGCTGGACCTCCCCTGGTGTGGCATGTTACAGGGAATGAAAAAAACGTTTCTGACCCATGCTTCCTCACGGCTGTATAGGTGGCTCAGAGGTTAAAGTGTCTGCCTCCAATGCGGGAGACCTGGGTTCGATCCCTGGGTCGGGAAGATCCCCTGGAGAAGGAAATGGCAACCCACTCCAGTATTCTTGCCTGGAGAATCCCATGGATGGAGAAGCCTAGTAGGTTACAGTCCACGGGGTTGCAAAGAGTTGGACACGACTGAGCGACTTCACCTCACCTCACTGCTACAAGGTGGCAGGGTGTATTCTGAGTGACTCTTGGAATCAGCGGGAGTGACAGCTTGGTGCCTGATCTGTTCTCCTGGCCTTCTACTGCCACCAGCGGGGGTCAAGCTCATACAGAGGTGCTTGAATTGCTAGAGCAGAGCCAGTGATCTACACGCATACACACTAACCATGGGGATGTGTGTGTGTAAATGCAGACAGGGAGACTGCAGGCACCTCAGCCCCGCCCACTCAGCAGTCAGTGCCCCGCTTTCTACCTTGCCGAGAGAATCCCGACTTTGTTTGGTGCAAGTAGGCTCGAATCACAGTAATCCTTCTCTGCTCAGCCAGGAACCCGTCAAGGGACGGGCATGTGACCCGTGAGCATCCTGCTGGCAGGCCTCTGGAAAAAACGTTCCCTGTCATCAACACAGCACTGCCTGAAGGACCATGCCCCGCTTCCTTCTTCTGTGGGAAGAACCGTCTGCCTCTGGTGATCACAAAGAGCAGGCCAAGGGAATTTCAGGCTCCTGTGTTCAATAGGCAGCTGAAATAATTTTGGAATCGTCCACCTTTTCACTTTGTTGTGTGGGAGTTAAATGTCTGTTATTTGAACCTTCTGTCTATTTGATTATTTGTAGGCAAGAAGATGATATAGACACAAAGTGGCCACAGAGGCCTGTCCTGGAGAGAAGAGGAGGGATGGAATGGCAGGGGTTAGGGGTGGTGTTTGCTTAAAAGCAGCATCAAACGTTTTTATAAGACATGGAAATTCATGTATACTTGGGTAACAGAAAATCTTAAAGAAACTGAAAGTTAAAAACTGCAGAGAGAAGGGGGACACTCCTAATCCTCAACCGCAGCAGCAAGAGTCCCCACTATTCCTTGGTCTCCAGAAGTTTCTAGAGATAACTGGTTCACACCTGCATGAATGATTCCTCTCTGGACCCAAGCATACGGTGGATACTCAAATACCTGTGGGTAGTTGGCTGGATGAATAAATGAACAAATGAATGAATATATCGTATTTTATGACAAAATGTTCTGCAAATCCACAAACGCACCAATAGCAAGAATGTGTGACAGAGGAGCTCTAATAACATCAGTGATTTCTATTTGAAAATGGTAGTGGCACCTCACTTCAGCACTCTTGCCTGGAAAATCCCATGGACAGAGGAGCCTGGTAGGCTGCAGTCCTTGGGGTCACCAAGAGTCGGACATGACTGAGCGACTTTCCTTTCACTTTTCACTTTCATGCATTGGAGAAGGAAATGGCAACCCACTCTAGTGTTCTTGCCTGGAGAATCCCAGGGACGGGGGAGCCTGCTGGGCTGCCGTCTATGGGGTCGCACAGAGTCGGACATGACTGAAGCGACTTAGCAGCAGCAGCAGAAGCAGCAGCAGCAGGTATTTTGGGCTTCCTTTGTGGCTCAGCTGGTATAGAATCTGCCTGCAGTGTGGGAGACCTGGGTTCAATCCCTAAGTTGGGAAGATCCCCTGGAGAAGGAAAGGCTACCCACTCCAGTATTCTGGCCTGGAGAATTCCATGGACTATATAAGCCCACGGGGTCACAAAGAGTCAGACACAACTGAGCGACTTTCACTTCATTTCAGCAGGTATTCAGACTACACTCTCCTCATTTAAAACCTACTGAAATCAATTAAAAGAATGAAAAGAAAGAAAGAAAGCTTAGTCAATGGCCAGAAAACAGATACCAAACCTATGAAATTTGGAAGAGAGGGAAAATGTCAGAAGCCGCCAAACCTCGTCAGACTTCAGGAATGCCGATGCTCTGACAGTCACAAAGTGTCACAGGTACAAAGGTACAAAGCGATCCTCCGATGGGTGCGCTGACAGCAAGGATGTGACGGTCCCAGGAGACGTATAGTCATTCCCATGGGGCAGATGGGAGAGCAGGCGAGGCTGAAGGGAGATGCTGAGAGAGCCCTCCTTTACCCTCCAGAATCCAATTCTGTACTCTCAAAGAAGCTAGAAACAGCACAGACTGACATGAGGAATAAGAGAAGAGATCCAGGAGATCAAGAAAAGTGATAATGCAGGACTTCCCTGGTGGTCCAGTGGCTAAGACTCCACACTCCCAATGCAGGGGGCCCGGGTTCGTCCCTGGTCAGGGAACTGGATCCCACATGCCCCAACTAAAGATCCCTTGTGCCACAGCGAAGACCCAGTGCAGTCCAAAAAACAAACAAAAATATTTTTGCAGAAAAAAAAAAGTGATGAGGCCACAGAAGAATGTGTGACATAAATCAGCAGAACTCAAAAAAGCAAAAGGCAAAATGAAATAAATACAGAGGTAAAAATTATACTGTATGCATGCTCAGCTGCTCAGTCATGTCTGTCCCTTTACAACCCCATGGACTGTAGTCTGCCAGGGTCCTCTGTCCATGAAATTTTCCAGGCAAGGATACTGGAGTGGGTGGCAAGAAGCCATAAAACACAGTGACAAAGGCTGAGACGGATAAGGGTACACAGAGGAAATTGCACAAAGTGTTGTTGACAAGAGAATGGAGGGACAAGGGATTAGAGGAAATATACCAGACATGGAAGACAAATAAAGGAGATCCAACAAACGCATATCTTGTGTTCCCAAAGGAGCACGGAATGAACTGACAGTGAAACCAGTCAAAGATAAAAGAGGGGAGGAAAATATTTCCCAGAAAATAAAAAAAGGGAGGTGGAAAATCCGTGTCTTCAGAATTACGTAAACTAAATTTCAGGGAAAAAGGACAGAAAATAATAAACACCACTGTTAATCCTAGTGACATTACTGAACTTCAAAGGATAAAGATGAACCTACAAAAGTTATCAGGTGGAAAAATCAAGTGACCTCAAATGAGAGAAGGCTGCAACCCCTTCTCTGCTGTCACTCTCAGCGGTCGTCTCAGAAAGGTTATACATGGTCCCAAGCGGCCAAGTACCCTTCCTTTGTAACACTCATCATAATTCTTAACTGTGGGACTAGGGACCCTTGTACTGATTCTCCAGCGCCTAGCACATGCCTGGTACTCATCAGATGCTGGACAAATAGGTGTCAAATTATTTACCGACCCAGAGACAGTGTGTACGCTGACAGTCCTCTACAGGATGGAGACGCTGAGGCACAGGGAGGTTGTCTGACGTCCCAAGTCATACACCTGGGAAGCAGAGAAGCCGGGGCTTGGACTCAGGTTTCTGAATCCCCCAGTGCTGCTCTTGTTCCTGGGCTCTTGTATCATGCACACTGACCACACATTCACACAGCTCGCTTCCCCTCCAGCCTTACTTTCTGTGGCACCAACAAGAAAACTGCTGAAAACAAAGACTTGCTTTCCATTTGCTAGGCCATTTCTGGGTGGGTGCACGAAGATGTTTGCCCAAACTACCCTGAATCACAGAGCGAGGCATGAGGCAGAGACTCACACCCAAACTGCCTGGCGTGGGCTGGTCTGTGTCCTTATCTTACTAGTGTTGATTGAAAAGAATAAAGGCATAAATTATTTACCTGAGATTACAAAGTGCTTGTAGTAAAACTAAGGAGCAAATAAGAAGTAAGTGTCTAAAAAAAAAAAAAAGAGAGAAGTGTCTACAGTAAAAATAATACTTAAAAAAACACTAAAACATACTCTATAGGCACTGTCTCCTTCACTGCTAGCGCCATCTAGTGATTAAACAGTAGTTTTACATGCGCCACACACCCATTCTCTTCAAAGATACGTGTTTTAATCCTTAAGAACAAACAAGTCTTTACGTCTAGCTGACAGTCTTGAGTTTGGCCACCTCATGCAAAGAGTTGACTCATTGGAAAAGACTCTGATGCTGGGAGGGATTGGGGGCAGGAGGAGAAGGGGATGACAGAGGATGAGATGGCTGGATGGCATCACCGACTCGATGGACGTGAGTCTGAGTGAACTCTGGGAGTTGGTGATGGACAGGGAGGCCTGGCGTGCTGTGATTCATGGGGTCGCAAAGAGTCAGACACGACTGAGTGACTGAACTGAGCAGTCTTGAGAGGCACAAGGACTGTCAACACAAATTCTGACTCTAAACAGGAGAAACGGGTTGTCCTGATCGGAATCCTGCCTCTGCCACTGGGTGGTGGGCTGGCTGATCCTGGGCAAGTCATTTATGCTGTTCCCTCACACACATACCCACACAGGTGTGAAGTAAATGAAGTGGCACGTGTGAGCTGCCTGTGCGTGTGTGTGTGTGTGTTAGCCACTCAGCCAAGTCCAACTCTCTGTGACTCCAAGGACTGTAGCCCACTAGGCTCCTCTGTAAGAATTCTCCAAGTAAGAATACTGGGGTAGGTTGTCATTCCCTTCTCCAGGGGAATCTTCCCGACCCAGGGATCGAACCCAGGTCTCCTGTGTTATGGGCTGATTCTTTACCGACTGAGCCACCAGGGAAGCTATCAAATGCTCAGGAAAGCTCAATGTGTCTTCTTCCCCTTGAGGTACAAATCCTGAGACTGTGGGAAACTGAAATCCCTGTCCAGCTTCAGGGCCCTTTCATTCGTTCCTCTGCAGGTTATGATGAGGCCTTTCAACTGCAATCACTTACTAACACTCCACCTCTGGCTCCGCTCCTGGGCTGTACGAGGAAAGCTTTCCTCTTGGCTGGCATGTGCAGAAAGGTGGAGACCTGCACCCACACACTGCTGCTGGGAAGGCAAATGGCAACTACTGCTTTGGAGAACAATTTGCCAACAACCAGTGGGGTCCACGTATCAAGTGTGCAACGGAGTAATCTAAATGTTCCCCAGTAGGTGAGCAGACAAATAAACTAACGTGTATGCAACTCAAAAACTACAAAGCTGAGAGGAGGAAAGATGGGTTCCTGTATGGTGACCTTCGTACAATTAAGTATATATACATATAGTAACACATTTGTTTCCTGATACTTATTTGCATCAAAATAATAAAAACAGACTTCCAGAACACATCCCAAATCCAGGAGGAGATGGCCTTCTAGGGATGAAGCAGATGGGAGACAAAGATTTCAACCCTAACCATAATTTTCTTTTAGTAAAAAGTGGAAGCAAAAAAAAAAAAAAGATAAGATACTTGCTCATCCTGGAGAATGAGAACATTAATGTGTTACATTATGTTCTATATCTCAACTGTGGGGGTGCCTGGCTATGGAAAACGCACCCATTCAGCTTTAATAGACGGCGTCAAACAGTCCCTCTGATAATGGTGGTGCCAACTCCCACTCCCGCGGCCCCTCCGCATCCCCCCCAATCCTTGACACTGTTCATTGCCTTGCTCTACTTTTCAAAATTTTAAAACAAATTTCTGTACTGTACATGGGTCCTCGAGCCACCAAGAAACACTGGCCTGAAAAATTAAATTGTGTGTTCGATTAACAACAAAGGAGCTTATGGAGGTCACTGTTATCTCTCTCCACTGAGGTAAATGTGGTAGCAAGCCTCACTCTCAATTTTCCTATCACATGTCCAGAAGAGTTGAGTGCTACAGCTCTACCTATAGCCTGGGTCCAAAATACCAGCCAGGAAGTGTGCAGCCTTGAGGGGCGGTGGGGGCTCACACAGGCCTTTCAGAGTACTGTGGGAGACCTTTTTGGGCTCTTGGCACCTCTCTCCCTATCCAGGGCTCTTTGCTGTGGAGAAACCTAACTCTGCATGTTAAAGTCTGTATATGCTATGAAGTGATGGCTAGTTTCTGAAATACAAAAGGATTCCACAAAATAATTTCCCTAAGATCATCTAAAATGTAATTCAAAGTAGTGGAGGATAATCAATAGAAATAAAATCAATATGAACATAGTTTGACATTCCAAGTCTTTAAGTAGAGTCACTACAAGTAACATGTTATAGTGACGGTGAAAAAGAAAAAAAAGAGAAAGGTAAAAGAAATTATGGTGCTGTCTTTTCTCATTAAAGAAATGGTGCTGTCCAGCTTTCAAAACCCTGGGAACGCAAGAGTTTAAACCAGGGCATGTGGGCAATGGTGGAGAACCAGGCTCCTTCAACCAGAGAGGTATCTTGGCTCCCCCACATGTGACGTGAAGTCACTCAGTCATGTCTGACTCTGCAACCCCATGGACTGTAGCCCACCAGGTTTCTCTGTCCATGGAATTTTCCAGGCAAGAATTCTGGAGTGGGTTGCCATTTCCTTCTCTAGGGCATCTTCCCAACCCAGGGATCAAACCTGGGTCTCCCACAATGCAGGCAGACTCTACCATCTGAGCCACCAGGGAAGCCCCCTACAGGGCTGAAATAGAACCTATGTCACCAAGACAGCCAGAGCTTGAACTAGACACTCACACATGCACCCTAAGAATGTCAGCTACTCTGGAGAGACATGTGATGATGCTCCTCGTCAGGCATGAGTCTGAAGAAACACTGCAACGTACACATATGGAAAAGTGATAGGAAAATCAGCTCAGGGGCGGGGAGTCAAAGGAAAGAGCAGCATGACTAGCACTGGATGGAAACCTACGTTAAAGATGTGAAGATGTTTCTCTCTGTTTCTGAAAAATTTGTCTTGAAAGATAAAGGAAGGAGTTTTAAATTTTGGGCTTCCTGAGTAGCTTAGCTGGTAAAGAATCCACCTGCAATGCAGGAGACTCTGGTTCAATTCCTGGGTCAGGAAGTTCCCCCGGAGAAGGGATAGGCTACCCACTCCAGTATTCTTGGGCTTCCCTGGTGGCTCAGACAGTAAAGAATCTGTCTGCAGTGCAGGAGGCCTGGGTTTGATCCCTGGGTTGGGAAGATCCCCTGGAGGACGGCATGGCAACCCACTCTAGTATTCTTGCCTGGAGAATCCTACGGACAGAGGAGCCTGGCGGGCTACAGTCCATAGGGTCTCAAAGGAAAGAGCAGGATGACTAGCATCAGATGGAAATCTACGTTAAGACGTGAAGATGTTTCTGTTTCTTAAGGAGTTGTCTTGAAAGATAAAGGAAAGAGTTTTAAATTTTGGCCTAATAAGGTAGAAAATGAGACTGGACCAATGATAAAAAATAAGCCCCCAAACAATAAGCCATTAACAGCTGAAGAGAGAAAAGGGACCTATTTTCTAACACACTCGGCACAATTTCCTGTGAGTTAATGTCAAGATATAGAAGAAACGCTGGAACGCGGCAAGCACCTGGTTTCTGTGTGGCACGGCATACACGGCGTCGCTGAGACTCCCCTCTTCCTTGCGAGCGCTGGCGTCTCCAGACTGCCTGCAGCGGGCTGACAGGTGCGAGTCAGTGTCCTCATCCTCCTCATAGCCCAGCATTTCAAAGGATGGCAGAGAAGATCTTCTTCCCGCTTCATTCTGCCAGTGTGGTCTGTGTTAGAACATTCAAGATCAAGGTACAAGAACAAGCCACTTAACACCTCACACTGGTTTATATACATGTAGTAAATGGACTGCCCCCAAGTCCCACTGTGATGTACTAGGACCACAGGACAAGACAGGCGGAAGCTAAAGGGTGAAACCATCCACTGTTCCATCTCTGTACACGGGGAGAATTTCTTTCCAGTTTTTCACCTAGATTTTTATAGTTATAATCACTGTATACATATACAATTTGCCTCCTTGTTAGTAAGTTTTTAAGTCAGACTTGAGTAAATACATCAGTTCAATCAGCTATTCCCCTTAGTTAGGTTCCCTCCTCCCCAGTTTTGACCGACACAAACAGCTCTGCAATGAACGTCAACGCACAATCTCTTCTGTATTGAGGATTCATCCCAGAAAACAACCACATGGAGAAAGGCTGAGTCAAGCAGTATGAACATTTCACAGGCCCACATGCATCCACATAGAATCACTTCCCCAACCTGTGATTATGTCAGTAATAATTGTCTAAAACTTGCCACAAGAATGTAAGTGAAGTGAAACTCACGTAATTGTGTCTGACTGTTTGCAATCCCATGGACTATACTGTCCATGGAATTCTCCAGGCCAGAATACTGGAATGGGTAGCCTTTTCCTTCTCCAGGGGATCTTCCCAACCCAGGGATCGAACCCAGGTCTCCTGCATTGCAGGCAGATTCTTTACCAGCTAAGCCAAAACGGAAGCCCAAAGACTGTAAACCTCACTTCAAAAATGTGCATTTCTTACTGAGACTGGGTGTTTTTCCTTATATTTGTGTGTGAGTCTTGGTTCTTCTATTGTGAACTGTCTGCTCATGTCCTTTGTCCCTTCATCTACTCTGGTTCTAGTACATCCATTCCAATTTGAAATGAACTTTTCCACCTACAAAAATTAAAACTCTGACTTTGTATTTACTAGAAATATTTTCCCAATTCTGTTGATTTTGTTTTGGCTATGTAAGTTTTTTTAATATACAGATGATTTAAAACTAAAAATTTCTTTTAACCTTCCAAATTCTTAGCTCAGAAGTAAACAGTAGTCATTTCCTTCTGAGAGGTTTGATTAGACTGGATATAGGACTTCATGATATTTCTATGTATATACAAATTAAGCCTTTCATTCAATAGGAATTTGTTTCAGTGCATGAACTACACAAGGCTGAAACCTGATTTTTTTCTAATGCTGCTAATGAATAAAGTATTGAATCCCGTCCTTTCCCTTTGATCTGTGGGGCTGCCTTTATTAGAGTTTCAATATGCCTGCAAACACTAGGCTCACCTCAGGGCATTCTTGTCCACCTCTTATCGCTGATCCAACACTCTTTTAACTACTTCAATATGTCTTAAAATATGACGGGGCTAACGCAGCCCTCTCCTAGTCAATATTCTTCCCTTCCAGATACCCTTTTACGGTCTTATCTGATTATTCTTTTCAGTGAATTTCAGAATCACTTCCTCATCTTCAGCTCTTATTCAGCCAAAGTATAAATTCTCAGCAGGAGAAAAACAGGCTATATTCAAACATCTCAAAAACAGGCTATATTCAAACATCTCAAAAATGGAATCAATGTTAAAATGCAAAAACCAAAAGTATAAACACATCCTAGTGTAGCTAAGTCAGTAAAGAATCCACCTGCAATACTGGAATCCACCTGCAGCGCAGAAGACCCAGGTTCAATTCCTGGGCCTGGAAGATCCTCTGGAGGAAGAAATGGCAACCCACTCCAGTATCGTTGCCAGGAAAATCCCATGGACAGAGGAGCCTGGTGGGCTACAGTCCATGGGGCTGAAAGAGTCGGACACAACTTAGTTACTAAACCACCAACATCCTAGAAGGAAATATGTGAGCATTTGTATAACACTGCAATAAGGAAAATCTTTCTAGATTTGACAATAATGTCAGAACTACAAACACTGATACTTCTTACTACATAAAAATACAGAATTTCTTGGTATGTTTAAAAAAAAAACATCAAATATCAAAATTGAATAAACATGGCAGATAAAAGTCAAATCTGGTGATGTATTCCCCACTCCAACCCCATGAGCCCTTAAAGGGTCTTCTCACTGCTCCTCCGGGAGACAAACCTTGGAACAGGACGTCAAAGGTCCCCTAAGCCTGTCCACTCCTCCAGTACCATCTCAGATGACTCCCCACCTCACTTGACTCCTCCCAGCCACAAAGAGCCTCCCCTTCAGATGCTCACGTGTGTCATACTCCCTATTCTCTGTCTAAAAAGCTCATCCTTGCACCGTGCTTCATTCTGTACTCCAAAGCCAAATTTGCCTGTTACTCCAGGAGTACGTCAAGGCTATATATTGTCACCCTGCTTATTTAACTTATATGCAGAGTACATCATGAGACATGCTGGGCTGGAAGAAGCAAAACCTGGAATCAAGATTGCTGGGAGAAATATCAATAACCTCAGATGTGCAGATGATACCACCCTTATGGCAGAAAGTGAAGAGGAGCTAAAGAGCCTCTTGATGAAAGTGAAAGAGGAAAGGGAAAAAGTTGGCTTAAAGCTCAACATTCAGAAAACTAAGATCATGGCATCCAGTCCCACCATTTCATGGGAAATAGATGGAGAAACAGTGGAAACAGTATCAGACTTTATTTTTGGGGGCTCCAAAATTACTGCAGATGGTGACTACAGCCATGAAATTAAAAGATGCTTACTCCTTGGAAGAATAGTTATGACCAACCTAGACAGCATGTTGAAAAGCAGGGACATTACTTTGCCAACAAAGGTCTGTCTAATCAAGGCTATGGTTTTTCCAGTGGTCATGTATGGATGTGAGAGTTGGACTGTGAAGAAAGCTGGTCCTGAAGAATTGATGCTTTTGAACTGTGGTGTTGGAGAAGACTCTTGAGAGTCCCTTGCACTGCAAGGAGATCCAACCAGCCCATTCTAAAGGAGATCAGTCCTGGGTGTTCATTGGAGGGACTGATGCCGAAGCTGAAACTCCAATACTTTGGCCACCTGATGTGAAGAGTTGACTCATTGGAAAAGACTCTGATGCTGGGAGGGACTGGGGGCAGGAGGAGAAGGGGACGACAGAGGATGAGATGGCTGGATGGCATCACCGACTTGATGGACGTGAGTTTGAGTAAACTCCAGGAGTTGGTGATGGACAGGGAGGCCTGGCATGCTGCGATTCATGGGGTCGCAAAGAGTTGGACACGACTGAGCAACTGAACTGAACTGAACTGAACTGCACCATGCTGACCAACTCCCAGCTTTCAGGCCATTCCCAGCTGGTTCCTGTACATCCCACAGCTCTTCCCCAATGTCTCCTCCCCCGGGAGGAAACCTTCCTGATCCTTAGCCCTATGTCAGCGCTAACCCAGCTCAAGCAATAGAGAAAATGATGTTAAAGAAGAATGGTTACAGTACAGGCATCAACAAAAGCAAATTCAACAGTGTGACTGTTCAGAGAGGACACTCATGAGAAATTGTGACTGACAACTCTCGCCATCTAAGGTTATGGCTAAAAGCAGTGAATTCATGGTCTCGGTGCTGCCATGCAAGCAACTGGTGTCTTCATAAGCTATAATTTAACAAGATCCACTCTGGAGAAAATTTGGATACATTTCAAGACTGATTTGGAGAAGGCAATGGCAACCTACTCCAATATTCTTGCCTGGGAAATCCCATGGCGGAGGAGCCTGGTGGGCTGCAGTCCATGGGGTTGCTAAGAGTCGGACCTGACTGAGCAACTTCACTTTCAGTTTTCACTTTCATGCATTGGAGAAGGAAATGGCAACCCACTCCAGTGTTCTTGCCTGGAGAATCCCAGGGACGGGGGAGCCTGGTGGGCTGCCGTCTATGGGGTCACACAGAGTCGGACATGACTGGTGTGACTTAGCAGCAGGAGGAAGACTGATTAATGTTCCAGGACACTATTTCTTTGACACTGGTGATGAAAACCTGCGTGCTAAGCTCTAGTCACAACCACATGTGCACACATACACACACCCCCCCATGCAGAGCTGCTCCCCCTCTGCCCTGAGAGGAAGCTGAGCCCGGGAAATGGTCCTTACTGATGCCTCAGCTCTGAGGTAGTGGCGTAGGGCTCGATCAAACTGTCCTTTTCCATGTAGGTCATGTCGCTCTCAGAGTGGGATCTCCGGCGAGGCTGAGGAATGGCAACGGTCCGGCCGGTCAGTGTTGTTGCTAGAATGGCTGCCGCCAGAGCAGATCTGTAGACAAAATCACCCCAGTGAGTCAGTGAGACACGAACCCTCAAGCTGAAGTTTGAACAACAGGACACGTGACTTAATCAAGGTTTACTTTCAGCTCTACAGTGTTCAGAGTGTATCTACTGACTATATGCCTGCAGTCAGCCGGCTATGTGCCATTACTTCATTCTCATAGCAACTGCAGGAATAGATAATTTGTCATCTCCATTTTTCACAGACAGTAAATGACTTGTCTAAGCTTTCCTAGTTAATGGAAGATGAACGTCTGTGATCCAAGCAGTTTATATTCAGGTAGTGTTCCTATTAGAATGAAAGATCGGAATGGGAAAAAAAAAAGAGAAATAAAAAGATATAAAAGAAATGAAAAGGAATTTGAAAGTCTCGCAAATTATTCAAAACTATAACACAGGAAAGTGTGAAAGTGTTAGTTGCTCACTCATGTCTGACTCTTTGCAATCCCACAGACTATAGCCGGCCAGGCTCCTCCGGCCGTACAATTCTCCAGGCAAGAATACTGGAGTGGGCAGCCATTCCTTTCTCCAGGGGATCTTTCCAACCCATGGATCAAACCTGAATCTCCTGCACTGCAGGCAGATTCTTTACCATCAGAGCCACCAGGGAAGCCCTATAATATAGGAAAGACAGAATAGCAGGTTTACCCTCCCACGTGAAAAATCAAAATAAACAATTAATTGTCCCAGCTTACTGCCTGAGAGAATGTCCAGGTTACAGCACAGAGAGGAGGAAATGAGGTGGAGCCGGACAGACTTTTCTTGAGTTGTGGGAATGGAGTGGAGAGTCAGGGAACACCAGGGCAGACAGAATCTGTAGGACAGAGTACCAGAGAGGAGAGAGCTGAACTGAGAGATCTCCAGAAACCCACAAGAGGCCCCACCGAGAGCTCAGCAAAATGCTCCTCAGTGCGTGAGTGCAAGGACACTGCTCAAGGCGGGGGTAGACCCATCCAGGAGGATGGGAGGAACAGTGCCAGATGCTACACACAGCTGAGGACAGTGCCTGTTCCCACCAGACAGATGGGGAACACTGTAATTCAGGGGACACTGGGTACAGCACTCTGAAAGTAGTGGAGAATGAACAGCCCGAGCCTGCAAACTGCTCTGACCCTGCCTACCAAGGTATAAAAGCAAGACCCAAAAGATCAGTTCCAAGTAATTTAACTGTATCCCAGAAGAAAATTCAACTAGACTTATAGGAATACAGCACTCAGCAAGGTGAAACTCACAACAGTGTCTAGTATGCCATCCAAGATAACCAGACGTGCAAACAGACAGACAAACATGACCTAAAACGAAGACAATAATCAATCAAAACCATCCAGAACTGAACTCACATTAGAAGCAGCAGAGACGGACATTAAGACAGTTATTTTAACTGTGTTGCATATGTTCAAAAAGCTAAGCAGGGACATCGAATAGTATTAAAAAGACCTGAACTTCAGGAGATGGAAATTACACCGGATGGGGTTAACAGTTAGGTTACATATTGCATAAAAATTAGTGAAACTTGAAGGTAAAACAATAGAAAATAACCAAAATCAAACACAGAGGTGAAAATAAAAAAAGAGAATAGTAAGATCTGAGATTTAAAAAGGTATTGTTTCATGTTTTAAGTCACTACGTTTTAGGAATTCCCTGGCATTTCAGTGGTTAGGACTCCTCACATTCACTGCTAAGGACCTGGGTTCAATCCTTGTTCAGGGAACTAAGACCCCACAAGCTGCTCAGCATGGCAGGAAAAAAAAAAGCCACTAAGTTTTGGTGTAATTAGTTACATGCCCAATAAATAACTTCCATCAAATGGTGCTAGAACAATTGGCTACCCACATGCAAAAAAGACTTCCCTGGCAGTCCAGTGGTAGAGAATCCATCTTCCAATGCAGGAGATGAAGGTTCAATCCCTGGCTGGGGAACTAAGATTCCACATGCCCCCAGGCATCTAAGCCCTTGAACTGCAACTACTGAGCCCGCCTGCTCTGGAGCTTGCTCGTGCACGTGCACAGCTGGAGAAGCCTGCACGCTGCAACAAAAAAAATCCTGTCTGCTGAAACGAAGACCCAATGCAGCCAAAAATAAATAAGTAAATAAAAACATTTTAAAAATAAATAAACACAACGGAATTATATTTTTTTAAAAGTGAACCTGAATCCATACCTTGCACACCATATACAAAAATTAACTCAAAAATGCATCATAGACCTAAATGTAAAGGCTGAAAGTATAAAACCTCTAGAAGAAGCTATAGGAAAAAATGCTTTATGACCTTGGGTAGGCAAATATTTCTTAGATATGGTACTGAAATCTTGATCTATAAAAGAGAAAGTTGACAAGTTGAACTTCATAAACATTAAGAATTTCTGCTCTCTGCAAAACTGTTAAGAAAATGAAAAGACAAGCCACAGATGAGAAGAAAATATTTGCAAATCACGTATTTGATAAAGAACCTATTTTAGATTCAGTAACAGTCAATCCTAAAGAAAATCAATCCTGAATATTCATCGGAAGGACTGATGCTGAAGCTGAAGCGCCAATAGTTTGGCCACCTGATGAGAAGAGCTGACTCATTGGAAAAGACCCTAATGCTGGGAAAGATTGAAGGCAGGAGAAGGGGACGAAAGAGGATGAGATGCTTGGATGGCATCACTGACTCAATGGACATGAGTTTGAGCAAGCTCTGGGAGTTGGTATTGGACAGGGAAGCCTGGCATGCTGCAGTCCATGGGGTCACAAAGAGTTGGACACGACTGAGCAACTGAATGGAACTGAATAGGAAAACAATTCAATTTTTTCAAGCAGGCAAAAGATGTTAACAGATACTTTACCAAGAAAGTTATACAAGGGCAAATGAGTACATCAAAAGATGCTCAACACCATTAGTTAGTAGAGAAATGCAAAATAGAAACATAAGGATACCACCACACACCTATTAGAGTGTCCAAAAGTTAAAAGATTGGCCAAGATAATCCCTTCAACGTGGACCTGGCACAACGGCTCCCGCAAAGAGAGATGGTGAGAAGAAGAGGCCATCTGCCATCAACGAGGTGGCGACCACAGGGTAACCCACCAGCATTCACAAGCACATCTAGGGAACAAGCTTCAAGAAAGGTGGCCTGGGAACCCTTGACGAGATCCAGGAAGTTGCCAGGAGCTATACAGATGTGCACATCGACCCCAGGCTCAACAGAACTGTCTGGGCCAAAGGGATAAGGAATGTCCTATACTTTATCAGCGCGGTTGTCCAGAAGGTGTAATGAAGATAAAGATTCGCCAAACAAGCTCCGGACATTGTTACCTATGCATCTGTCACCACCTTCAAAAACCTACGAACAGGGGACTTTCCTAGTGGTCCAGCAGCTAAGAATCCACCTTGCAACACAGGGGACACAGGTTCTGTCCTCGGTCAGGTCGTGAGGAGCCCACACGCCGCATGGCAACTAAGCCCACATGCCGACTGCCACAACTACAGAGTCCGTGCACCACAACAAAGATCCCATACGATGCAATGAAGACCTGTGCAGCCAAATAAATAAATGTTTTTTAAAAAGGTTATAAAAAATCTCTATACAGTCAACATGAATGAGAACTAATACCTAATCGTCAAATAAAGTTATAAAACCACACAGACACACCTGACCAAACCAAGTGTTGGTAAGGATGTGAAGAAATGGAAACTCACACTGTGCTGGTAGGACCATACATAGAATAATAAGTTGGGAAATAGTTTGGCAGTTTCTTAACAGGTTAAATATGTCCTGACTATGCTAAAGCTTTTGGCTGTGTGAATCACAACAAACTGTGGAAAATTCTTCAAGAGGTGAGAATACCAGACCTTACCTGTCTCCTGAGAAACCTGTGTGCAGGTTGAGAAGGAACTGGACAAGGAACAACTGACTGGTTCCAAATTGGGAAAGGAGTACGTCAAGGCTGTATATTGCCATCCTGCTTATTTAACTTATATGCAGAGTACATCATGTGAAATGCCAGGCTGCATGAATCACAAGTTGGAATCATGATTGCTGGAAGAAAACCAACAACCTCAGATACGCAGATGATACCACTCTAAAGACAGAAAGTGAAGAGGAACTAAAGAGCCTCCTGATGAGTGTGAAAGATGAAAGTGAAAAAGCTGGCTTGAAAGTCAACATTTAAAAAACAAAGATCATGGCATCCAGTCCCATCACTTGATGACAAATAGACGGGGGAAAAGTGGAAGTAGTGGCAGATTTTATTTTCTTGGGCTCTAAAATCACTGCAGATGGTGACTGCAGCCACGAAATTAAAAGACACTGTCTCCCTGGAAGGAAAGCTATGACAAACCTAGTCAGCCTATTAAAAAGCAGAGACATCACTTTGCTGACAAAGGTCTGTATAATCAAAGCTATGGTCTTTCCAGTAGTCATGTATGGATGTGAGAGTTGGATCATAAAGAAGGCTGAGTGGCAAAGAAGGGATATTTTTGAATTGTGCTGTTGGAGAAGATTCGATAGACCCTTGGACTGCAAGGAGATCAAATCAGTCAATCCTAAAAGAAATCAACCCTGAATATTCACTGGAAGGACTGATGCTGAAGCTAAAGCTCCAATAGTTTGGCCACCTGCTATGAAGAGCTGACTCACTGACTCTTTCCCTGTTGGGAAAGAAGGAAGGCAAAAGCAGAAGGGGACGGCAGAGGATGAGATGGTTAGACAGCATTACTGACTCAGTGGACATGAATTTGAGAAAATTCCGAGAGATAGTGGAGGGCAGAGGAGCCTGGTGTGCTGTCAATGGGGTTGTAAAGAGTCAGACACGACTTAGCGACTGAACAACAACTATATGATTCAGTCATTCCACTCCTAGATATTTTCACAAAAGAAATGAAGCACAGGGCCAAAGATTTATGCACAAATATTCACAGCAGCTTTATTTCTAGTAGCCAGAAATGGAGACTCCGCCCACCAGTTGCTGAATAGACAGGTGAATGGACAGACAATTGCATATTCACATAATGGAATGCTATTCAGCAATTAAAAGTATGAATTACTGATTTTCACAACAATATGGATGAATCTCAAAATAATTATTCCGAGTGTAAGAAATCAGCGTAATTGTTTTGTGTAATCCCAGTTCTATAAAATGCTAGAAAATGTAGACTAATCTATGGAGACAGAAAGCAGATGGATGGCTGCCTGGGAGGGTGGAGCTGACATGCGGGAAGTGAGAGAGCAGAAGGAGGGAGGAATTACAGAGGGGCACAAGGAAACTGGAGGGGAAGACAGGTACAGTAATTATCTTGATAGTGATGGCGATGGTCTCACGGATACAAACACACATCAAAACTTATCGAAGTATTCATTTTAAATATCTAAGATTATACAGCCATTATATCATAAAACTGCTTTAAAAAAAGATAAAAGACTGTCTAAAGCAGAAATAAGAACAAAATGTTTGGGGATTTACAACATACATAATTAAAATGTGAAACAACAGTAGCAAAGGATGGGAAGGAGGAAATAGAAAAATTCTTACACTGTTACAGTTGGTGCAAACTGGAATAATGCCAGTGGAATAACATTAATTTGAATGTTAGTTTTCAGAAAAAAAATTATCTAGAAATAGCCCAAATTTACCAAAACCATGTTGATTATTTGGGACTTACAAAAAATTACAATCCAGAAATATATTTTTGGAAAACATAGGAAACAATAGAGATTTTCTAATGAGTCTACAGCACACTGGTCACAATACAGCTGCTACATAAACATTTAAGTTCTTTTTTTTGCTTTTATTCGGCTCTGCCAGATCTTAGTTACAAAATGTAGGATCTAGTTCTCTGACTAGGGATTGAACCTGGGCCCCCTGCATTGGGAGCACAGAGTCTTAGACACTGGACCACCAGGGAAGTCTCCAAAAACATTCAGGTTCTAAGGACACAACTTAAGGGTTGTTCACACAAAAACTGAAGAGCCAGACAAACCTACAAACCATCGCAGCAATGCCACCACCCACCAACCATGAGGCTCTAGGTCAATGACTAACACTTGAATCAAAACAGAGCCACCAACAGGACCTCTCTCCCAGGTTTGTTGAGAGGATGATATGAAACAAGGCTTCTTAAGCACTAACCAGAGTCCTTGGCACAAAATAAACACTAATAAATGGCTATTCTTGTTATTAAGATTGCACTGAAGGAAAAAACAAACACTAAAAATATTTTGCTTCCCAGGTAGTGCTAGTGGTAAAGATCCCGCCTACCAATACAAGAGACATAAGAGATGAGGGTTGATCCCTGTGTCGCGAAGATCTCCGGGAAAAGGGCATGGCAACCCACTCCAGGATTCTTGCCTGGAAAATCCCTGGACAGAGGAGCCCGGCGAACTAGAGTCCATGGGGTTGCAAAAGAGTCGGACATGACTGATGTGATTTAGCACAAAAATACTTTGAAGTGTTTATTATCACGGAGTGAGGGGGAGTGAAGTCGCTCAGTCGTGTCTGACTCTTTGCAACCCCATGGACTGCAGCCTACCAGGTTCCACCATCCATGGGATTTTCTACGCAAGAATACTAGAGTGGGTTGCCATTTCCTTCTCCAGGAGATCTTCCCGACCCAGGGATTGAACCTGAGTCTCTCACATGGTAGGGACTGTAGGCAGATGCTTTACCGTCTGAGCCACCAGGAGGCATACAATATTTCCAGTTTCAAAGAACACTAAAAAGGTACTACCCTTCAATAAACTTATCTGTCATTGTTAAGAGTTAAAGCCACGTATCCACGTATATTATGAATAAAGAATAATCTAAAATTCTTCTGTGTCCAAAATCTTAAGAGGACACAGCCAGGGGTCTTAAGTACAAAAGAAAGTCCATTCTCTAGTGTGACAGGAGCACCAGAGGAGGGGGAATCCCAGGCTTTGGCAAGTGAACTTGCTTCTGTTTCCTTCCTGCAAAGCAGTTCTTCTGAAAGGCAGACTTGAGTTTAAAAAGAAAATTAATAGTTTAAATACTCTTTAACATACTCTCCACCTAAATGTTTGGGCTTTAGTGTTTTCTATTTTGAAAATTTGCTTTGGAGGAGGAAATGGCAACCCACTTCAGTATTTTTCCCTGGAGAATCCCCTGGACAAAGAAGCCTGGCGGGAAATGTGCGAACTCCACAGACCTGATGGTCCACAGACCATGAGCCCATGGAGAAACCATAAGAAGTGCTTCATTATGGAACCAGGATAACATTTCAAAGGACATGATCCTAATCACTCTACTTTTGATTTTCTTACCCATTTAACAGCTCTGGGACTCAGCACTTGATGGCTGAGCTTAGGGGCGACCTTGGTGCCTGCTCACCTGACTCACCTTGGTCTCTCTGGAGAGGGGTTGGGGCTGCGCGGAGGGGGTGTGCGGGGCACAGCGGGCTTCGGTGCGATGCTGGCTGCAGGGAGAAGGCCATGGATGATGTGTTTCTGTGCAAACGAAACCCGGCAGAGGTCAGCGGGATCATCTCCTGCAACCAGCCCTCCCTGGGTCTGGGAGGGGACACCTGCCCTGGTCACCTAGGGATCTAGTCCCATCAGAAGGCCCAATCCTCCTCCCGCATCTTCCATCCCTATCTAGCCAGGCAAGCATGCCCCCCTAGGGAGCTGCCCACTGTGGGGCCCTCTTCCTTCCTCAGAACTGCTTCCCTGACGATGACCCAGAGTCACTCTCCAGCACCCCACTTGGCTCCCAGCACTGCCCCTGCTGACCCTACTCACTCGCTGCCCGCCCTCTCCCCTCCCCTCCCCTCCTGCAGAACAGAAGCTTCCTGAGACAACCCGCTTGTCTTTATCAACCCTGGAACTCTGGCCCTTAGCACACTGCCTAACACCTGGTAAGGGCTTAATAAGGATTTTAGGTCGTTTATCTTGAAGATGCCTAATATCTGGTTCCTACACACAATGAAAGTCAGACAACCCGGCTTTAGGCAGGGCTGTCTGTGAGTGTAGCCCAATCTTCATTTTCTGTGCACCAGCCATTCTCGTGAATCTACTAAAGGCAAAATGCCAGGACAGCATTGAAGAAACCTGGTCTTCATCCTTAAGGAGGGAGAGTCCAGAAGAAAAACACCCAGCTATTTATAATATGACACAGAATTATGGAAAGCACCACGGGAGAGGTAAAGACAATGTGCTGAGGTGACCCAGGGAGAGAAGGGCTCCCTCAGGTCTGGGGCCAGCAAGGGGACCACTGACGTCCTGTTGGAGAAAATCTCAGAGCGTTTAGACGGGGTCTTCGAAGATGCCCACTGCTTTCACATTTAGGAAATGGGGTAGAAAGACATTCCAGGACGAGGGAGCAACATGAACAAAGGGCAAAGGGGTGAAGCAAGACATTAGTGACAGTGTGGTGAAAATAAATACTCCAGTTCACTGGAGTACACAGGCGTCTGAGATGCAGCGGCTAGAACAGCTGGCTGGGGGCACAGTGAGGACTGTTTCCATTTAAGTTTTGATACCAGACTAAGGAAATCTTGTGACTTAGAAGCACCCACTGAAACTGGCCCTGGGGAAGACTAGTCAGGCTGGGATGGGCACATGGTACCAAGGACTGGGAGGCACAACCAAGGGGAAGAGCCAGGGGTCTGAGCATCCTTCAGGAGCGAGGGATGAGAGCCTTCCCACCCCCATGCCCCCAGTCCACGAGCACGGCCAACCCCAAGAGCAGGTGCTACAGAGCCACCATGCTGTGCCACCATTCTCCAGGATATACACTTGTCTGCCGCCTCTCCTACCCCTCACTGCCTGGCAGAGGCTCAAGGACAAAAAAGCCTTTTCTTCACCTTTGAATCCCCAGGGGATAGCATCCAGTAGGTCCTCCAAAAAGGCCTTGTGAGTTCTGTTTATTTTTTTTTTTTTGATGGAGTGAATCTCCTAGAGCAGGCTGAGTGTATCTCCCCTGTACCACAATAATCACCTCCTAACTATGGTTCTCCTGCCTCCAGTCTCTATAAAACACAGGATGGTCCTATCTCAACCCAGCATGAAAACTCCCGTGGGCAGCCCCCACCTCTTGTTGACAGAGAAATGTCCTCTCGTGTCCCAGAAGGCTGCTGAGGCTGCTGTCAGCTAGTTCCTAGCAATGGCTGGCCCTCCTCATCGCTACCGTAAGGGTATCTCCATGCTGTGGCACTCAAAACTGCCACACAGCAGGTGATTCATCCTTTGTCAGGCTTTTGTATATGCTGTTTTCTCCACCTGTAATTCTCCTTCCTTATTCCTCCCAAGGCCCAGGTCAACTTTCCAGGCTGACTTTGCGGCCCCTTCCCTGGTACCCACCGCTAGAGCATTTATTGCCTTACCATTTTGAGCTGAGTGACTTATGGGTTTGTCTACCCTTTAGCCAGCGTGGCCACAGGCTCTCAATCAATTGTGGGGTATCTGGCACACACACACAACAGGAATTCAGTAACACAATAAAAACATCAATAAACATGCTGAGTTAGCAAAATTGCAATGGCAAAATATGCTTCAACTATCCCTTCACTGTTTCTCAACATCCACCTGTCTAAAATGACTTCAGGGGACTTCCCTGGTGGTCCAGTGGTAAAGAGTCCTCCTTCCAATGGAGGGGAAGCAGTTTCAATCCCTGGTAGGGAACTAAGGTCCCACATGCCTCAGGGCAACTAAGCCCATGTGCCACAACCAGAGAAGTCCTCACCCCTTGCAAGATAACCCAGCACAGCCCCTCACCCCCAAAAAATGACTTCAGCAAGTCATACAGCCAAGAACAGCAAGCTGAGTTAGACATGCTTTAGGAATTCCAATTTGAAAGGGAGTTCAGGAGTACCCTTATCAAAATGCTTTCTTTGCATTTAAAGTACTGAGTTTATGAAGAACTGGATCTAAGCAGGTTTGGGGGTTCACCAGGCAAGTATGAAAAAGAAACACAGGAGGAAGGCGACTTGGGTGGAAAGTAGTGGTTATGATGATGACCCACGGAATGAGAAATCAGGACTGGGAAAGACAGCAATGAGTACACTGGTAGGATAAATAGACTGGGGGTGGGGGGTGGGCGCAAGAACTGTCGGTATCAGGCTCACTAGTAGGAAGAGGGGTCAACGAATGAGCCTGGGAGAGTGTGCCGGCAGTGAAGGAATTTCCACGGGAAGTTTCGGAGGGAAGCATTCCAGGCAGAAGAAAAAGTAAAGGCTGAAGGAACAGCAAGGTGGAAAGAGCTGGAGCGTCCATGTGTGTGACTTGAGGGCATTAGGCACGAATCAGAATTGCATTTTAAAAGAATCCCTTTGGGTGCTTTGTGAAGAATGGACATAGGGAAAGGGAGCTGCTGCTGCAGTCCAGGTAGATGCTGGAGGACGGGATGGCTAGTCGATGCACATGGTGGAGTGTACGTGGTACGTGGCGGAGGGAGGAATCCAGAACGACATCCCACCTGGAACTAGACAGTAGTGTGTCGGCAGGAGTGAACTCCTCGACACCCAAGCGAAAGTTACAGGCGAGACAGGGCGGGTCCTATCAACTGAGGCCGGCACTAGAATAGAAAATTAATGTTCTAAACACTAAACAGCTGGGCTTCTCGAAAGGAAGCCCCACTTCCTGTTGGGCCGCTATCTTGCTTCCAACCCAAATCCCAATCCCTCCCCACTTAACTCCCGGCCCCACCGGCCAGAACGCAGGCTGGATGCAGATATACTTACATACTTCCTCTTGCGGTCTCTCCAAAACCCCAGGAGCATCCTTGCTGTGGTTGATGGCCAGACCCTTACCGAGGTGAGACCCACTCCCTAAAGTCTGCCTACGCCTCGAGTTGGCCTAGCCCCAGACGCCTTTTCTCAGCTACGGACTTCGCAACAACTACGTCTGCCATTGGCTCCGCTTTTGCTCTGACCGATCAGAGAGGAGGTTACTTCACGTCCGTCGCTCTTGGCAACCAGTGGGTACCACTCAAATCCTCACCAGGGCCTCGCTGCCCATTCTCTTATTGGTCAGATCAGATGTCGATCTCTGAGGCCATAGCCTATCCGTCGCCGGGGGAGGCGGAGGGCGGGCAACATGCGAGAATAGTGAGGCGTTCAGGAGGCAACCCGGATGTGTCGCTCAGCAGGTAATGTTGCGGGAGACTCAGACTTGGTGCCGAGGTGGCCAGCTCGGCCCCCGCCCTGGACTGGACTAAGGAACCACGGCGCGGACCGAGCCAGGGTTTCAGGGGCAAGACAGGTGACGGAAATAAAGGACGCTTCTTCCAGGACAGGAATTTGGCCTGTAATCCAGCCTTTTAAAGAACACTCTGCAGTCGGGCTCCTGCCAAAGAGGCCCGGGCTTCGAGTGAAATGGGCTGTGTGCTTAAGTGCCGTCTTGCATTCCCCTCATTAGATCGAGGCCGCCGATGGAAGGCAACCCCCCTGATGGCACTGGCCCCATGCATGTACCATTTGGGCACATTGTGGCCAATGAGAAATGGCGCGGTTCGCAGCTGGCACAGGGCATGCAAGGTCAGTGGGCTCCCTCTGAACAAGCCTTCTCTCACCTCACCCTGCTTTTTAAAAAGTTCCGTCTGTTGCCGTGTTTTCATCTAATGAACACGGAACTTATTTTCTTCTCTGTGTTTTAAGGAAAAATTAAACTCGTTTTTGAGGATGGCCTGACACCGGTAGATTTTTACTTATCTAGCAAATCCTGCATTCTTTATATCACCGAAGCTGAGTTGGTGGCAGGAAATGGCTACAGAAAGAGACTTGTTCGGGTTAGAAATGTAAGTACTGAGTTAAACAAATGGACTTCTTCCCGCTCCCTTGGAATAATCTGTATAAAACCATTGGCCATTGCACCCTTGGATAGCTGCTTTATCTTGAATGGAATTTTGTTACAGAATAGTTTCCTGTTTCTTTCCTTTTTTTTTTTTTTTCTTGAAGTCCAATAAACTTCAAGGGATTGTGGTAGTTGAAAAAACGCAGATGAGTGAACAGTATTTTCCAGCTGTACAGAAGTTTACTGTTCTGGATCTTGGGATGGTGTTGCTTCCAGTAGCCAGCCAGATGGAAGCATCCTGCCTCATTATTCAGTTGGTAAGTACCCATTCCTGCTCCTCCACAATAGCCCTGGTTTAGGACTTTTGACTGATCTTCCTGGATCCTTTTCTGACACCTGCCCTTATTATCTGTACAATCCATGAAGCCCTGGATTGGTTTCTAAAATCTTTTTGATGAATTTAAGTTCAGAAGCTCCCTCTGCAGCTAGCTGAGCTTGCTGCCCTGTCTAGGCAAGCATATAACAAGGTGAACAAGTTGGAGACCTGATTTTAACCTCTCAGGCTGTGATGACTCCTTCGTGCACTATTCTGCATTTAAGCTGGTGACATTGTCAGTTAGTGGCTACTTAGCCTCATCCCTGCTTATCTTCTGTTAAGCATCAGAAATTATGTCTGCAAGTTCGTGTGTTGTTTCTTTTTAACCTAGTGATTTTTCCATTGTCCTCATTGATTATTCAACATGATTGTACAGTAGAATTTCCTGGGGAACTTTTTTTTTTAATTTTATTGGAATAAAGTTGATTTACAGTGTTGTGTTTCAGGTAATACAGCAGAGTGATTCAGTTACACATACATTCATTGTTTTTGAGATATTTTTTCTCATATAGATTATTATAGACTATTGAGTAGAGTTCCCATACTATACAGTAGTTCCTTGTTGGTACTATATAGTGGCGTGTGTATGTTAATCTTAAGATCCTGTTTTATCCTTCCTCCCACTCCCTACCCCCGTTTCCCCTTTGGTAACCATAACTTTGTTTTTAATATCCATAAGTCTGTTTCTGTTTTGCAAATAAGTTCCTTTGTATCATTTATTTAAAAAATTAGATTCCATACAGAAGTGATATCATATGAGATTAGAATTTCCTGGGGAACTTTTAAAGTGATACATGAGCCTTACTTCAGACCAATTAAGAATCCAAACATGGGGGTCAGGCTTATGCATCAATTTCTGTTGTGCTGTTTCTAAATCTCTTCCTCTGATGTGCAGCTGGGGTTGAGAACCACATTGGAAATGCAAACAGCCCTGTATAGTTCACAAACCCTTCTCCAGACACTGCTCTTTTCTCTTGCTTCACTCTTCCTGACTCACTTTGATTTAACACTGTTACTATGTATTAGCCTTCCTGTATCCACCACTAACTGAAGACTGGGTTTCTCCTTTGATAGGCAAGCTTCTTCCAAGCCCTGTATCAGGCAGGTGGAGCCATCATGTAATCCTATACCACTGAAATGTTTCTTAGTGGACCATAGGACCATGTTTGAATTCTTCAGTGTAGGTTTTCATTGGTTTTATCCTAAGCATTCTAAAAATTCAAGTTTTTGTAGATTAATTTTTACCTCTCACTCCTTTGTGTAGTCAGGTTGTTCATCTTTTAATAATTTTACTGATGCCTGAAAAATTATATTCATGGCATATATGAGAACATTTATATTGGTAAATCAAGCTGAACCACATGGAAAAATTTAAACTTCCGCAAAACAAAATGTTAAGAAAACCACAGGTCCTCTAGAGGGCGCTCATGTGCTTCTTTCGTTTCCGTTCAGGTTCAAGAGCAAACCAGAGAGCCCAGTAAAAACCCTTTTCTCAGGAAGAAACGGGCTCAGGTCTCTGAGCCGGCGCTCCTCCGAACTGTGCAGCAGATCCCAGGAGTGGGGAAAGTGAAAGCCCCCCTCCTGCTTCAGAGGTTTCCAAGTATCCAGCAGCTAAGCAACGCGTCTCTCCAAGAACTGGAGGCGGTCGTAGGACCAGCAGCAGGCCGGCGCATTCATGCATTCTTCACCCAGCCCAGGTGAGGGCTCCTCTCGTGGGCGTCTCATCATGGGACTGCAGGATCTTGTTTTCTTTTCACACTAAGAAAAGAGTTCCTCGGAGGAGGAAATGGCAACCCACTCCCGTATCCTTGCTTGGGAAATCCCATGGGAAGTCTAGTGTGCAACAGTCCATGAAGTACAACAGGGCTGGACACGGCTTAGTGGCTAAACAACAAATGGCAGTTCTAGCCAATGTATGAGAGCAAAAACTCTCATAAGGAATTGGGGGTTGGGGCTGAAACCAAAATCCTATTGTTTATAGATCTGAATGTCTATTTAGAAAAACCAAAATAAACTGCAAGCAAATATTTAAACTAAAAAAGGCAGAGTTCCTTTTACAATTAGGGAAAGATGAGAAGAGGCCTGAATGGAACCTGCCAGTGGTCCTGCGCTGTTCTCTGGCCTTAGGCATGCACTTCGATTAGTGGGCCTGCGCCAGACGGCAGTGCCCTCATCCTGCTGGCATGACGTGGGCTGGTGGGCACTTTCCTAAGGGAACCTCAGATTCAGCAGAAAGCCAGCCTGGGAGGATTTTACTGTGTGACCTTGACCTTATCTATCATGGAAGGTGGCGGATATGACTGTTGAAAGGAAACAGACCTACAATGAAGCACTGTTAGCATAAGCTCCTTGTTCCTGCTGGCAGAGCCACTGTTCTTCAGGTCTGATCTTAATATACCTGTGCTGTAGCTGCCAGTGTCAACAAACAATGGTACTGCCTTTTTTTCTTCCTTTCTGTCTCCCTTCCTGGTAGTTGCGCAGTTTGTTTATAATCACTGAGCACGTCTTCTGAACACGGAAGGCCTGGAGTCTGGAGTTCCCACTGTAAGGTAAAAAGCCAGCGTGTGTGAGGGACGGAAGAATGTGTTTGTAAATGGATAGCCAGCAACCAAAAGATGCATGGGGCAGTGGCAGGGCCAGCTGAGGAGAGCTGGGGCTAGAGACCAAAATGTCCCATCGCTCATCCGAAGAATAAGCACACTGAACAACAACAACTACACACACACACACATATTGGAATATACTCGGCCATCAAAGAGAATGATGCTGGGTCATTTGTAAAGATGTGGATGGACCTAGCCTTTCATGCAGAGTGAAGTAAGTCAAAAGAGAAAAACAAATATCATATATTAACACGTGTGGAATTCAGGAGAATGTTACAGAAGAACCTGTTCGCAGGGCAGGAATAGAGATGCAAACGTAGACAGTGGACAGGTAGACACAGAGAGGTGGGGATGGGGTAAATTGGGAGATTGCGATTGACATATATGCATGTCATGTGTAAAGTAGATAGCTAGTGGGAACTGACTATAGCAAACGGAGCTCGACTTGATGCTATGTGGTGACCTGGATAGATTATATGGGGTTGAAGGGAGGAGATCCAAGAGAGAGGGGATATATGTATACATACAGCTGATTTGCTTCATTGTACACAAGAAACTAGATAGCATATTCAAAAGCAGGGAATTACTTTGCCGACTAAGTTCTGTCTAGTCAAGGCTGTGGTTTTTCCTGTGGTCATGTATGGATGTGAGAGTTGGACTGTGAAGAAGGCTGAGCGCTGAAGAATTGATGCTTTTGAACTGTGGTGTTGGAGAAGACTCTTGAGAGTCCCTTGGACTGCAAGGAGATCAAACCAGTCCACTCTGAAGATCAGTCCTGGGTGTTCTCTGGAAGGACTGATGCTGAAGCTGCAGTACTTCGGCCACCTCATGCGAAGAGTTGACTCATTGGAAAAGACTCTGATGGTGGGAGGGATTGGGGGGGCAGGAGGAAAAGGGGATGACAGAGGATGAGATGGCTGGATGGCACCACTGACTCGATGGACATGAGTCTGAGTGAACTCCGGGAGTTGGTGATGGACAGGCAGGCCTGGCGTGCTGCGATTCATGGGGTCGCAAAGAGTTGGACACGACTGAGCGACTGACCTGAACTGACACAAGAAACTAACATAACATTGTAAAGCAATTACACTCCAATTTTTTAAAAAAGACCAAAAAAAAAGGAATTAAAGAGGCCATACATTTTCAAGGACACTAAGACATCTTGAAAGCCCTCAAAGTCCTATTTTGTGAAATGTTAGTAATTTTTTAAAATATTTATATATTTACTTGGTTGCCCCAGGTCTTAGTTGTGGCACTCTAGATCTTTACCTGTGGCATGCGAACTCTCAGTTGCAGCATGTGGGGTCTAGTTCCCTGACCAGGGGATGAACCTGGGCCCACTGTATTGGGAGGGCAGAGTCTTAACCACTAGACCACCAGGGAAGTCCCAGTAATTTTTTTTATTACTTTTTTTTCCTACATACACACTGCTTATTTATTTACTTTTGGCTGCACTGGGACTTCGTTGTTGCACACAGGCTTTCTCTAGCTGCAGAGAGCGGGGGCTACTCTCTTGTTTTGGTGCTCAGGCTTCTCGTGGTGGCTTCTTTTGGGGCGCACAGGCTCTGGGCGTGCAGGCTTCAGTAGCTGCAGTGCACGGCTCAGTAGTTGTGACTGGACGGTCCTGGGGCACTCAGGTTTCCCGAGTCGTGACACAGGGCTCATTAGTTGTGGCTTGAGGGCCCCAGAGTGTTCAGGCTTCAGGAGCTGTGGCTACCTGGCTCCAGGGCGCTTGGGCTTCAGTAATAGTTGTGGTGCAGGGGCTTCGTTGCCCTGCAGCCTGTGGAATCTTCCTGGACTACGGATCAAACCCATGTCCCTTGCGTTGGCAGGGAGAGTCCTATCCACTGCTCCACTAGGAAAGTCCAAACTTCTAAAAATCAAGTACAATAAAACTTCTGTGCATTAGGGTAAGAAAGTGAAATCAAAGTGGAAACCGGTAGAAACTGAGGCAAATGAATGTGTTTATTTAAATATTTATACAAAAATATCAGTAAGAACAGTGGATATACTTTCCCAAATATGGTTGCTTCCCTTTTGACGTTACACACTAGAAAATATTTTAAGTTCATTTATTCTGAAAATGACATGGCAGTGCTCTATCTGTAGAAGATATATAACTTATACTACGTCAACAGTGAATCTTGGCATCACTGTGTCATCCAGTGTATAGCAAGATAAACCAATGTCATTTTACAAAGTCAAACAGAGCTCTAAACTTGAGACATTTACATCTTGACCTTGTACAATGTTTTTAACCCTTCCTAAAGACTCTTAAAATATACAATTATGTACTTTCTACTTTAAACAAAATGAGAAATGTTTTGAGTATCAAACAGTATATTATCTACCTTGTAGACGGCATCTTCATCTAACACTGCCACTGTGTTAGCGACTTTTAAGTGACATAAAATGGAAGAAAAACTGCTCCTAAATGTTTGGGTTTTTTTAAATCTAAAGTCATGACAAATTTGGCACTAGATTTTATCTGGAAATAGCACTCATATTATCTAGAAATAATAGTAAAATCTTGTTCTAGGTTAATGATTCCCCCTTAGGTAGCAGGTCTTTGGAACAGTTTTTAGTAACACTTAGTCTAGCATTATAGTCCCTCCCCCTGCCTGAGTTTGGGGTCATCTAAATTCCGAGTTAAGGAATTAATCTATATATCACCCGAGCCTAAAAACTTACTAATAGGACCCATATAGGAAATCCTAATTGAACTCTGACAGTAAGTAACTAAGAGTCCTAATTATAGTCGTTAAAAACAGCCATATTTCCACATTCTTCTATTTACAATAGTTTATATAATAAATAACTTGCAGCAGTACGGTTAGACTCCCCTAATTAAGTTTGTCTTCCACAAGCTTCTAGAGGCTTCTTGTTACTTACACTCAAGGACATATCAACTGTATGTTTATGTTCTGAGAAGATGGGATTTGAGCATATTGAGAAATCTTCCTCTGTGGCACAAACACAAAGGTCCAGTCAGCATGGGAAGCGCTCTCGCTTCTTCACGTCAGTACAAAGAGCTGTCAGTGTTGAGAAGGCTGAAGGGAGAGGAGAGCTTTTTCTTGACCGGAGGCATCGCGACACCAACCGACGGGAGGCACAGGGTGCTCGCCGACTTCTGTCTGTTCTTGTTGGTGCCCCAGCTCAGAAACGAGAGCTTTTTCGAGACTTTCTTGGTTTTATCAGTTTTGTCATCAGCATCGATGCCTAAGCAGATCATGGAGTAAGTCTTCTGCATGCCCACAGAGTATGTAGCACATTTACTATGCTGTACACAGAAAAAGAACGGGTAAATGGCTATCTTCCAAATAATTCTTTTTATCCTCAAAACCTGTCTTGATATGCTGTGATTATAGTGAAATGAATATTTTAGGCAGACATATTTTTCTGTTACAGGAAGTAATTTATATACATGATTTAAATATGAAAAGAATGGTTAGCTCCCATTTAACCATTTTTAAAGTGTCATTAAAAAATGGTTAGAAATCAAGATGTCAGAGAAATGACTGCCAAGTTTTGAGATTCACATTCTGCACTCATGGCATCCTCTTTAAGTGATATAATTCTGAGATTCAGTGACTAATGCTGATATAGGATTAGGTTCTTAAGAACAAGGACAATTCTTAAGGAATATACTCAACACTAGTCATTTAGGCTAGGGACCACTACTCACTTTTAAAGGTTATTACATCTGAAAAAGTAATACACACTCATGGTCAATAGTATTGAAATGCATCAGGGGAAAAGTCCTGTCCACTGAGGCAACCACTATCTGTTACATTTGTAGAAATAACATTCATATACAGGTATTGATATGTGTCAAGTATACAGCACCATTTGTCTTTCCTTACGAATACACTGTATACACGGGTTTACACCCTGCTTTCTTCACTTAATGTATCCTGGATTTCAGCCCACACCAGTAGATACGGCGGCTCAGATGGTAAAGAATCCGCCTGCAATACAGGAGACTTGGGTTCAATCCCTGAGTCGGGAAGATCCCCCGGAGAAGGGAAAGGCAACCCACGCCAGTATTCTTGCCTGGAGAATCCCACGGACAGAGAAGCCTGGTGGGCTACGGTCCACAGGATTGCAAAGAATCAAACACAACTGAGTGACTAAGCGTGTTCTCTTTAAAGGCAACAGAATCCATGGTAACAAGGTTATGATTACATTTTTCCAGTTTCTTAAACTGATGAAATAAACATAAAATTTACCATTTTAACCACTCGTGGCCTTAAGTACACTCACACTGCTATGCAGCCATCACCACCACCCACCTCCAGAATTTATCCAGCTTCCCCAAGTGAACTCCATGCCCACTCAACACTACTGTTAACTTTTTTAGGATTGTGCAGGACTCAAATGGGAAATGTGAAGGAATTTGTTTTCTAAAGACTTCCATGTGAGTTATCACATGCTTCTAAGGTTTGCCTAATACTGAGATTACTTTGCTCACAGAATGTCTGCTGACCATCTACCTTGTTCCAGGCAGTGAAATCAGGCTGTATGTATAAGCAGACATACAATATATATCTGAAGCCATTGGGCACATTGTTCATAATATAAACCCAGGAAAGGAGTTTGAGTGATGCAGCAAGAAAGGAAGGGACTTCACGATAAAATGTCCCCCCTGAGTTGGGCAGCTCCGCATGAAGACGCCTCTCCCTTTTCTATTAATATAAAACTGCCCCTTAGACTTGCCTGGTACTCTGGTTGTTGCAACTTGGCACTTTCACTGCAGTGGATGGGGTTCTTGGGGAACTAAGATCCCAAAAGCCACACAGCGTGGCCAAAAAAAAATGGGAAAGAAACTTACTCTGTACCCGTCAGCAGCTTCTCCTCATTCCCTGGTGCCCCAGCCTCTGGCAAGCACTAACCCACATTCTGTTCCTGTGAACCTGCCTATTCTGAACATTTCTTAATGGAGTCACACCCTCATTCACTCTCTGACCCTCTCTAGTCTGAGTTCTGTTGCCACTTCCCCATGAAAAAGTGTCCTTTGGGGGACTTCCCTGGCGGTCCAGTGGTTAGGACTCTGCGCTTCCACTGCAGGGGTTACGGGTTTGACCCCTGGAGGAAACTAAGATCCCACGTGCCATGAGGTGCGGCCCAAACAAAGTGTCCTTTTGCCCTGCTGCCAGGTACAACAAACAGAGCTCTCTGCTTACTTCGTTCTCCACCTCTTAGCTGTGTTCAACACAAACCACCACTCTCTCCGGCAGGCTTTTCTTCTCTTGGTTTCAGAAGCCCCTTTTTATCCCACCTTCGCATCTACTTTGCACTCCCTTTTGCTCCCACTTGGGGCTCTTAATCCTCCAACCAGGGATTGAACCTGCATCCCCTGCACTGGAAGCACAGTCTTAACCACTGGACCACCAGGGAAGTCCCCCATATGTTCCCCTTCACATGGCTGGATCTTCCTGACCCCCAGATGCTTGTGGTGTCTCTTCGAGGTTTAGTCCTCAGCCCTCAACCCCTCAAGGGTAATTTCATTTAGTGTCTTACAGCTTGAAACATCAACTCTATGCTGATGATCCTCAAATATTTATTTCTAGCTCTGACATTTTCCGTGAACTAAAGATGTGACTACCCAGCTGCCTACGTCACCTTGACGTGTCTCTTGGGTGTCTCATGGCACGTGAAACTCACAGCACAGCACTTGTGTTTTCTCTCCTCTGCCCCGCTCACCCCCAGCCCCAATTTCCCATCATAATGAAAAATGATGCAGTTGTTCAAGCCAAAAATCAAGGAGACCTCCCCTTGTCTACCATCTTTTCTACACAACTCATCTACAAATTTGTCAGCTCTACCTCCCGGTTAAGTCACAGGCACATCCACCTCTCTCCACCTCCACTGTCACCCCCTAGTGTAAAGCTGATAACATCACTGGCCTGGGTGACTGCCATGGCCAGCTTGCTCTGCAGCCACGTGGCCAGCCTCCAGGCAGCAAGAGAGCCTTCTACAATAAACATCAGAGCACATCATTCCCCATCTCATAAGGTTTCAAACTTCCTTCACTGCCAAGGAAACACTGCCTGTCTCCCACCTCATTTCTCACCACGCTGGCCCTTTGTCACGATGCTCCAGCTGAAAGGCCTTTTAGTTCCTCTAGCAAGTGAAGTTCAGTCCTGCCAGTGGGTCTGGTATCTGCACCTGTTGGTGCCCCTGTCTATATACTCTTTTTTCTTGGGGTTGCTATGTATGTGGGATCTTAATTCCCCAACCAGGGATTGAACCCGCACCTACTACATTGGAAGTGCAGAGTCTTAACCACTGGACCACTAGGGAAGTTCCCATATGCTTTGCTTATACCTCTTCACATGGCTGGTTCCTCCTGACACTCAAGCCTCAGTGCAGCCCTGCCCAGAGGCCCCTCCCAGCCCCAGTCATCCTAGCTCATTACCCATGTTATTTCCTTCACAGCACTTAGCAAAATCACAACTACTTCTTTACTTATTTAGTGCCAGCTTTGTGGGGTAGGACCTTATCTTATTTCAGCTGGAGCTCCAACACCTGAGAAGGGCCTGGCACACAGCTGATGCCCAATCAATAGTTGCTGAATGAATACATGCATACTGTTCTAAACAGAAGTATCCAATGTACAAAATTAAATGCAGCGAGTACAGAAGAGCGTGAATGCGACAGTTCCTCCTCCTTGGGGACACAAAAGAATAGAACTGTGCATGTGAACTTGCACGGGCTCAGACACGTCCCAAGATCTCACAGAAAGTGCTAACACTCCTGAGAAGAGCATCTTCCACACACCTTCTGTACCATTTGAATATGTATATTTTTAAACCATGAGTATGTATCACTTTTGCAATGGAAAAGAATTTAATCAGAAAGATAGATCCATTGGTTCTTTTATCTTTAAGATTTTTTTAAAAAAAAGCTTTCCAGTGATTTCTCTGACCCAAGTTGAACACATTCTCAGTGATGACAAACTTAGGAGCTCAGTCATTTGTGGCATGTTACAAATGCAGGCAGGAGGCAGGGGTCCTGGTAAAAACCTCTGAGGCTGGACTCACCCTGACTTCACTCCACATCACTATTTACTGCCAGGGGGCATCAGCACTCACCATGGACGATGTGGCATCCAGGAGGCTCACGACCTTCATCTCAATGTCATTCTGGCCAAAGCTCTTCAGCATTTTCATAACCTCACTCAGCGTCAGCCACTTACAATCCACGTCTTGAATGGAAACAATATAATCCCCTTCCTTGGTTCCTGCCTCCTAAAAAAATATATGATTTCAATACAGGTCAACATTCTGTTCACTGAAATCCCTGAAGTAGTTCCCAAGTTCATTAACAAAATAGTTATCTGCATAAGTTAACTTTCAAGAAGGCAAAAATTGTGGTGGGTGTGGAGGGTGTAGGAGGTGGGGCCCAAGACAGATGGATACATGAATACAAATAGCTGATATATTTTGTTGTACAGCAGAAACTAACACAACATTGTAAAGCAATTATACTCCAATTTAAAAGAAAAAAAGGCAAAAATTAATCTGTTTCTCTTTGGGCAAGAAAGGTATGAAAGGCCTTTCACATAAAACCAGGCCTTTTACTTAGAAGAGCCCTAAATCAAATCATCCTAGTATATTTGTGTGGATAGCACTCTATCCTGGTAGCTCAGACGGTAAAGAATCTGCCTGCAAAGCGGAAGACCCAGGTTCTATCCCTGGTTTGGGAAGATCTCCTGGTGAGGGGAATGGCTACCCACTCCAGTATTTTTGCCTGGAGAATCCCATGACAGGGGAGCCTGGCAGGCTACAGTCCATAAGGTCACAAAGAGTCAGACATGACTGAGCAACTAACACTTAACTCTGTCCTTTACCAGACTGACTGAAAAGGTGCCAGTGAGTTTTGCTTCCAATCTAGAAGGATCCATCCTTACCGCAGCAGAGCAGTATGGATCCAGGAAGTGGACTTGAACTGGGGAGTTTCCTCTCAGGGTGAACCCCAAGTCCCCTTCTTCTGCAGTGAAGTGAATACTTCGAGGAGCCGTCCATCTCTTGTTAGCCGAAAACACAGATAAAGGACCCTTGGGAACAGAGCATCATTAGGTTAGGATCGGAAGGCTGAGTCAGGCATTTGAAAGCTAAAGGAAATGATGCCTTGTCATCCTTACAGATTTCATTCGGCCCTGGTCAAAAGACTCCTGATACCATCTGCAATAATCTGTGCTACAAAGTCATACAAGAATGTTCATTGCCATTTTCTCTAAAAGATTGATATATTTAAAACAAAATTATATAGCATCTCTACATACTTGCAACTTATAAAAAAGCCTTCCCCTCAAGTCATTATGAAATAAATGTTCAACATACCAGCTTTTGGAAGAAGTCTGTTACTGTCACTTTAGAGAACTGTGGGAGTATAATTTCAACTTCTCGCTCAGTTTTAGCTGGAAAAGAAGGTTAAAAGTAAAAGCATAAGTGATTCTTTAATTGAAAGTTATTTTTGAAAACTCAGGCCTAAGTCCATTTGGGTATCTACTATGAGCTATACCCCACTCTGGAGCTGGGACAGATAGCGATATAAGACAAATTCCCTGCCTTCAAGGGAGCTTATTTGCATTCTAGAGCAGCAGTCCCCAGCCTTTTTGGCTCTAGGGACCCATTTTGTGGAAGACAGTTTTTCCATGGATCAGGGGGCAGAGATGGTTTCAGGATGATTCAAGTGCGTTACATTTATTGGGCACTTTATTTCTATTTTATGGCAATTTCAGGATACTCTGCCTTGACTTTAGGGTTAGGATTCATGCTCCTACAAGAATTTAACGTTGTGGCTGATCTGACAGGAGATGGAGCTCAGGCGGTAATGCCAGCGATGGGGAGCGGCTATAAATACAGGTAAGACTTTGCTGGCTCGCCCCCTGCTCACCTCTTGCTGGGAGGCTTGTTTCCTAACAGGCCATAGCCTGGTACTGGTCTGAGGCCCAGGGGCTAGGGACCCCTGTTCTAGTGGACATCCTTTGATACTCATAAAATCCTACTGAGAAGTAACTTACATTTCAGGTGTGGCTGTTGGGGAAATACCATGCTTTCAACACTAAGTTTTGGGCAAGACGTGCTTCCTCTTTTCATTATTAACATGCAATGTGAGGATTTCACAGTGAGAAGTGGGTTTGCCAAATCACGTGCATCAATAGCTAAATAGCTCCACCCATCATATTCATGGCACTGCAGCCATGAAATTAAAAGACACTCGCTCCTTGGAAGAAAAGCTGTGACACCTAGAGAGCATATTAAAAAGCAGAGACATTACTTTGCCGACAAAGGTCCGTACAGTCAAAGCTAGGGTTTTTTCAGTAGTCATGTACACATGTGAGAGTTGGACCATAAGATTTGGATGTCTAAGCGCCATAGACTTGGACCAAGGCTGAGCACTGAAGAATTGATGCTTTTGAACTGTGATGCTAGAGAAGACTCTTGAGAGTCTCTTGGACTGCAAGGGGATCAAACCATTCAATCCTAAAGGAAATCAATCCTGAATATGCATTGGAAGAACTGATGCTGAAGTTGAAGCTTCAACACTTTGGCCATCTGATGCGAAGAGATGACTCATTGGAAAAGACCCTGATGCTGGAAAAGATTGAGGGCAAGAGCAGAAGGGAGTGACAGAGGATGAGATGAATAACATCACTGACTCAATGGACATGAGTTTGAGCAAACTCAGGGAGATAGTGAAGAACAGGGAAGCCTGGCATGCTGAGTCCATGGGGTCACAAAGAGCCGGATACAACTTAGCAACTGAACAACAACAAGCCAATCCTTCCCACGAGGCTAGTCAATGTTTATCAAAGGATCCCAGTGCAGGCTAAGAATACATGAAAAACAATATATAAAAAAAAGAAAATCTGGGGAAGAAGACTGGCAATGCCAAGAAGGCTGAACCTCTGTATTCACAAGATGACCCTGTGGTTTCTTTCTGTTTCACACAGCATTGGGCTCAGGCAGGCTGCTCATCTAGTACAAGGCTGGTGCTGCCACCCCCAGAAAACCTCACCAGGAGTTGTGCATATCCCTCCTTCTATGGAGGTTGTCTCTACCTCCGACCACACTGCATGGACAAGGTTGCCAAGAAGTAGCCTGTGTCCATAAAGGAGAATTCTTGAGTGCATTCTTGTTTCCACCAACCATCTTGGTCATCTGGAGCAAAGACTTTGATCTCTCTAAGCCTGCACTGCCTCATCTTTAAGATAAGGGTGAGAATGAGTAGAATGAAATTCTATGTACATCTGAGGCTTAATGTTGTTCCTCAGTTCAGCTCAGTTCAGTCGCTCAGTCGTGTCCGACTCTTTGCGACCCCGTGGACCACAGCATACCTGGCTTCCCTGTCCATCACCAACTCCTTGGCAGACCTCAAATCCTCAACAGACATTAGCCAACTTTACTACTGACAAACTCAGGATTCTAGCTTGAGGAGGGTTCTGTCTCTAGAAGCTGGTCCCTGAAAATGGGGTGGAAATTCAGAGACTGGGGACAGAGGTGTAGGGAGTGGGGGGGGAGGGGGCTTGGGCAAAAGGGGGTTCCCTCAGTTGGGCTACTTCACTCCCTTTCTTCTAACTCCTGGAAAGAGTCTAATCATTTTTAACTGAAAGGTCACCTCTCCAGGCAACCGTCCACCTCCTAACTCCTGCCCTTCAGGGCAGAACTGACCACTACCCCGCCAAGGGCTGCAGCAACTAACCAGTTTATTTCCATATTTGTAAACTCAAGACAGTGCTCAACACCTTAGAGATGCTTAGAAAGTGCTGGTGGTACAAGATCTCATTTATATGTGGAATCTAAAACAAACTCATCAGCATCTATTTATGATTAAAAAAAAAAAAACCTCAACAAAGTGGGTATAGAAGGAACAAGCCTCAACATAATAAAGGCCACATATGACAAGCCTTGAAATGTTCTCCTCTAAGATGAGGAACAAGACAGGGATGCCCACTCTTACAACTTTTCTTTTACATGGTACTGGAAGTCCTAGCCATAGCAATTAGACAAGGAAAAAAAAATTAGGCATCCAAATCAGAAAGGAGTAAAACTGTCACCATGAGCAGATGACATAATACTACAAACAGAGAACCCTAATTGTTGTTCAGTAGCTAAGTCATATCTGACTCTGTGCAAACCCATGGACTATATTTGAACTAATGAATGAATTCAGTAAAGTTGCAGGATATGAAATCAATAAACAGAAATCCATTATATAAACAAACCCAGTATATCTATTCACAAATAACAAGCTATCAGAAAAGAAATGAAGAAAGCAATCTAATTTACAATTACATCAAAAATAATAAAATACATCGAGATAAATTTACCCAAGGAAGTGAAAGATCTCTATACTGCAAACTATAAGACACTGATAAAAGAAACTGAAGAAAACAAATAAATGGAAAGACGTCCATACGTCCATTTATTGGATGGAAAGACGTCCGTAGACTAGAGAAGTTATATTGTTAAAATGTCCAATTGTTTTATATATATATATATTTGGATATTGTTATAATATCCAAAGCAATCTACTGATTCAGTGCAATCACTATCAAAAATCCAATGGCATATTTAACAGAACTAGAACAAATAATTCTAAAATTTGTATAGAACCCAAAAAGATCCCAAATAGCCAAAACAATCTTGAGATAAAAGAACAAAGCTAGAGCTCCAGCATAAAATCATGCTCCTTGATTTCAATTACAGTATGAAGTTACAGTAATCAAAACAGTATAGCTTGGGCACAAAAACAGACACACAGATCAATGAAACAACACCTTCCAAGATCAAGCCTGGGAGAAGGAATAAGGATGCAGGTGGCTTTCAAATCATGCAGTCGGAGGTAACAGACAGATAGCAAAATACAGATTTCCATTAAGAAAGTGGCATGTGGGTGGGTATGGAGCATAGGGAAAATGTCAAGGTAAAAGGCAGTTCCTGGGGTCTCCTGACTATCAGTAATAGCTACAACCCCAGAGGAGGTCATGTGACTTCAAGGAAAGGAATCTAAAGGAACGAAACCAGGGAGAGGAGACCCTCAAGGATGCCAAGAGGGGAGACCGGGATTGGGCAAGGCAGTCAGCGAAGAGTGGGAAGGAAAGTCAGAGCACAACCAAGGTGGCAGGACCCTGAGATCACAGGTGGCGATATGAGGGGCAGGAGGGGGTCAGCTGTCACTAAAGGGTCAAAAAAAGAGCATAAAGGAGGCCCCAGATCTAAGAGTGAGAAGGTAAGGACTCCAGGGCAAGAGGAGCACTTGAGCAGCCCTGCCTCTCATGCAGCGCACTCTGCACTGGCACCCACGCCACTCACAGACGATGTCAGGAGCATCGGTCAAGTTCAGGAGGTCATCGTCCTCCCGGAGCTGAGAGTACTTAAGCTGGGACCGCTGGCGCGCCGCGGACAGCACCTCCTGCAGCACCTCAATGTTGCGGAGCTTCTTGCACAGGCTGGCCTCCCTCATGGACTCCTCGTGGTGGGTAACAGCTCGGCACAGATGGGATTTCCCTGCCCACAGAAAATCAACACCACCGGTCACGTGTAACAAATGCAATGTGAGTACTTCATGGAGAGCCTGAGTGCCCAAGGATCTGCCCAGAAAGGTGGACATTCTCTTTCCTGAAGGATCTGCCTGGAAGGCTTCAGTCCCTCTGAAATGTGTGTGCAGTATGCTCACTTGTGTCTCTAGATCTATCATTCAGCAAACATTTACCAAATGTTCTAGGCATTAGAGACAAAGCAAAAGCTAGCCTCTATATTCACTGAGTTAAAATAACAAGCAAAGAAATGTATAATGGGTCATGCGGCATTAAAACTAAAACTAAAACTTAGTTTTCTGGAGAAAAATAAAGCAGAAACAAAAATAATAGGCAGATGTAGTAATTGAGAAGATGGGGAATGAGGAGTCGCTGTTCTATGATGTGTGATCAGAAAAGGCCTTTTAGGAGGTTAACTTTAGAGCCCTGAAGCATTCCTAGAAGAAGAGCAGCAAGTGCAAAGGCCCTGGGACAGGAGCATGCCTGAATGTTTAAGGACAACAAGGGGCTTGGAAGTTTCGCTAGGGAGAGTGAAGGCTGCAGAGAAGGATGGAGAATGAGGCCAGAGAGCGCAGGCGAAGACTCCTATCATTCTCTGGGTGAGAAGAGAGCACAAGGGCTCCTGGTAAAAAGCTGGGCAAGCTGTGTGACCTCTCTAGACCTATCTCTCCTCAAATGAAAACTGGGGATCATACCACATCTATCTCATAGGGTTGGGTGAGATTTAAGTGACTCAATGTCTATTAACCAGGCACCACATAAGCATGGCTTGGATCAGAGTGGTAGGTAAGAAGTGATCAGATTTGGGATATTTTTCTAGGTAGAGTCAACAAGATTTGCTAATAAAAGATGGGTGAGAAAGAAAGATGAAGGTAAAGAGTGAGTCCTAGGTCTCTGGCCTGCAAACCTAGAAAGATGGAGTCACCATCACGGAGATGGGGAAAGTGCATGTATGTGTGCGATGGGGGGCAAGTTTGAGTGGTGGAAGAGCTCAGATTTGGACACAGAAAATTTGCTCTGAGATCTGTTAGAGACCAAACTAGGACAATTCATTACCAGTTCTTAAGTGCGGCCTACAAAATGAGTGCTTCCAGAATAGGATGACCAAGGACCATTCCCTGGACCATTAGGGAGCTGGGAGACTGCCAAAGCCCTGGCTCCACGGTGGGAGAGCTGGGCGCACACGGAACCCATGAGAACACAGCTCTGGAAGCCCGCTGAGGCTAGAGGACTATGCCTCCTGGTTTCTGAATCCAGAGTGGCCACAATGACTCAGAAGACCTACTCCCCAGGCCCTGCCCTGGCAACCTGTCTGGGGTTGTCAGTGAGTGGGAGCAGCTGGATGGGTCAGACGGGACACAAGGGAGGAAGGGAGCAGGAGAGCCAAGACGCACCCAGTAGCTGGCGCTGATGAACATTCTTCAGGGTGGCCAAGGGTGTCAGTCCCTCTGGCATGTGGCTGTAGAGCTGGGACAGGCACTTCTCCTGGTGGTCCTCATCTTCACCAGGCTTCACTGCAACAGGAACCGCAAGATAGATCCTTTCTCATGGCCGTGGTGCAGCCTTTATACACGGCTCCACAGACCCACTGAGAAATCCCGCTTTCAACTACATCCCCAGCTTAACAAGGCACTTGGGATAATAGGTCTCCTTTCCACCCCTGGCCACACCCAGGCAATCCAGCCCAAAGTCTTTGTGCAGGGGGGCCAGTCTCACTCTAGGGGCTCATGATTTGGCTCCAAGCCCCTGATCTCTACCTCCTCCCAGTCACCCATCTCACGAACCTCCAAGCACAGCCCCACCTTAAACCTCTGAGGGCCTCCCTGCCTGCACCCTCCCCAATACATGTCCATTCCTAATCTCACCAAACCACCCACCACTACCTCAACAGCCTCTGTTCCGGGACCCAGTCAGATCCTGTTCTCACTCTAACTATCCTCTCCCTCCTCGTTCCACTGGAAAAGTCCCCCTCAGAGTCCCAAGTCTAACTCAGATGGCAATGCCTGCCTTGGAGGAACCTCTATGACTATACCAAGGACTCCAACCTCTGCCCCATTTGTATTCCTACCTCAATGAGTGAAGCATTGAGCATTCCTATTGGTTTACCCGACTAGTCCCGCTCAAAAGACTATAATCATCCCAGCAGGAGCAGCTAACACATAGAGCCTTCCATATATGAAGCATTATATAGCTTTGCACAGAGGCACTTAGTTTTCACAACAGCTTGTGAGATAGGATCTCTTCATATTCCCGTTTTATAGATGAGAAAACTGAGGCACAGAGCAGCTAAGTAACTTGCCCAAGATCACCTAGCTAGTAAATGACAGAGCTGAGATATGAACCCAGGCACTCTGGCCCCAGAGGATGGCCTTTCCATTACTTGGAGGGCAGCCTTGATGAGCACGAATTGCAACAAAAGTCCCTTTCCCACCTACAACCTCAGATCAGAGCCAAGACTAGGGGGAGGAGAGTGAGGCATTCACCCTAGGCTGAAAATGTAAGCAGGTGCTCTAAACCCAGCCAGCAGATATATATGATAGTTTAATACAATTTGCTAAGTATCAAAATTAATGCAAAAGTATTCATGATGAACATCAAACTTCCTTTGTTTCATGTTCCAATGTGGCTCAGCACACCACTGTTATTATTTGCATCTTCATTTTCTTTTATTAATTTGTTTTTGACCACACCACACAGCATGTGGGGTCTTAATTCCCTGACCAGGGATCAAACCTGTGCTTCATAAAGTGGAAGCACGGAGTCTTAACCACTGGACTGCCAAGGAAGTCCCAACCGGTGTCTTCATTTAAAGTTTTACGATGTCTTCTTTTAAATTTTAATCACCGTGGATTTTGGCCTCAGTTTTAATTCATCTACAATTACACGTTAAAACATTATCTCAATTACTGAGTTTACGGGCATCCCCTTAGATTTTGTGTTTGAGGTGAGTATCTCCCTGATCTAGCCCTGGTCCTAGATTCCAGGTGAAACACCATCTCCATGAAGCTGTCAGCTCCACCCCAGGCAGAAGAAACGCTACCCCCGCCCCCTCCCACAGCAGTACCACATCACCCCTAATCCCACCCTGTGTGACAGCTGCCTGGGCCCACGTGTAACCCCCACCCTCTGCCCCCAGGCTGTTGAGCGTCTCTTAGGCAAGCAGAAAGCTCAGCTCAGTGTCACCCAGAGGCAGCAAGCCTGCAACCCTGACCAAAGCCCGGAGCCCCAGGCCGCCCAGCCTTACGCTGGTGGTCGACGAGCAGGGTGGCTGTGAAGTAATGGGCCAGGGCTTCATAGTGGTGGGCCTTCACGCAGGCCAAGCTGGCCCAGGAGTATGGGATGTTCTCCTTCACCGGCTCCTGGTTCATGGCCGTGTGCAGCTGCCGATAGACCTCTCCCACCTAGAACGGAAGGAACGCTGGGAGTGGGGAGCCTGGCACAGGGGCCCTCACGTATCCAGGCTGCAGAACAAGAGTCCTTTCTTCTCTGTGGCGGCCCCTGCCAGAGGCCGCTCCACAGTCTGGGAGCTATTCCAAGGGCTCCCAGTGTTGTCAGTGTCAGAGTTAACAGGGAGACTGGGCCACCATCATTATGCTGTCTTTAGGCTCAGCTGCAGATGGAATCAGTGATCCGTATCTGAAACACCGACTTGCCAACAAAAGGCAAGCCAGTGCTCTGGCTGGCCAGGGCAGGCGTGCTGCCCAGGTCATGGGCAAGCTGCCGTGGGAAGCCCCTGCCGCCTCCAGAGGGCCCACACCAATGCACCCTGCTCGCCCCGGAAGTCAGGGGAAACAGCAAGGCTCACCTTGGCCGCTTCCTGAGCCACCTTCACCAGGAGGAAAAACTCGTTCTGGAGCCCAGGGAGGCAGACCTTCTCAAACGTGCTTTCTTGGGCTTGTGCCAGCATCATTTTGACCAGCACACTGAGCATGGCGGGGCTCATGTCGTAGCTTGGAGTGTGAGTAAACGTCTCCTTCAGGTAGTTTAAAACCCCTGCAATTGGAATTGTTTTGAGCATTAGTTAGGGATATCCTGTTTATTTCACCATGCTGCTCAAGCATATAAAAAATGAAGAAGCAAAAATATGAAACTAGTGTCCCAAAGCATCTTTAGAAAACTCTGATTCTCAATTACCATAAAAACCAGCAATTCCACTCCTGGGTACAACCCCACAGAATTGAAAGCAATGACTTAAACTGATATTTATACAAGAATGCTCATGGCGGCATTATTCCTAGTAACCAAAAGGTAGAAACTCAAATGTCCACGACATCTGAGATATGAGGATAAATCAAGTGTGGTATATACATACAATGGAGTATTTTCAGCCTTGGGACTTCCCTGGTGGCCCAGTGGCTAAGACTTCATACTCCCAGTTCAAACCCTGGTCTGGGAACTAGATCCCACACGACATAACAAAGATCAAAGATCCCTTGTGCTGCAACTAAGACCTGGAGCAGCCAAATAAATAAAATAAATATTTTTAAAAAGGCAAGGGCTTTCCTGGTGGCTCAGTGGTAAAGCATCTGCCTGCCAATGTAGGAGACGTGGGTTTGATCTCTGGTCTGGGAAGGTCCCACATGCTGCTAAGCAGCTAAGCCCCTGCACCACAATTACTGAGACTGTGCTCTAGAGCCCAGGAACCACAACTACTGAGCTCACATGCTGCAGCTACTGAAGCCCACCTGCCCTAGATCCTATGCTCTGCAATAAGAGAAGCCACTGCAACGAAAAGGCGTTGCTTGGCAACCAGAGTAGCCCCCCCACCCCACCCCCCGCTCACCACAACTGGAGGAAAGCCCACACAACAATGAAGACTCAGCACAGCCAAAAATAAATGAATCAATCTTAAAAAAGAAAAAGAAGTCAATTCTGACACATGGTACAACATGGATGAAGACATCATGCTGCTTGAAGGAGGTCCATCACACTGAGCTGAGGTAGCTGGAATAGTCAAATTCATAGACACACATGGGCTGTAGGGAGGAGGGAATAGAGTTATTGTTTAATGGGACCGAGTTTCCCCGTTTAGGGTGATAAAATGTTCTGGAGATAGACAGTTGCACAATAGTGTGGCTGTACTTGATACTAACAAACTACTCCTAAAAATGGTTACAATTGTAATTTTGTTATGTATATTTTACCAGTAAGAAGACTTTTGTTTTCCAGTTCTCTTCCAAAACATTTACAACTGTATCAAGCAAGGAAACCAGCCTGCTCCCTGTCCATTCCTGTCTCACGTGGACCGTTGTGAGAAATTCCATACGTGACTAGGCATTTGAGGGAAGTGAAGGAAGACAGAATGACTAAAGGGCTCGCAGGCGGTCATGCTCACTCTTAACCTCCGGGTCATTCAGAAATTCAAGGCTTTTCTCCAGGACCTCAGGGAAGATCAGCTCAGTCACTCTAGTGGAAATTTTCATGCTATAGCCCTCAGCTGACTTTCTTATGTGTTAGGAAAGTGTCAAAGCAATAACTGGCAAAGCAACCTAGAGCTGAAATAAAACCTCCTGGCAAAATCCCATCTGACTGGTTCCTCTGGTTTTGCTGCAAAGCACAAGCTGCCCTGCAGGAGGAAGGCCATGGCTGCAGGCTCTCTGGGGTCCACTCTCACTTTGTTCTCAAGCTTCGTTTTGTCCACATCTCTGGAATCTTAGAGACAGGCATACCTGCTTCAGATTCTTCAGGAAGAAAGATGAGCCCAGAAAAGGACTTACAGTGAAAAAATTCGACTCCCACATGAAATTTCACCATGGTGCTTTCTCCCAAGGGATCTATCACTTTAACCAAACAATATCATGACCAGCCCAAACGGCAAAGCCAAGGTTCTTCACAGCCTTGCAGAGGAAAGTGAGATAACCCCAGAAATTTTCTGCCAGGGGTAACACCCCAAAGTAGAGTGACAAGGACCAGCACAGAAAGAAACTTATTATGGAGCCAGCTCGGAGCATCACACGGTACTCAGCATTGCGGCCACTTCCGCCTACAATCCCTATGCCAACTCCGCAGGACACAGCTAAAGGGGAGTCAGCCAGGACCCTGGAGCGCCCATGAGGCAGGCCTACCCACTGCACCCATGGGCTGCCAACCACCCCCTGCTCCTCTATAGGTTGGTGCTAAGTGCCACTTAGCAGGGAGCCAAGAAGAGCAACTATGGGTAAGCAAGCTTCTCAGAATTCTCATAACAAAGGCACAGATGGTAACACTCACTGATGAGGCACGCTGCCGGATGAAAGAAAAAAGAAAAAGCCTAGATTCTCACCGCTTGAGAAAACTTATTCTCTTCTTCAAAACTGTATTCAAAGACACAGTTCATCCACTGCCATCCATGGGGCCACTCATTCAGAAAAGATTAATCATTAACCACTGTGTACATGAGCCACAGTCAGACGGAGACGACCCAGTCTGAGCCAGGAAACAATTTTCCTGATGGGAAGACCCACCAGCTCCAGAAGCTGGCCAGGCCCTTTCAGGCTTCTGAGGCCAAGTGTGGGCCTAGGGAGGATCCACAGACCCCCTTCAGCTCAGGTACCAGGGCCACCTGGCAGAGCCAGAGCTCTATCTCAGCGGCAGGGCCTCCTTGGAGACATACCTGCAGCTCTCTGAAAGGCATCCACCGTGCTCTCCAGCCCAGCTTCTGTCTGTCGATTGCACCGGGTGCCGATCTGTGTATAGAGGGCTCCAATGTTAAACAGGATGCTGGCCTTCTCCAGCAGCAAGTTCTGTTGGCTGACCGGAACCCCGGTGAGGGAGTCATACCTATGTAAAAGAAACATCTTCTGAGAATATGAATCCCTTGGCTAGTGAGTGCCATTTGGGAGTAAAAATGGACAAAACTTATTTCTTGAATAAAACTCAAAGATGCACATGCAATGAGGCTTTTATCTCAAGCAAGACATTGGGCTGCTCATACTGTTAGGACGTCCACAAGCACAAACAGAAACAGGGCTGCTTCTCAACCAGGATGTCCTTCCGTGGGTGAACGGACACACAAACTGTGGTACAGCCACACAGTGGAAAACTATGCAACACTTAAAAAAATATACAAGAAATGAACTAGCAAGGCATAAAAAGACACAAGAAACCGTAAGTGCATGTGACTAAGTGAAAGAAGCCAATCCGGAAAGGCTACATACTGTATGATTCCAACTATATGACATTCTGGAAAAGATAGAACAATAGAGATAAAGAGAATCAGTGGTTGCCAGGGTTGGGGACTGCCAAGGGGTGGGGATGCCTAGGTGGAGAGCAGAAGATTGCAGGGTAATGAAACTATTCTGTGTGATACTATGACGTGGATGCATGTCATTGTTGTTTAGCCGCTAAGTGATGTCTGACTCTTTTGCGACCCCATGGCTCCTCTGTCCATGGGATTTCCCAGGGGAGAATACTAGAGTGGGTTGTCATTTCCTTCTCCAGGGGACCTTGCCAACCTGGAGATCGAACCCACGTCTCCTACATTGGCAGGGGGATTCTTTACCACCGAGCGATCTGGGAAGCCCACGTGTGTCATTGATCGTTTGTCTAAACCCATGGAAGGTACACCACCAACAGGAACTGTAAATAGTGGATGCTGGGTGATGGACAGCCAATGTAAGTACATCAGCTGTAACAAATGTAACACTCTGGCGGTGGATGTTGACAGCAGAGGAGGTGCTGGGTGTGCAGGAGCAGGGGGTATATGAAAACTCTGCACCTTCCTTTCAATTTTACTATGAACCTGAAACTGCTCTAAAAAATAAAATGTATTTTTTAAAAAATAAGGCTGCTCCTACATGAAATGTAGCAATTACTAACCCCTCATAATTCTTCCTGAGGCCTTAAAGACTCAGGATATGTTTTAAAGTTCATACATTGACAAGAGTATAGATATGGAGCTTCTCCCTAATTCAGCACTAAGAAGTCACATTTGGGGCTTTCACTCATGTGTAGGCAGCTAACACACCTTTAGGAAAAGTCATCTGCCCTTCTTTTCAAAAGCAAGCATCAAGAGCCATCTGCTGTGGTGAAATTTAATTCTGAATATGCTTCTCAGCTACTAGGATTCACTTTCATTTCACATACTCCTTGGGCTTCCGTGGCGGCTCAGATGGTAAAGAATTCACCTGTAATGCCCTGGGTCAGGAAGATCCCCTGGAGAAAGGAGTAGCTACTCACTCCGGTTTTCTTGCCTGGGAAATCTCATGGACAGAGGAGACTGGCCGGACTATAGTCCACAGGGTCACAAAGAATCGGACAAGACTGAAGTGGCTAAGCACGCACATACTCCTAAGCAACTCAGAGAAGAGGTATGGCATCTCTAAGATATTTCGACAGCACTAATCATCAAAAGTACCAACTCTGGGGAAGAATCAAAGATTCTGCTTCGGTTTTTAATAGATCTGATCTACTTCTGTTTGCTGCCCTGGTCACTGGGAGAAAACTTGATTCCCACCCCCATCCCATCTGAGACAAGAATCTTGCTTCTTGTCAGTTCTACCTCAGAGCCCTGGGGTTTCCCTCACGATAAAATGCACACACATACGCACACGCACACACACACACGCCTCCTCTACACACACACACGGCCTCCTCTACTTGGCTCACTTGCTCTGAGAAGCAAGAAGCCACTGTCTGTCGGAGCCTTCTCCCTGTGGATCCCCTTCATAAACAAACACCGGTTTATCCACACACCTCCAGGCTCCCCTTTCTTCATGGGACAACTAGAAGGAGGGGGCTGCAGTGCAGAGGAGCCTTGTGTGGGGCTGAGGCTCCCCAGTGTGGCTGGAGGTAGAAAGCCCCAGCTCAGGCACCTACCAGGTAAACAGGATCCCCATCTGTCGGGTGGGTGGGAAGAATCGGCTCTCGACAAACCCCAGCTGCATGAAGTAACTCATCAGCAGCTCTACTCCCGCCTCATTTCGGCTGGGCGTCCGACAGGCCTGAAAGGACAGGAACCACCGCAGGGGTGAGTGGGTGAACAGAGAGCAGATGGATGGGCCAGGAAGATGCTCACACACAGTTTCTCTGGAGCCTGGGCCCCGCTGCTGGTATCATGAACTCTAGGAGAGCTGGGAGGAACTCATGAGTCCTGGGACCCAGCCCCAGACATGCATGTCTATCTCCTCTGTGGTCTTCTTTTGTGGCAAGATGAATGGATGTTTCCAACAGCCCCTCCCTAACATCCCCGACCACCATTGATTCTACAAGACTTCAAGTGCAACAGTGGGATCATCAGAAGACCAGACAGCCTCTAATCACAGCCAGTCTCCTCTCCATCCCGGCTGTACATGGAAACGTACTTGTCTGAGATCCATGAGATCTGCTATTTCATTTTCATAGAGGTAGCTATCTTCACTGTAATGTTCCAGAATAAAATCCTGCAAGAAAAGTGAGATACTGTAAGGTCTGACTCAAAACCAGAAACAGGTAAAATAGTAGCATCTAAGGTACGCGTGTATGCCAAGTCAATTCAGTCATGTCCGACTCTTTGCGACCCCATGGACTGTAGCCTGCCAGGTTCCTCTGTCCAAGGGATTCTCCAGGCAAGAATACTGGAGTGGGTTGCCATGCCCTTCTCCAGGGGATCTTCCCAACCCAGGGATTGAACCCACGTCTCTTTAATCTACTGCACTGGCAGGAGGGTTCTTTACCACTAGCGCCACCTGGGAAACCCATAAAAATGCAGGTAGAATTCATAAAAATTTATGGGAACATGTACACTACAGTGATTTTCTAAGTGGTGGGATTTATTTTCTTAGTTTTGTTTACATATATTTAAATTCTTTTGCTTTTGCTGTTTCAGTTAAAGGGGAAAAAAGTAAAAGTGAAAGTCGCTCAGTCATGTACGACTCTGCAACCCCATGGAAGTGGGTAGCCTTTCCCTTCTCCAGGAAATCGTCCCAACCCAGGGATCAAACTCATGTCTCCCACATTGCAGGCAGATTCTTCACCAGCTGAGCCACAAGGGAAGCCCAAGAATACTGGAGTGGATAGCCTTTCCCTTCTCCAGCAGATCTTCCGGAACCAGGAATGGAACTGGGGTCTCCTGCATTGCAAGTGGATTCTTTACCAACTAAGCTATCAGGGAAGCCCAGTTAAAAGGGAAGTTGTTTTCTATTTAAAAACATCTTGGCAGGGGACTTCCCTGTGGTCCAGTGGCTAAGACTCCGAGCTGCCAAGGCAGAGGTCACAGTTCCATCCTTGCTCGGGGAACTAGATGCCACATGGTATAACTAAAGATCCCACAAGCAGCAACTAAGAATTCAGATGCCACAACTAAAGATCCTACATGTCGCAGCTGACGACCTGAAATGCCACAGTGAAGATCGAAGACCCACCCTCCCCGCGTGCCACAACTAAGACCTGGGGCAGCCAAATAAATAAATAAAATTTTTTTTTAATTAAAGTGCCTTGGCAGCATAGCAAAGTGACTTGTGTAAGTGACTGTGAGTTCAATCACACTGGCAAACATCACAGATATTCAGGGGCTCATCTTCAGTGGGGACTTCATACATGGAAAAGGAAACTCATGTCTGGGGACTGTTATGAGACCTCAGGGTCTGTGATGGGAACCTCTGTGAGGGCACTTCCACGACCAAAGCACCCCAGTGAGACCCCCAGCTGGGTCCAGTGTTTGATGCTGGCTCTGTGAATTCATTCATTTATAAGACACATTGGTAAGCACTGGCAGCGTGCCAGGCACTGTACACAGTGCTGGGGCCACTTTAGAGAACAAAACAAAGACCTTGCCCCATGGAACTTATAATCTCACAAGGGAGCACAGACAATAAGTAACAGGCATAACACAGAGTTCCCTGGTGGTCTACAGGCTGGGATTCACTGCAGTGGCCCAGGTTCAATGGTCAGGAAACTGAGATCCCATAAGCTGTGCTGCTGCCTGGTCACTCAGTCGTGTCCAGCTCTTTTCGACCCCATGGACTGTAGTCCGCCAGGCACCTCTGTCCAAGGGATTCTCCAGGCAAGAATGCTGGAGTGGGTTGCCATTTCCTCCTCCAGGGGCTCTTCCCCACCTAGGGACTGAAACCTCATCTCTGACATCTCCTGCACTGGCAGGCGGGTTCTTTACCACTGATGCCACCTGGGAAGCCCCCAACCCCCACTGCCTGCTGTAAGCTGTGTGGTATGGCCAAAACTTTTTCTTAATTTTAAATAAAAAAGAAATAGGCACAATATAACACATATTAGAAGATGGTTAAGTATTACAGGAAAGAAATAAGAGGAGTATAATGTGTGCGGAGAATGAGTTCTTGCAAAACACCCTCCATAACCGCTGGCTCTCCCTGGCTGCAAAAAGTTGAAGGGAGCGATTGTTGATTACATTTTCCCAAGTGGCTGTGAGTAGTCTCTTTACACGCCTTCTACATTAAAGTCCCTTTTGCTTTTTATATGTTCAGTGAATATTTATACATGCACCCATACACTCTCCACTTACAAAAACGGGATTGTACTGAACGAATATACAACTTGGCTTCGCTCTTGTTTTTCTTGAATTGGCACTGTATCAAATGTTTTCTTATGCCACAAAGTATTCTACGACACAAATTTCAATGGTTATATAATCCTCCAAAGGCACAAACGTGCCATTCATTTATTCAACAAATAGAGTACCTACTATGTGCTAGCCAATATGTACCATGATAGTTTTAACCCTCCTTTGTTAAACACATAAACCATGACAGTCCTCCTTCCGCACATCTCTGATTAGTCCCTGAGATGTTGTGCCAGTTCCAAGGATATACAGAAGGCTCCTTTTGTTTTTTCACGTGTGTCATTTTCAGCCAACTTTTCTGTTCGCTTTATGATTTTATGATTTTCTTTATGACTTTAAGTGCTGGTATTTAGAATCAGCTCCTCTACTAACATAGTGACACTGTATATTTGAAATGGTTTTCAAATATGATCAGTTATGTTACTAGTGACCATAATTATGGTGAGGATGATCTGGGAGACAAAGTTCCTCTAGGGCTTCTCTAGGACTACATCCATGAGTAGTGGATTAAAGCATTAAAGCCACCACTCAAGGGACTTCCCTGGTAGCCCAGCCCTTAAGAATCTGCCTTCCAATGAGAGGGGTGTGGGCTTGATCAGGGAACTAAGATCCCACATGCCTCAGGGCAACGAAGCCCACACGCCCCAACTACTGACTTCATCTGCTAAGTGAAAGATCCCACATGCCACAACAAAGACCCAAAGCAGCCCAAAATAAATAAGTACACAAGTATTAAAAAAGAAGAGGAAGAAGAAGGCTTGTTCTACTCGGTGTTAAAACACATGAGAAATGGACAATGAAACCAAATATGAAGCAGAAACAGAAGCAGATTCAAGAATCAGGTATATAACATAAGCCCACCATTCAAAGAAGAGGAAAAGCCTGGAGCATCCACCAGGTCCAGGCAGGAAGGAGGGTACACACAGCTGTTCCCGATGTGAACTGAAGGGAAGAACTCTTACAGGGATGTGGGTAGGGTTATGGGAAACCACAGGGATGGCGTGGGACCTCCAGAGCCATTAGAACCACAGGGCTGAAGGGCCAAAGGGGAGAAGGAGTTATGAGAACTTGGAGAGGCGGCTGCCTGAGGCGAGGATCCAAACCAGGACGTCCTCTGGTGGGGTGGGGTTGGGGGGAATGCAAAAGGTAGCCAGCTGAGGGAACTGAGGAGTTCCCTCTCCTCCCATCCTCTCATCTCCCCCTCAGCCACACCCAGTGGGAAGTCACAGCAGGAGCCAGTGCCAACTCCCACACAAGAGCAGGAGGGAGGGGGACTGAGGGGGCAGGAGGGGCACAGGATGAAAAGGACAGCATCCAACATGACACATGGATTCTTTATACATAGCTCAGGGGAAGCTGGCCACCACTTTGGCGAAAATAAAAACGTACAGCCCCGGGGCTTCCCTGGTGGTCCAGTGGTTAAGATTCCACCTTGCAATGCAGGGGACACCGCTAGTTTAATCCCAGGTCCAGAAGATCCTACCTGCTGCAAGGCAACTAAGCCTGTGCCACAACTACTGAGTCTGCGCTCTGCAGCCCTTGAGCCACTACTGAGTCTGCACTCTGCAGCCCTTGAGCCACAATTGCTAAGCCCACATGTAGCAACTACTGAAGCCCATGAACCTTAGAACCTGTGCTCCCCAATGAGAGGCCACCCCAATGAGAAGCCCGCCTACCACAACTAGACAGTAACCCCTGCTCTCTGCAACTAGAAAAAGCCTGCATGCAGCAACAAACACCCAGCACAGCCAAAAAGAAACTAAAATAAAACCAAGGTAGCCCCCTGCCTCTCATTACTCACCCCCAAACAAACTCCAGATTGACTAAAGATTTAATGTTAAAAATTAAACAAAGCACTGGAAGAAACTACAGCAAAATAAATGCTTCCTCTTGGTGTGGAGAATGCCTTTCAAGGTAGGGTTGTAAAGGGAAGAACTGTGAAGCTTAACAACATAAAATCTGTTTGAAAAAAAGATATATTTTATTTTCTTTAAACTGGTATTGCTTGTAAAACAAGTTAAAGGAGAGAATATACTAGGAGAAATACTTGCAACATACATTACCAAGGATTACTCTCCTTCATATACAAAAGAACTCAAGAGCAACTCTGTGGTAAAGGAGACAAAGGACAGAAATAGGTATTTCCAAGAGGACACATGTAAGGAGCAAATAAACAGAAGTGAGGATGTATTCAACTCTAGAATGTATACAAACTGTAATGATACCATTTCTGCCTGACCTCCCAAAATCAAAATGATCAATGATACCCACTGTAAGTGACAGGGACAGAGTAAAGGGACAAAGTAGGTGATTAAATAGTTAATCCCACTAGGGGATTGTAAGTAGAAAAAATACGGGAGACCCCTGTAAGTTAATGATTACTCAAAAGAGAAGACGCTTAACAACAAAACCAGGCAACAGAAGCACAAGACGTGCCCCCAAATAATAAAACAATAGTGGCGTGAGACCCATATCCTGCCCAGTGAGCTCAGTAAGGTAATGATTCCCAGGACATGCTCTCTGCACACATAGGAAAACAATACTTTGTGGACCTAGCCTGACCATGTAGAAAGCAGAAAACTCCCCGCTCTACCTGGAGAAGGAGCTGATGATGGAAGCATGACGTCTACTCAAGAAAGACAAAGTTCTTCTCCCTCTCCCCACTTTTCCTTTGATTATAAAACTGTGGTTAAGTTCTCAGGGCGAAGCATTTCTCGCCTGCCTGCTTGTAAACCTCACTAGCATCCTATTCTAATGAATCACTTCTTATCTACCTCTTTGCTTCTCACTGAATTCTTTCCTGTGTTGAGACATAAAGAACTGTAGTACCAGAGCTCTTGGGAGCCCCTGAAATGACACAAATGGTTTCAGATGGTGACTGCGGCAGGATGGCGGTAAGATGAGAAGGTGTGGGGTCAGGTCCTACAAGGCTCATGGGATGCCACGAGCCAAGAGTATGGAGGAAGATACTCCACTGATGGCTGTCTGTTTTGTTTTAGACAGGCTGATCAACCCCAAAGGCTTTGGGGCTCTGATCAAGAACTAGGTACAGGTCAAGTGAATGATATTATGGATGTATAAAGGAAAAACAAACAAAAAACTGGAGGAACGGTGGTAATCAACATGGGTTGCCATAAAAATGCGGCAAGGGATCATAAAGATGTGGAAGGGCTCAGCTGGCAATGGAAATGGTATGCAAAAAGAAAGAAATTTTACTGTTTGGATTGCTTCTGACAAGATTTGGCAATCTACACTGTTTTTAAGTCTGAGACTTTTCTTCTATGTTCTGTATCTATCCCTGTTAAAACTCAAGTCTGTAAACTTAATTTTTCCAACTGTTATTTGTAAACTGATAAATCTGCATTGCAATGTCTGTTTTATGAATAAGTTTAAAAATGAAACAGATCTCTGAATACATGTAAGTCATGTCTTTTTGTCTTTAGATAATATTGCTGAGGTTAATTTGTGAATGAGCTCAATTTAGCTGGCTTTGAAAAGTAAAGTAAGCACTTACAAAATTAAACACTTCCAAATATAAGAGAAACTAAGCTAAATGGATTATAGGTTCACATGACTTAAGAAATATTTAATATTAAATTAATATTTGGTATTAAAGTTTATAGTTTAAGTTAATTAATATAGATGTTTTTAGACTCATGAGTATTAAGTATAATACTTTATCTGGGTTTACTAAAAGTTAGTAAGTTCATACTATATTTGTTGTACAATTTGTCAACAAAAAAATTAACCCCTTATTGTCAGACTTTTGCCATCCTGATATCCTTGTAACATGGCAACAATCTGCTCCTCAATTAAAAAAAAAATTAAGATAGATATACAAAAGCTGCACATTAAACAGTCAGGGATATGGGAAATCCAAGATGGCTGCTTGGCTCTTCCTGGCTCCCTAGCAAACTCCGTCTTTTACTTAATGGGTTAAAGCCTTCCTTGGCTACAAAGCTGATGCCATACAATGAAAAATAAAAAGGTTTAAAATAAGCTCTTTTATTTAGGGTATACCTCTTACAATTTTTAGTATTCAAGGCATCTGCTTTATTGGACAAATTAAATATACCTATGTGATGAATTAACCAGACTTATTTTATAAACAAATTAATCTTAACTTTGGCTATCTTTGGTAAAGATGAGAGTAATTTTAGAAAAAAATTATGTTTTAATAGATATTAAATTTTAGTTTTGCTACTTGAGGTCAGTATCTAGTATCTAAAACTCACTTTTCAAATATTTCTTTGTTATTATATTACTGTGAAGCTTAACCAAGTTCTTAAAAAGGTATTCTAAATTTGTTTCTAAAGCTGATCACTGTAATCCATCTTTGGATAAAGACTAAATGCTTATAATTTATAATCGGGGATATATACCTTAGAAAAAAAATCATTTAAAGGATTGTATCTCGCCTAGATCAAAGGCTTCTTATCAGGTATTCTTAAGTACATTATGCTCAAGAACACTGAAGGGAATCAACTTCCAAGATGTAGGGTACTTTGCTCCTAATTACTCAAAGTGCCCAACAGAGGACTTCCTGAGCCCTGATGTCAGTCTTCCTCTCCCTCTGACTCTTACAAGTGCTGACCCTTTATTTCCCATTTGCAGCTAGACCAAATCTTGCTCATTGTCAACACCACTGGGATACCCTCTGTAGTATTCCTTAGAAACAATTTCTCAGGCAGTAACACCTGGCTGGGAGACTGCTTTGGGAGGAATAACATCTAAAGTTGTAAGTACAAATCTTGAATCAGTTACAATGTAGACTTTGACACAGGAAGGAAACTATGGCTCTGGTGAAACCTGCTATATCCATGAAAATGGCTGCTCCAACAAGGGCTGTCTCACAGGCGGGAGCTGCTGTTCCAGCCAAGGCTGTTATCCCAGGTGACAACACACCCAGGGCTTCCGAGGTGGCTCAGTGGTGAAGAATCGCCTGCCCAATGCAGGAGACACAGGTTCTATCCCTGGGTCAGGAAGATCTCCTGGAGAAGGTAATGGCAACCCATTCCAATATTTTTGCCTGGAAGATCCCATGGACAGAGGATCCTGGCAGGCTATAGTCCATGGGGTCGCAAAGAGCCAGACATGACTTAGTGACTAAACAACAACAAAATGCATCCTAGAGTGAGGAGAGACCTCCTCTGCATCCCAGGCCATCCAAGGGGCCCGTTTTCAGCTGAGCTAGCGCCCTCAGCAGCATAAGTTACCAACCAACTGCCCTGGTGGTTCTGCCTCTGAGAGAAACTTCTGACAGAAATCAATAAACAGCAACAGTTCACGTGCTTTTTTTGACATCCAATCTAAGTCTGGCAGAGGGTAAACTGGGAAGTTTTTCTGAGATCCCTGAACTTTTCACAAAAGAGTTTACCAGGTTGATCCAATCTTTTGATCTCACCTGAAGAGATTTACAAATCTTATCCCACTGCTGCACTCCTGAGAAAGAACAGCACAAAATACTGGCAGCCAGAGTCCATGCTGACCAAATGGCAGCTCATGCCCAAGGGGGCCATGCAGTACACCATATGGGGAACTATGCTGTTCCTGAGCCAAATCCACAATGAAATCATCAGATCCACTTTGTTGAGAGTGATAGATGGGACCATATGATTAATTGTTTAATAGAGGGTATGAAAAAGCTCACAATGGGAGCTTCCGTGGTGGTCCAGTGGTGCAAAAATCCACCTTGCAATGCAGGGGATACAGGTTCAGTCCCTGGTCCGGGAAGATACCACATGCCGTGGAGCAACTAAGCCTGTGTGCTACAACTACTGAGCCCACCCAAGCCTCAACTATTGAAGTCCACGAGCCCCAGAGCCCGTGCTACAGGGGAAGCCACGCAAATGAGAAGCCCCTGAACCACATTGAAGAGTAGCCTCCAGCTCCCCACGACTAGAGAAAGCCTGCAGGCAGCCAATAAAATAAAATACACAAATAAAAACAGTCACAACTTGGGGGCAGGAGTTTGTTTTAAAAAGAAAAAAGAAAAAGCTTATAATGAAACCTGTAACTGTGAAAAAAAGTGAAAGAAATCCAATAGGGACCAGATAAAAATCCTACAGTTTTTCAAGGGAGATTAATAGAAGCGTTTAAAAAGTGTACCTAGGTGGATCCCTCCTCGCCTAAGGGACAGGACTTTTTGGCTCTACATTTCATAGCCCAGTCTTTCCCAGACATTAGAAATGAAATTCGAAAAAGCCAACTGTGGGTCCTCAGACTCCTAAGAGTGATTTGCTTTAATTGGCTTATTTGGTTTTCAATAATAGGGATGTGGCCAAAAAGGCTGAATACACCCAGAGAGATAAACAAAAGGCCCAGATGATCACAATGGCTGTGTCCACTCTGAGACCACCATAGGAAAGGCCAGGTTTTTTAGGCCAATCTGGCCACAGTAGACCATAAGGCCCATAGGTACCCAGACAAAATCAGTGTGCTCTGTGTGGACAGAAGGGACACATTAGAGTAAAACTGTGATGGATGAACCCTTTGCAAACAGCCAAGGTATTGAAAGAGGGAATGCCCCAGGCACCAGAGAATTGGGGGGTGGGGTCGGCCTTCTTTGATGATTTCACAATCAAAAGACTGACAGGGCCCAAGGCCAAAAATGGTTCTGCCCAGACATGGCATCTACATAAGTAATGTGGAGCCTTGGGCAGTCACTGAAATGGCAGGTTACCTGATAAAATTTCTCAGACTAACGTAACCTTCTTGGTCTTAACCCAAAGGATGGGAAACCTTAACAACTGTAAGAAATATGTAATGGGAATGTCAGGCAAGAGACAGGGGCACATTTTCCTGCGACCTGTTTTGTACAACATCAATGGCTGGTTATTTCCACATTCCTTTCTGTTTGTGCCTGACTGTCCTATTTCTTTAATGGAAGGTACTTTTAAAATAAATTAGGGGCCACACTCTGTCCCTTGAGGGACAAGGAAATCACTCTCATCATCAAAGGATATTAACATAAAATAGAAAAGAATAAATTAAATCTATAACTGAGATAGAAGACTCAATACACTCTAAAATATAAAACATTAAGATTCCAGGCCTAATCAGAAACAAACAGATTGAGGCCTTCAGTGACTCTCTTTTAGATTTGGAAACTGAGGAAAATGGTCTGGATCTTCAAAATCATGGCTGTAATCTTTCTTAATGACTTTTCCAAAGCTCATTGTTGTATTGCTTTTAATTTATACCTTTTTGTAGATTCATTCTCCAATGCTTAACATCTAAGAAGGTTAAAAGGATGATGCTAACCACAGTGACATTGACTGGCAGTTCTCCGAACAGAGAAGGGACAGTCAGCCAGGTGCTTTACTCCTTCCCCAGGCAGGCCGATGGTCCATCTCAGCCCGAAGTAGCTAATGATCAGTCACTGCCCTTTACCCCCTTTGAAACATAAAAGGGTAAACACCTGGAGGGAGGAATGATATAGACAGAGTAAAGGGACAAAGTAGGTGATTAAGTAGTTAATCCCACTAGGGGATTGTAAGTAGAAAAAAATATGGGAGACCCTGTAAGTTTGCTTAATCACAAAACCAGGCAGGCTTGCTTAGAAACAAAACCATGCAAGAGAGGCATTAAGACATACGCCCCAGACGATAGAACAATGGTGGCTTGACACCCACATCCTGCCCAGTGGGCTCAGGAAGTAATGACCCCTAAGACATGCTCTCTGCCCGCATAAAAAACAATAATTTGTGGACCTAGCTTGACTATGTAGGGACAAGAAAACTACCCTGCTCAACCTAGAGGAAGAGCTGATCATGGAAGCATGATGTCTACTCAAGAAAGACAAAGAAGATCTTCTCCCTCTCCCCGGAGCATGGGCTCCAGGGCACATGGGTTTCAGTAGTTGAGACTCCTGGGATCCAGAGCTCAAAAGTGGTGGTACACAGGCTTAGCTGCTCCACAGCGTGTGGGATCTTCCCAGGATTCCTCACCACTGAGCTACCAGGGAAGCCCCCCACTTTTCCTTTGATTATAAAACTATATAGTCCAGTAAGTTTTCAGAGTGCACCATTTCTCGCCTGCCCACAAGCATGCTATTCTAAAAAATCACTACCTATCTACCTCTTCACTGCTCACTAAATTGTTTTCTGTGCTGAGACATAAAGAACTGTGGTACTGGAGCTCTCTGGAGCCCCCAAAGATGACACAAACAGTTTCATAAGCAGTCACACATACTGGATAGGAATGTAAGGCAAGACCAGTTCCTGGTGGGTTATTAGGTAATTGTATTTTTCACCTACCATATCCACATCTAGAAATTTATCCAAAGGAAATATTCAGCAAAGTGTGCAAAAATGCTCACAGGAGAGCTATTGACAATAAAATCTGAGAGATGCCTTAAGAATGAAATTAATAGCTACCCTATTGGCACTTACTACCAGTAGATACCATGCTGAGCCTGAATAGATCAGAGGAGTCTCACATCCTTCTAAAGACCCCTGATCAGAGGATGAGACCAGGTGCTCAAAGCTTAAGTACCAAATAAAGGTGTAGGGGGATGTGTGTGGCTCTGAGGGATCTCTACATGTCTTGGTATTTTCTGAACATTTTGCAATACTGTTCTCAATCAGAAATATATACTAACAAAGCTATATTTAAAACAAAACAAAAAAAACTTGAATTCTCTAGAATTTATTTTGATGGTGCTTCTTCATGAAATTGTTTTAAAGCCCATTTATTTAAAACAGAACATAATCAGACCATGAAGTTTCACTGACCATTAAACATCACAAGGATACACAGATCTGAAGGACAACATGAACTTCCCTGGTTTAGTTGGCCAGATACTTCTGCACACCTGTCTGTGTGACTCTCAAGCACAAACATGGGAGGAAAAACAGAATGTCCCCCAAACATTCTCATTTTTGTATGACTGACATCTGTAGAGTTCTTTTTAGACTAAAATGACATGGTTGGAAACCTCAGCTGAATAGCACTTGGCCATATCCACAACATGTGATTTTTTTTTCCCCACTAGATTTAATGTGAATTCTGCACATGGCATGTTTGGATCCTTACAGTTGCCCAGGAAATTCCCAGTTTTCTCCACGAGTCTCCCTTTTGAATGCCTGCACTCTTTTTAAATTTTTAAAATTTTGGCAACCTGCACAATTCCTTCCAAACTCACACATTTTGTGTTTCTGGGTATGTCTTTTTTTTTTTTTAAATTGAAATATAGTTGACTGCAATATTATGTTTGTTTCAGGTGTATGACATACTGGTTTGACATTTGCATACTTTATGAAATGATCACCACGGCTAGTCTAGTAGCCATCTGTTGCCATACAAAGTTATTACGGTATTACTGAATATATTCCTTATGTTTCATAGTCTATGCCCATGGCTTATTTATTATATGAAAATTTGTAACTTTAATCCCCTTCACCAATTTCCTGTCCCCTGCAAAATGCCCATACTCTTCCAGCTCTGGCACAAAGCAACAAACTAAATCTTAAAAGAAACTATTCTACAAAAGCAACTGAAACATTTCCACAGACATAAGCATTGTCTGGAGTCTCACAGACCTATACCAAGTGTCACACCTAACTAAAAGCTCACGCGCCCTGTGCAAAGCTGGCGTATAGCTGTCTACTACCCAGAAAATAAAATTTTGGTAATCCTGGGTCTGGCGAGACTACCAAAGTCCCTTCTCAAACTCTAAAATAAACCCCAAACTCACAGGGCCCAGGACCTGGATTTAAACAAGACATCAGTCCACAAGGCCCTGAGTGAAAGGAACTCACACAGTCTCTGCTTGAGATTGGAGGACAAGTGCAAAAGCTTTCAAAGCATTAACCAATTTTTTTTAACTGGAGAATAACTGCTTTACAATATTTTGTTCATTGGAAGGACTGATGCTGAAGTTGAAGCTCCAATACTTTGACCACCTGATGCAAAGAACTGACTTATTAGAAAAGACCCTGATGCTGGGAAAGATTGAAGGCAGGAGGAGAAGGGGACAACAGAGGATGAGATGGTTGGATGGCACCACCGACTCAATGGACGTGAGTCTGAGCAAACTCCGGGAGCTGGTGATGGATAGGGAAGCCTGGCGTGCTATAGTCCATGGGGGTCACAGAGTCAGACACAACTGAGTGACTGAACTGAACTGAATTGATTTTGTTCGTTTCTGCCATACATCAACATGAATCAGTCATAGGTATACATATGTCCCCTCCCTCTTGAACCTCCCTCCTGCCTCCTCCCCATCCCACCCTTCTAGGTTGTCACAGGCACTGGGTTTGAGCTCCCTGTATTATACAGCAAATTCCCACTGGCTATTTTACATATGGTAATATATATGTTTCAATGTTACTTTTTCAATTAGGCTCTTCCTCTCCTTCCCTTCCTGTGTCCAAAAGTCTGTTTTCTATGTCTGCGTCTCCATTGCTGCCCTGCAAACAGGTTCATCAGTACCATCTTTCTAGATTCCATATATATGCATTAATATATGATATTTTTCTCTTTCTGACTTCACTCTGTATAATAGCTTCTAGGTTCATTTACCTCATTAGCACTGACTCAAGTGCATTCCTTTTTATGGCTGAGAAATATTTCTCTGTATATATGTACCACAGCTTTTTTATCCATTCATCTGTCAATGGACATCTAAGTTGCTTCTATGGCCTGCTGCTGCTGCTAAGTTGCTTCAGTCATGTCCGACTCTGTGAGACCCCATAGACAGCAGCCCACCAGACTCCCCCGTCCCTGGGATTCTCCAGGCAAGAACACTGGATTGGGTTGCCATTTCCTTCTCCAATGCATGAAAGTGAAAAGTGAAAGGGAAGTCGCTCAGTCGTGTCCGACTCTTTGCGACCCCCATGGACTGCAGCCTACCAGGCTCCTCCGTCCATGGGATTTTCCAGGCAAGAGTACTGGAGTGGGGTGCCATTGCTTTCTCCATCTATGCCCTAGTTACTGTAAATAGCACTGCAATGAACATTGGGGTACATGCATCTTTTTCAATTATGGTTTATTCAGGGTGTATGCCCAATAGTAGGACTGCTGGGTCATATAGTAGTTTTATTCCTATTTTTTTAAGGAATCTCCACAGTGGCTGTTTCAATTTACATTCCCATTAACACTACAAAAGGGTTCCCTTATTTCCACACATCCTCCAGCATTTATTGCTTGTAGATTTTTTGACGATGGCCATTCTGACTGACATGAGGTGGTATCTATTGTAGTTTTGATTTGCATTTCTCTAATAATGAGTGATGCTGAGCATCTTTTCATGTGTTTATTAGCCATCTGTATGTCTTCTTTGGAGAAATGTCTGTTTAGCTGTGTTGCCCGCTTTTGACTGGGTTGTTTGTTTTTCTAGTATTGAGCTGTATGAGCTGCTTGTATATTTTGAAAGTTAATCCTTTGTCAGTTGATTTATTTGCTATTATTTTCTCCCATTCTGAAAGGTGTCTTTTCTCTTTATAGTTTCCTTGGAGAAGGAAATGGCAACCCACTCCAGTATTCTTGCCTGGAGAATCCCATGGACAGAGAAGCCTGGTGGGCTACAGTCCATAGGGTCACAAAGAGTTGGACACGACCGAGTGACTTAGCATAGTCCACAATCTTGCTGTGCAAGAGCTTTTAATTTTAATTTTAAAATTTAGATTTAATTAGGTCCCACTTATTTATTACCAATTGCTTTTTAAAAGGACATATTGTGTAGTGCCCAAAATGCCATATGGTCATTTTTTTCTTTTCTAAAATAAAATCAGTGAAAAGATGAGTCAACTAATAGGACTGCTGTGACAAGAAACAGAATTCTTTGAAGCATTTTTCACAATTCTGGGATTCATCCCTACACACCCTGCCTGTGCTGGAAAGCTTGGAGACACACACCACCTTCCACCTCATCACCACTTTCTTCTCCTACATGGAAGTTTGAGATGATTCAGTAAAACTCATAGAGATGGATCTGGGGCAAAGAGGAAGAGGAAAGCATTCCAGACTTGGGGAGGCCTCTCCTGGCCCCAGCTTAGGGGAAAGCTATCTCTGGGTACCTCCATCAAAGAATCTTTCTCACTTCCCACCCAGATCCTCCACTGAATTACAGGGGCCCTAACAGCTGGGCCTCTGACATCACCAGCACCTGTTCAGTGACTGACATGGGTGGACCTACAATATCACTGCTTGCCAGAGACACACATGGCTAAGGGAGGCCAGATACTATTTTTACTTTAAAGAGGTGAATTGTGCAATGTATGATACTTAAAAAAAATGGTACTTAAAAAAAAAAAAAGATGGAAGGGAGGGAAAGAGAAAGGGGGAGGACAAAGTGGGGGATAGAGAGAAAAAAAAGAGAAGGCAGACATCCAGGGATCAGGGGGTGGGGGATGCATAAACTCTAGCTATTCAAGTGTTTAAGGGCAGTGAACCAGTATCTTTGGTTTACTCTGAAAGGAATCAAAAATAAGATGCATCAATGTGCGGGGAGAGGGATGCATAGAAGCACAAATATATGATAAGGTGACTACAGCAAAATGTTAACAGGAGCATCTAGGTAATGAGTATACAGGGGTTCACTGTGACATTCTTTCAAATTTTCTACTATTTTCAAAATAAAATGTTGAGGGTCAAAAACTTTTGGCTATTCTTCCAAAAACATGGCCTAAATTGACTATAAACTTCGAGGCAAAAAAAAGATACTAAAACAGGATGCAATTTTAAAAACTCAAAGCCTGTTTACCATAGATCCTCTTTGCCTTGGATTCCTGGAGCCAACCAGCCCGGGTTCCCAACCCCTTCTCCAGGCGTGTGAGAGTCTTAGCGACCAGATGTTAGTGAGCATAGGAAAGTTTCACACGGGCTGTCCGGGTGGTCTGCTGAAGGTGCTCAAGGCCACCCTGAAGAAATCAAGCAACACTTGGCCCATTGACCCTCACTCAGCACTTGCAAGGGATCCACAGTGTCCACATTTCTCTTTTAAACAGCGAATCCAATGCCCATTGCTTTGAGATTTACCTTGAGAGCGACTGAAAAGTCAACGTCCTTGGTTTCCTTCAGGCCAAGTGGAATCAGGGGAATCGTAAATGCTTCCCTAGAAGGAACAGAACAAACTACATGAACATCAGCATCTCGGCCACTTTGCACACCCCCAGCTTGCCCCACCACCAGAATCCTGCTCAGATCCCCACCCCTTTCCTCCAGCCAAGCTAGTACACATCAGTTCATTTTCCATAAAGACCACTGGAGGACTTCCCTGGTGCTACAGTGGATAAGAATCCATCTGCCAATGCAGGGGACATGGGTTCGATCCGTGGTCTGAGAAGTTTCCAGATGCCTAGAGCCCACGTCCCACAACAAGAGAAGCCACCACAATGAGAAACCCCCGCACCACAACAAAGAGTTGCTCCGCTCACTGCAACTGGAAAAAGCCTGCACGCAGCATCAAAGACCAAGTGCAACCAAAAATAAATAAAATCATTAAAAAAAAAAAAGACCACTCAGGTCATGTCCTCGTTTTTGCTGCAAAAGGAGTCCCCGTCCCCTTCTAGATGACCAAGCCTAACACAGGAGGCCCCTACCAGCTGTACCCTGTATCCCTCCAATCACATTGCATCTCTGAATAACTGTCCCGAGGGCCTCTGCACACCAGGGTCTGTGCCTCGCGTGCTCACCACTCTGCGGTCTGGTGCGCTGCTGCCATCTCCAGCCAACGCCCGGGGCGCCCCCCCCCCGCTCCCTTCACTGCAGTGGGTCCCACCTCTCCTCTCCTGCAGCCCTCCAACCCTGGGCTCTCACATGCCTCCTCTCATGGGGCGTATCCTTCTAGGTGTCATGGGGAAGGCCCTCCAACCCTGGGCTCTCACGTGCCTCCTCCCATGGGGCGTATCCTTCTAGGTGTCATGGGGAAGGCCTTGAGGGCCCCATCTGACACCTAAGTGCACCTGGCTCCTAGCCCTGGGTCAGACCCTGGCCAGCTACTTCCCCACCAATTCCTCTCCCCCCACCAACCACCTGGTTACCCCCAAAGGTCACCCTGGTCGTGGTCTCAGGGGCAGGACCAGTGGGAAGGGAACTGGGCTCAGCTGTGTTTTGCCAACAGGGATTTCGCTCCCTGACCTGTAACAGGAGACCTGGGGCCGCTCAGCCCAGCCGGGGAGGAGGCCAGGAATGCAGGCGGGGTGAGTGGACAATGGGCTGTAAGCTGAAGCTGCCTCTGTGGGGGACAGAAAACAACAGGGCTGTGCTGAAAGCAGGCGAGTCCCAATGGGGTGCATAGCTTCCCCAAGGCCTGCCAGGAAAGCTGGATCCTGCTAGAAGGAGATGAGGACAGGCCGGGCCACTCTCTGCTGGCTTCACCCTGACGGGGCTAGCGGCTAGGTCTGCTCTTCCTGTGACCGTGCAAGAGCAGCCAGCATCCCCAGGCTCCTGGCCAGGACTCCCCACCCTCTCCATCTTGCACTAATATAACATTTTCCCATAACCTCAGGGCTCCCTGTGTTTTCTCATCTGCATGAGATTGTTTCTTCCCTGTCTACCTCATAGATGACTGTGCCAAGAAAAAAATAATGTGCTTTGAAAACAGGAAGAGGGCGGATGGAAATGCAAGATGTCATTATATATCTGCACATCTCTCTCCCCTCTTCCCCATTCCCGGGGACCAACTTTCCCACTCCCAGAAACCAATCGGCCAGTTTACAGCTGTATTGCAGTCACACAGGGGCCTTAACTGCATGTCTTTGGGCAATATGCATGAACAGCCCTGTGCTTCACGTACAGCGAGGTGGAATAAGAAACATCCTACTTCTATCACCAATGCTTGGCCCTGACTCATCTCATAGATGGAGAAGAGAATGGCAACCCACTCCAGTATTCTTGCCTGGAAAATCCCATGGACCAAGAAGCCTGGCAGACTACCGACCATGGGGTTGCAAAGAGTCAGACACAGCTGAGTATACAGCATGAGATGAGGGAAGCCGTTCACTGGCTGTACTGATTAGGTGTCAGAACTATGCTGGGAGCTCAAAGGTAAGTGAGCCAGGACACACAGCCTGGCTCATGGATGGCCACCAAGGATGCAGAGGTTTTACCCGTGGCTCAGAAAAACTCCTTGGGGACAGTGCAGAGGACTGTGCAGGAGATGATCAGGAAAAGCACCTTTCAAAGGTGATGGAAGGTTCTCCAACATTTTCATTCTGTTCATCTAGGGAATTATTTTCTGACTGAGTTTTCCTCTGGGCTCCCTTACCTTTTGAAAAGTCCTACTTCCCCAGACAGAAAAGTATGTAAACTGTTCTTTAGCAGTTCTCAAGGTTATTTCCTCTTAAAGATGGACTTTTGGGGACCTCCCTGGCTGTCGAGGGGAGGAGACTTTGCCTTCCAATGCAGGGGGTGCGAGTTCTATCCCCAGTTGGGGACCTAAGATCCCACATGCCTTGAAGCCAAAAAGCAGAACATAATCAGCAGAAGCAATACTCTAACAAATTCAATAAAGCCTTTTAAAATGGTCCATATAGGAAAAAAAAAAAAAGATGGACTTTTCCTTCCAAGGTAGCTCACCTTGGGGAGGGAGAATTTCTGAGCTCTTCTGAAGGTCACACCTCAACATTTGGCCTCCCACAAAGACTTTCTAAGGGATGCTTCTGAATCAGAACATTTCTTTCTCAAATAATCAATGGGAGACATTTCCAAAGTATCTCAGTTACACCATCCCCTCAGGGAACTTGCAAAAGTCTCATGATCTTTGCTGGAAAAGGCAGCTTATTACATGTTTCTATAATCTTATCAACAGAATGACTCAGAGTCAGATCGTGTGTGTGGTGCTGGGGTGGAGAGGGAAGAAGATGGGGCTTCCTGGGCCCCACCTGGCAGGCTGACTCTCAGAGCTGACCACAGCTATCCTTCCACGGCCTCTTTAAGACAGAGGCATCACCCAGGCTATGTGACAGGTGCCATTTCCCTGCCTGAACCCAGCCAAAAGGCTCTCCAGTAAAACTGTGGCCCAAGTGGCCCCAGGACAAATAAATGCCTTCTTCTCCAACTGGTCAGGTATCTCCAACAAACTCTACAGGTTCTCTTTAACTCCTGCACCTTGCTCAACTCCAAACAAGATCAAAGCAGGGCTGGCTACACCCTGGGGCCTATCTGTGTACCATCCCTGATGCAGGCATTTCCCAAGGCTCAGAAAGTATCTGACAGAAGCATTGCCCCTACTTACTCTGTGTTCTGATAGACTCCTACTGAGATGTTGAGCCCCTCCAGCTCTTCCTTGAGCATCTGCAGGTCTGAATTCAAGAAGCTCAGTTCCAGGCGCACCTGCTCTCGTACCTTTTGGTTTGTGGCTGCTCTGTTAAAAGAGAAAGGGGGAGAGAAGTAACTTTAGCCAAGCATTCCCCTGTGGCCAGTTGAGCAGATACCCCACCCCTGTCCCTGTAGGGAAGCTCTGGGGGTCTGCCAGCAGATGGAGGAGCCAGCTGTGATCAGACAAGGTGTCTCAGGGAGGCCGGGAACCTGCTCCATTTTGAGCCACATCTGTCCATACATGGACCTAGCATTTAGCCAATGACATTGAGCTGCTTAACTTGAATTCTGTAAGAATTAGCCTTGAGAAGGAAAAAAGAAGTTGCTCCTAGTCACCCGTAAGGGACCATAAATTATCTCCTTAAAAGGGGAAAGATGAGAAAAGAGAAGGGGTGGGTAACATTCCCTAGCTCAGCCTATGACGCTGATATTACCCTGATTCAAAACCAGGGGAAACCACCACAAGAAAACTAATCAGTATCTTTCATGTATATATATGTAAAAATCCTCCACAAAATATTAGCAACCTGAACCTAGCAACATATACAGGGGACCAAGTGGGCTTTATCCCAAGAATGCAAGGTTGGCTTAATATCTGAAAATCAATTAATGTAACATACTATAGCAACAGAATAAGGGACCAAAAACAAACAAACAAACAAAACCATCATCTCAATAGATGCAAGAAAAAAAAGCATGTGATAAAATCCAACACAGATTTACAGTAAAAATCCATAACAAGCTAGGAATAAAAGATAATTTACAAGCTTGATAAACAACATCTACAAAAACCCACAGCTAACATCATATTAAAGATGAAAGATTGATGCTTTCCCCCTTATGATCAGGAGCAAGGCAAAGATGTCCATTTATGCTACTTCTTATCAACACCATACTAGAGATTCAAGCCAGTAGCAATAAGGTAAAGAAAGGCATCTAAACCAAAAAGAAGAAGTAAAACTTTATTCACAGCTGACATAATCTTGCATGTACAAAATCCCCAGGCACCCAAAAAACAAATACTGGAACTAATAAATTTAGCTAGGTCAAAATACAAACATCAATTTTACTTCTATATACTAGCAACAAGAAATCTTAAAATGAAATTAAGAAAACAATTTCACTCATAATAGTATCAGAAAGAATAAAATACTTAGGAATAAAATTAAGAAAAGAAGCAGAAGTCTTGCACACTGAAAACTTCAAAACACTACTGTGATATTAAACGGACAGACATTTCACGTTTATGGGTTGGAAGACTCCCTACTGTCAAGACGTCAGTTCTCTCCAACTGATCCATCAATTCAAATCAATTCCAATCACGGACTTTCCTGGCGGTACAGTGGATAAGAATCCACATGCCAATGCAGAGGACACGAGTTCGATTACTGGTTGGGGAAGATCCCACATGCCGTGGAGGAACGAAGCCTGAACATCACAACTACTGAGCCCTCGCTCTATACAGCCTGTGAACCGCAACGACTGAGCTCACGTGCTGCAACCACTGAAGCGCCTGAGCCTACAGCCTGTGCTCTGCAGCAAGAGAAGCCACTGCAATGAGAAGCCCGTGCACTGCAACCAAGGGTAGCCCCCGCTAACCACAATTACAGAAAGTCCCAGACACAAAGACCCAGTGCAGTCAAATAAATAAGCAAGATAAACTTAAAAAAAATTGCAAACAGCAACTCCCATCTAAACTGTAGTAAGCTTTTTAGGAGAAACTAACAAACCGATCCTAGAATTTATATGGAAATGCAAAGGACCTAGAAGAGCCAAATAATTCTGAAAAAAAAAAAAAAACAAAACCAAAGTTGGAGGACTTATGCTATCTGATTTTAAACTTACGATAAAGCCTCGGTAATCAAGACGACATGGTACTGGCATAAGGATAGGCAATGGAACAGAACAGAATCCAGAAGTAAATTTTTACATTTATGGTAAGTTGATTTTGACAAAGGTGACAAGAAAATTCAAGGAGCAAAAGTCTTTCTGACGAATGGTGCTGAAGCAATTGGACATTTCTAGGCATGTCAGTGTCCCCAAGACCACCCCTAGAGTCAGTGGGGGTGGGACTTGCAAGACTCAGGATGTAGTTGTGCTCACTGCTCTGATTTATTACAGCAAAAGGACATCCAGCAAAATCAGCTAAGGGAAAGGCGCATGGGGTGAGGTGTAGAGGAAACCGGGCACAGGCTGCTAAGAGTCCTCCTTCCCAGAGGGGCACACAGGACACGCTTAATTTCTCTAGCAAAGGGTTGTGACAACATGTGTATAAATGCTATCATCCAAGGAAGATCACCAGGGTTTTTGCTGGGGGTTGGTCAGGTAAACATCCCTGCCTAGCACGTTCCAAAATTTAAGACTCCAAGAAGGAAAGCAGGTATTTGCTATAAACCACATGGTTTGTCCGCCTGCAATGTGGGAGACCTGGGTTCATTCCCTGGGTTGGGAAGATCCCCTAGAGAAGGGAAAGGCTACCCACTCCAGTAGTCTGGCCTACAGAATGCCATGGACTGTGTAGTCCATGGGGTCGCAAAGAGTCAAGACACGACTGAGTGACTTTCACTTCACTTCACATGGTTTGTGAAAATAGTTTAAGTATAATGAGCTCCTCTTATCAGTTCTAGGAATAAGGGGAACTCTCCTGAAATCTACATTTCCACACACCAGCCAAGTGCCAAACTTGCAAGCAGGGCTTTCTAAAGATAGACTTCTCAGGCCTACGACAATAGCTCTTTTCTGCACAATATGCAAAAAATAAATCTCAGTCTAATCTCAGCATTACACCAAACCAAGTATCAAGTCAAAATGGATCAGACAGGGGTTGAGGGTGGGAGGGAAACTCCAAGAAGGAGGGGATATATAAAAACTTACAGCTGATTCAGGTTGTTGTACAACAGAAACCAACACTGTAAAGCAATTATCCTCCAATTAAAAGTAAAGTTTTAAAAAATATTTCAGAGACCTCAGTAAAAGAGCAAAAACTACAAAACTCCTAGAATGAAATCTTCATGACCTCAAATTGGACAAAGTATTCTAGTTACTTTTCAGTAGCTCAGTCGTGTCTGACTCTTTGCTACCCCATGGACTGCAGCACGCCAGGCTTCCCTATCCTTTACCATCTCCTGGAGCTTGCTCAAACTCATATCCATTGAGTCGGTGATGCCATCCAATTACTTCATCCTCTGTCGTCCCCTTCTCCTACTGCCTTCAATTTTTCCCAGCATCAGGGTTTTTTCTAATGAGTCAGTTCTTCGAATCAGGTGGCCAAAGTATTGGTGCCTTCAGCTTTAGTCCTTCTAAAGAATATTCAGGACTAACTTCCTTTAGGATTGACTAATTTGATCTCCTTGCAGTCCAAAGGACTCTCAAGAGTATTCTCCAACACCACAGTTCAAAAGCATCATTTCTTCAGTGCTCAGCCTTCTTTATGGTCCAACTCTCAAATCCACACATGACTACTGGAAAAACCATAGCTTTGACTAGACAGACCTGTGTTGCAAAGTAATATCTCTGCTTTTTAATATGCTGCCTAAGTTGGTTATAGCTTTTCTTCCAAGGAGCAAGCATCTTTTAATTTCATGGCTACAGTCACCATTTGCAGTGACTTTGAAGCCCGAGAAAATAAAGTCTGTCACTGTTTCCATTGTTTCCCCATCTATTTGCCATGAAGCGGTGGCAAAGTAGTCTTAGTTATACACCAAAAGCACAAAAATCCATAAAGGAAGAAACATTAATTTGAGTTGTCAAATTTTAAACTTCAGTGTTTCAGAAGATAACATTAAAAAAGAAGAAGAAAAAAGCCACGGATGGGAGAAAATATTTACAAATTGTGTATCTGATAAAGAATCTGTATCTAGAAAACATAAAGAGTTCTGTTAATTAAATAATCAAAAGATCACTCAACTTTTTTAATGGGCAAAAGATTTTTTTAATTGAGTTATAACTGACATACAATATTCTATTAGTTTCAAGTGTACAATATGATTCTATATCTGTGTATCTTCAAAATGATCACCGTAATAAATCTACATGCCATCTGTCATTATACATGGTTACAGAATATTTTCCTAAGATGAGAACTTTTAAGATTTACTCTTTTGGCAATTTTCAAACATACAATACAGTATTATTAACTGCTGTCACCATGCTGTACATCACATTCCCATGACTTATTTATAACTGGAAAGTTGTACTCATTTTGTCTACCCTGCAACCGCTACCTCTGGCAACCACCATCTATTCTCTGTATCTATGAGCTTGAATTTTAAAAAATATGTATTTATATATTTATCTGGCTGTGCCAGGTCTTAGTTGTGGCCCTCAGGATTTTCAATCTTTGCTTTTTTGTTGTGGCATGAAGAATCTTTAGTTGTGACATGTGAACTCTCAGTTGCAGTATACAGGATCTGGGTTTTTTTGTTTATTTTGTTTTGTTTTGATTCCACATATAAGTGAGATCACACAGTATTTGTCTTTCTCTGACTTATTTCACTTAGCATAATGCTAATGCTCAATTTCTATCCATGTTGTTGCAAATAGCAAGATTTTATTCCTTTTTATGGCTAAATAATATTTCATGTGTGTGTGTATCACATTTTCTTTATCCAGCCATCCATTGATGGACACTTAGTTTGTTTCCATATCTTGGTTATTATAAATAATGCTGCAATGAACATGGGGTGCTTGTATCTTTTCAAAGTAGCTTTTGTGTTCTTCAGACAAATACCCAGAAGTGGAGTAGGTAGGTCACATAGCAATTCTAGTCTTAAGTTTTTGAAGAATCTCAAAACTGTTTTCCATAGTGGCTATACCAACTTACAGACCCACCAATGGTGTATAAGTGTTGGGAATATTTTCTTAATTTATCTTGCTGATAGTTCATTATTAGTGTATAGAAATGCAATTGATTTCTGTATATTGATTTTGTATCCTGTAACTTTACTGAATTCATAAAACAGGCAAAAGATTTGAATAGATATTTTACTAAAGAAGTTCTATAAATGGCTAATAAGCACATGAAAAGATGCTCAGTGTCTTTAGTCAATAGGAAAAGGCATGTTAAAGACATAATAAGATACCAATACAAAAATATCAGACTGGCTATAATAAAAAAAAAAAAAGGACAATAACAAGTATTAGTGAGGCTGTACAGAGAAACTGGATACTTCATACATTCCTGAATGTAAATGACACAACCACCGGGGAAAACAGTGAGGTAGCTTAAAAAAAAAGTTACAACATAACTTACTGTACAGCCAAGTAATTGCACTCCTAGGAATCTATACAAGAGAAATGAAAACATATGTCCAAACCAAGACATGAATGTGACTGTTTATAATAGCATTATTCCTCAGCCAAAAAGTAGAAAACAATCCAGATATGCAACAAGCAAATGGATGAGCAGAATGTACTATATTCATTAAACAGAACAGCGTGAAGCTGGACGGAGGAACAGACTTTACCCGAGTTCCCAAAGGAGGGGTTTTGCTACCTACTCGAGGATGTTTCAGGTGCTAGCTCATTCATTCTACAGATTCAGAACCGACAGTAGCAACCAAGCTCTGAGCCAGGTCTTGCTGAGCACATTCCCTTGAACCATCTTGGCAAGTGCCCAGTCATGGTTCAGGCCAAGTGCTAGAAATGTCCTCCTGTCACACATGAGGACAGCTGAGGGTCACCAGCAAGAGCTCCAGCCAGCCAGAAACAGTAACTGACCACCTCCCCATCCTCAGCTGATGAAAACCCATCCAACTGACAGTGGCCTGCTTTGTTCACCACCTGTCCACCTTTCCTCCAGAGAGCAAAGCACTAAACCACTTCCCCTGGAGTCAGACCTCCCCCGGGGACTCTCCACGCCCTGCACACACATGGGTTCATCGGTTTCTCTTCTCGGTGTCTTTGTACTCCCTTCTCTTTCTCTCTCCCTCTCTCTACCTCCCTTCCCTCAGCTTGTTCTCCATGACCAACCAACAAGCTTACGCCCACTCAGAAAGAGCAGTCGTAGGGAATTCCCCAGTGGTCCAGTGGTTAAGACTCTGTGCTCCCAATACAGAACACCCAGGTTTGATCCCTGGTGGGGGAACTAGATCCCACATGCCACAACTAAAGAACAAAGATCAAAGAAAGAGCAGTCATGACCTGGCTGCAAATAGGATGGCACTTGCCCTTTCACTGACCAGTAAGTTTTCGTTCATGCATAGTCTGGACTCCCCAGCCAGGCAATGAGATATTGGAAGCTCAGTTGGTGAATATCATTGATTTTGGAATTTTTTTGGAGAAGGACATGGTCACCAGTAAGAAATGAATTTTGTATCACAGTACACTACACGCATACGCGTATACCTCCTGCCCCAAAAAACAAGTCTCGGAAACTTCCCAGCACTCTAGTGGTTAAGTGGCTTAGTTGCGTCTGACTCTTTGGGATCCCATGGACTACAGCCTGCCAGGCTCCTCTGTCCATGGGATTTTTCCAGGCAAGAATACTGGAGTGGGTTGCCATTCCCTTCTCCAGGGGATCTTCCTGACAGGGATTGAAACAGGGTCTCCTGCATTGCTGCTGCTGCTGCTAAGTCGCTTCAGTCGTGTCCAACTCTGTGCGACCCCATAGGCAGCAGCCCACCAGGCTCCCCCGTCCCTGGGATTCTCCAGGCAAGAACACTGGAGTAGGTTGCCATTTCCTTCTCCAATGCATGAAAGTGAAAAGTGAAAGTGAAATTGCTCAGTCGTGTCCAAGTCTTAGAGACCCCATGGACTGCAGCCTACCAGGCTCCTCCGTCCATGGGATTTTCCAGGCAAGAGTACTGGAGTGGGGTGCCATTGCCTTCTCCGCTCTTGCAGTGCAGGCAGACTTTTTACCGGCTGAGCCACTGGGGAAGCTGGAGGTTAAGACTCTGCACTTCCACTATAGGGGTGCAGGTTCCCTCCCTGGTTGGGGAACTAAGATCCCATATGGCTCTGCCATACATGTGGTACTCTCCAATATATTCTATTCAACTCTCATAACTTTTCTGTTTTGTTAATATACAATGTTTGTTATTCACTGATAAGCTAAAGGTCCATTTCAATATGTTTCTTTTGTATGCTTAATTTGTTTTATTAGCAAGCAAAGCCCTATAAAGGATGGTTTCATCTAGTCTTCATACTGAGATTAATCTTCATCTTGACTAATCTGGAAGTAACGAAGCTAGTAAGTCTCCTTGTCTGATGCAACCACACAAAGCCAATCACGAAGATTGTTCTTTTTAAGGTATTCCTTGCTAAGGTACTTCAAATATCTTTTAGAGAACTGTTTCTCAAAAACAACTATGATTTTATTCTTGAAGCATTCAATGTGAACGACATTCCCAAGATTTCCAGTCTTGCCATTCACTTCAACTTTCTCCCGCGATAACTGTTCAAAATATCCAGAATCAAAAATTCCATCTTCTACTGGATAAGTAAGATCCAAATTAAACTTCCAGGTTGACTTCTTAGGCTTCTTATCTTTCTTCGGTGCCATCTTGAAGGCTTGCCGTGAGATCACAGCAATTCTCATAACTTTTTAAAAAACCATAAAGTTTGAAACTTTACAATTCTGATTCTCTGACACCAACTGGGTGCCCAACAATTCAATTCAATTCTGTCACCGACTCCCAGAGTTAGCAGAGACCCTGCAGATTCTGGGCTCAGTGCCACAAGGCTGCCCCACTTTAGGCACCAGTTGCAAGTTGGGGGGCGGGGAGGACACCTGAATTTCTGACCAACCAGCTACAGATCAGAGGTTCCCACAACCCCTTTCTCAGCTTCAACAATTCACTAGAATGGCACACAAAATTCAAGAAAACCTTTTCCTGACATTTACTGTAGGTTATTCTCTTTGTTTGTTTGTTTGTTTGTTTGGCCACAATGCAAGGCCTATGTGATCTTAGTTCCTCAACCAGGGATCAAACCCCCAGGGCATACAGTGAGAATCCTAATCACTGGAGCACCAGGGAAGTCCCTACTGTGGTTTATGGTAAAGAATACAGCTCAGGAAAACCAGTGCAAGAGATCCACAGACCAAGGAGGGTGCGGAGTCTCCATGCCCTCTCCAGGCAGGTCTCCCTCCCTGATCCTTGATGTGTTCTCCAACTTCCAAGTTCCCCATCACTTAGCAATTTAATGGAGGTTTCATTACTTCATTACGTGGGCATAATTGACTAAATCACTGGCTACTGGTGATTAAACTCAATCTCCAGCCTCTCTTTCCCAGAAGTCCAGGGGAGAGGCTGGAAGTTCCGACCAGCTCAACAGGCTTGCTCTTTCAGATAAACAGCACGCTCCCTAGCTCCCAAAGGCTCCCAACCCCCATTGGGTGTCATTTCATTAGCATATAAGACACACAAGTAATTCCAAGGGTTTTAGGAGCTCTGTGCCAGGAACCAGGCACAAAAACCAAACACTTTTTCTTTTTATTATACCATAGCAACCCACTGAATTGATTTCATTACACACCATGGGTCACAACTTGCCCCTTGTAAAACCTACAGTATACAGATGTTGCTGAGAACATTACTGATTCACTAGCTGATAACATCCACAAGGGTGCAAAGAAGGAAATTCTCCCAGTCCTTGGTACTGGGAACAGCTTCTTCTTAGTAAACTGTCTGATTTTGAATAATGGGTATGAAATGTGTTCCAGATCACATTCCCTTCTTACTGCCTGCCGGAAAACTCAGAGAAAACCACGGCCCACGTCTAACAGAGGATGTAAGACCTTGTAGTGGGTACTAGTCTTACTTCCAACTAAATCTCTTTTATTCTTCTTCCGCCTGCCCCCACATCCTCATCGTTCCTGTTAATCTTACACGTTACACAAGGGTGTTGTGTGTATGTGTGTGTGCGTGTTAGTTGCTCAGTTGTGTCCAACTCTTGGCAATCCCATGGACTACAGCCCACCAGGCTCTTCTATACATGGAATTCTTCAGGCAAGAACACTGGAGTGGGTTGCCATTTCCTTCTCTAGGGGATCAAGTGTGTTCAGTTCAGTTCAGTCGCTCAGTCATGTCCGACTCTTTGCGACCCCATGAATCGCAGCCCACCAGGCCTCCCTGTCCATCAGCAACTCCCGGAGTTCACTCAGACTCATGTCCATCAAGTCAGTGATGCCATCCAGCCATCTCATCCTCGGTCGTCCCCTTCTCCTCCTGCCCCCAATCCCTCCCAGAATCAGAGTCTTTTCCAATGAGTCAACTCTTTGCATGAGGTGGCCAAAGTACTGGAGTTTCAGCTTCAGCATCATTCCTTCCAAAGAAATCCCAGGGCTGATCTCCTTCAGAATGGACTGGTTGGATCTCCTTGCAGTCCAAGGGACTCTCAAGAGTCTTCTCCAACACCACAGTTCAAAAGCATCAATTCCTCGCACTCAGCTTTCTTCACAGTCCAACTCTCACATCCATACCTGACCACTGGAAAAACCATAGCCTTGACTAGACGGACCTTTGTTGGCAAAGTAATGTCTCTGTTTTTCAACATGCTGTCTAGGTTGGTCATAACTATTCTTCCAAGGAGTAAGTGTCTTTTAATTTCATGGCTGCAATCACTATCTGCGGTGATTTTGGAGCCCCAAAAAATAAAGTCTGACACTGTTTCCACTGTTTTCCCATCTATTTCCCATGAAGTGATGGGACCAGATGCCATGATCTTTGTTTTTTGAATGTTGAGCTTTAAGCCAACTTTTTCCCTCTCCTCTTTCACTTTCATCAAGAGGCTTTTTAGTTCCTCTTCACTTTCTGCCATAAGGGGGGTGTTATCTGCATATCTGAGGTTACTGATATTTCTCCTGGCAATCTTGATTCCAGCTTGTTCTTCCTCCAGCCCAGTGTTTCTCATGATGTACTCTGCATAGAAGTTAAATAAGCAGGGTGACAATATACAGTCTTGATGTACTCCTTTCCTGATTTGGAACCAGTCTGTTCCATGTGCAGTTCTAACTGTTGCTTCCTGACCTGCATACAGATTTCTCAAGAGACAGGTCAGGTGGTCTGGTATTCCCATCTCTTGCAGAATTTTCCACAGTTTATTGTGATCCACACAAAGGCTTTGGCATAGTCAATAAAGCAGAAATAGATGTTTCTCTAGAACTCTCTTGCCTTTTCAATGATCCACCAGATGTTGGCAATTTGATCTCTGGTTCCTCTGCCTTTTCTAAAACCAGCTTGAACATCAAGTTCATGGTTCACGTATTGCTGAAGCCTGGCTTGGAGAATTTTGAGCATTAGTTTACTAGTGTGTGAGATGAGTACAATTGTGCGGTAGTTTGAGCATTCTTTGGCATTGCCCTTCTTTGGGGTTGGAATAAAAACTGACCTTTTCCAGTCCTGTGGCCACTGCTGAGTTTTCCAAATTTGCTGGCATATTGAGTGCAGCACTTTCACAGCATCATCTTTCAGGATTTAAAATAGCTCAACTGGAATTCCATCACCTCTGCTAGCTTTGTTCATAGTGATGCTTTCTAAGGCCCACTTGACTTCACATTCCAGGATATCTGGCTCTAGGTGAGTGATCACACCGTCTTGATTATCTTGGTCGTGAAGATCTTTTTTGTACAGTTGTTCTGTGTATTCTTGCCACCTCTTAGTATTTTCTGCTTGTGTTAGGTCCATACCATTTCTGTCCTTTATCAAGCCCATCTTTGTATGAAATGTTCCCTTGGTATCTCTAATTTTCTTGAAGAGATCTCATGTCTTTCCCATTCTGTGGTTTGCCTATATTTCTTTGCATTGATCGCTGAGGAAGGCTTTCTTATCTCTTCTTGCTATTCTTTGGAACTCTGCATTCAGATGCTTACATCTTTCCTTTTCTCCTTTGCTTTTCGCTTCTCTTCTTTTCACAGCTATTTGTAAGGCCTCCTCAGACAGCCATTTTGCTGTTTTGCATTTCTTTTCCATGGGGATGGTCTTGATCCCTGTCTCCTGTACAATGTCACGAACCTCATTCCATAGTTCATCAGGCATTCTATTTATTAGATCTAGTCCCTTAATCTATTTCTCACTTCCACTGTATAATCATAAGGGATTTGATTTAGGTCATACCTGAATGGTCTAGTGGTTTTCCCTACTTTCTTCAATTTAAATCTGAATTTGGCAATAAGGAGTTCATGATCTGAGCCACAGTCAGCTCCAGGTCTTGTTTTTGTTGACTGTATAGAACTTCGCCATCTTTGGCTGCAAAGAATATAATCAATCTGATTTCGGTGTTGACCATCTGGTGATGTCCATGTGTAGAGTCTTCTCTTGTGTTGTTGGAAGAGGGTGTTTACTATGACCAGTGCATTTTCTTGGCAAAACTCTATTAGTCTTTGCCCTGCTTCATTCCGCATTCCAAGGCCAAATTTGCCTGTTACTCCAGGTGTTTCTTGACTTCCTACTTTTGCATTCCAGTCCCCTATAATGAAAAGGATATCTTTTGGGGGTGTTAGTTCTAAAAGGTCTTGTAGGTCTTCATGGAACCGTTCAACTTCAGCTTCTTCAGCCTTACTGGTTGGGGCACAGACTTGGATTACTGTGATATTGAATGGTTTGCCCTGGAAACGAACAGACCCATTCCAGTCCATTTTAGTTCGCTGATTCCTAGAACATCGACATTCACTCTTGCCATCTCCTGTTTGACCACTTCCAATTTGCCTTGATTCATGGACCTGACATTCCAGGTTCCTATGCAATATTGCTCTTTACAGCATTGGACCTTGCTTCTATCACCAGCCACATCCACAACTGGGAATTGTTTTTGCTTTGGCTCCATCCCTTCATTCTTTCTGGAGTTATTTGTCCACTGATCTCTAGTAGCATATTGGGCACCTACTGACCTGGGGAGTTCCTCTTTCAGTATCCTATCATTTTGCCTTTTCATACTGTTCACGGGGTTCTCAAGGCAAGAATACTGAAGTGGTGTGCCATTCCCTTCTCCAGTGGACCAAATTCTGTCAGAATCAAGTGTGTTAGGGTGCCTCAAATACATTTTATTTGATTTCATTTTTTATTATCTTTTAAAATTTTTTATTATCTTTATTTTATTTGGTTGTGCAGGCTCTTTATTGTAACATGCAGGTTTTCTCTAGCTGCAGCACATGGGCTCTAGAGCTCACGGGCTCTCTAGTTGTAACTTGCTTGGGCTTTGTTGCTCCGAGGCATGTGGGATCTTAGTTCCCCAACCAGAAATCAAACTCATATCCCCTGTGTTGGAGGGGGGATTCTTAACCACTGGACCACCAGGGAAGTCCCTCAAATACATTTTATAGTGAGGCAAGACAAACAATTATAATTCCTGGAGGGACAAGACCTTTTTGCCTACTATCACTCTGTATTTCTCCTGAAACCTTTTTTCACATGGTAGAGGCTTCACAAATTTCAGGTTATGAAGGAACAAAGGGCAGAGTCAAGATTACTGTTCCGAGCCAATGGTATGGGCGGCGGGTGGTGGAGGTGGGGAGGTGCGGGTCGGGGAGAGGCTGGTTCTTAGCAACAGAATGGGTCCAACTTAAATATGACAATATAGGCCCTAAGACCTCCAACCAAATACCCGAAGAACCTCCAAATATGCTGGCACTTTGCTTTTCCCAGCTGTGTATATTGATCTCCTACTTCTTTTCAACTTGGCAACAACTTGAGCTTAAGGATTTACAACAACTCAGTGAGCTGCTCTTTGGATGTGGGCCTCTTCAAGTAGATCATGGGTCACTCTGGAAAAAGCCGGTGGCCAGGAGGGGCCCTCAGGGTGCGCTTCCACAGTGCTGACCTTAGGGTACTACGCTGATTCAGAAATCAACTCTATAGTGTGTACCGTTCCGAATACAGATCATGATTTTCCATGGATTCACTGGTGAAGGGGGGTGCTTCTTCCATAAGACGCCATCAGTTTAATATGGTGTGTGTGCCAGCTCCCCTGTGCACTGGCTGGGGGAGGAGCTGGCCCAAATCAGGAATGAAGAACCAGAACCTTGGTCCCTTCAACACTGATGTTCTGCACCTGGGCTGCCTTTCTGGGTGAAAATGAATCCTCTCCAGGGGTCTTCTTGGAAGAACATGGGGTTTCTCAGCTTTCGCCTGTGTGTACTCCTCCTCTGAGATGCCTGTTATCTGGTAACTGAAGTCATAGCCAAAAGAGTTTCTGAGACCAACCAGGATGAAGCAGAAGGGTGTTTTAGCCCTTTCCTGTCCTGGGTCTACCTTCTGGTCTGGCCCACCAAGGAGAGGCCTACTCCTTTGACAGTGAAAGTGTTAGTTATTCAGTCATGTCTGATTCTTTGCAACCCCATGGACTGTAGCTCGCCAGGCTCCTCTGTCCATGGAATTCTCCAGGCAAGAAAATTGGAGTAGGTAGCCATTCCCTTCTCCAGGGGATCTTCCTGGTTCAGGGATCGAACCTGGGTCTCCCACACTGCAGGTGGATTCTTTACTGTCCAAACCACTAGGGAAGCCCCTACTTCCTTGGGCTTTTCATAAACAGCCTACACATGCTGCAGAAGAATTAAAAGGTATCCCACTTACTCAATCTGAGTGATCAACCCACCATGTATGAACAGGGAAAGGAGGGCCACATTCAATGATTTGCTGTGGCTACTGACCACATCCACACATGTCCCGCAAGTCGGAGTTTCTGAGACCTTTTCCACCATTAAGATGTCCCATGGGATATATGGCTTCTTTGCCCCAAGTCCAAAATTTCTCTAACATCCCCATGTTTTCTCTTAAAGGTGTACGTGAATTTGCATTCTGACCCATGTATGTCCGTTTATTTTAGTGTAATATTTTTCTCCCAAGTCTTTTAGTAAAATGTCCCTCTAGGAACAGGCTTATTGACAGGCAATACAGGCTTGTGCCAGCTTCAGAGACTTTATTGGAGCTGTGTGGCCTTAATCCATCTGACCCCAAATCCTGCTCTACCAGGGATTCAGGGAGACTAGAGTAAGCACTGCCCAGTGCTCCCATGTGGCCACCCGGCTAAGGCAGCAGATCAGCATATCTGCTCCCAGCCCACCTCTCAGTGCAGGAAGGCAGACGGCCCCAAGGCCTTGGCTCATACATCCCCCTGCTCAGCCATCAGCCCCCCTCAGAACTGATAGTGTGAGCAGTCATGAACCTCAAATCATGCTCATACAGACCAGTGTACCCCAGGTTACCCGTGTCCCAGGACTTCATTACCCTCCGGTTCAGAAGTCACAAACTGGAAGTCCATGGGACTTGCTTATTTGACTCTCAGGGTGTTTTCCTCCCCCTTGAACTAGCTGCCAATATTTTAAAATTCAATTATCAGAAGATTTTTAAAAGGTAGGGGGTGGGAGGGTGGGGAGGGGAGTCAGATCTCTGGCTTTTCCTGAAAAAAGAAACAAGCAAAACTGAAGATCTGGCAACCCTAGCCCTTGCGCTCCATATGGGCCGCACTGGAGTTGCCCGACCCCTCCCACCCAAAGAGTATATGCTCTGCTCTTCACCACAGTCCCTACCACTCCCTGTTGCCTCACAGCACTGGTCCCTTCACTCTTTTCTAGGCCCTCCTGGCCCCAAGAAGGGAACCTAAAGCCCAAGATGTTAAATGACTGCCCTTGTTCAAAGAACCAGTTAGTTAAAATTAAGCTGTGTGACAACTTGGCTTTGAGTTTCACAAAGACCATCTGTTTTTGAGAAACATCATCACATGACTACCCCAGCTTTTTCTCAAGGGAGGAAAGGGAGCTAGGAAAAGAGAAAGGATATTGTCCTTGCTTAGCCTGAAAAGGCACATTTAAAATACCTGCTATCTTCCAAATCAAATTCCAGGAAGCTCATGGACTCTTGGCCGATATGGACCAGAGTCGGTCTTCTCCACGAGAGATTAAGCATCAGGAAAGCAGGGTCTCGCCTGAATTGCTCGCAGCCTATAAAACCTGGCTTCTCACAACACCCGCCCAGCCTCAAAGCTCCCTTACTGATGCCCATAAGGACCGGGACCTTCCCATTTCTGCATTTGAGGATCAGTTTCCCAAACACAACCTCCCCCAAACATTCCATCTGCTCTACCTTCATCGGGAGGCTGTGGCAGAACATTTGGGAACCTGAAAACAGACAGACAGACAGCACAGCAGGGCGCACTTTCTGACTACCCTTTGCTGGCAGGGACAGCCCCCTAATTGGCCAGCCAGGGACACCCACGGGCCAGGGCTGTGCTTGGCTAAACGCCCTATTTGTTTTTGGGAAACGGTTGGTGCCAGTTAAGTCAGATTAATAAATACCTTTAGGGTTTCCTCCAACAAAATTCTCCAGAGAGAAGCACTTTGAACTTTTAGGTCACTGCAAGAATCATTAACCACCCGTACTCCACCCCCACCCCTGCCAGCTCAACACCGGACTTGACAACGAGCCTCAGAGGGGCTGTTTGCTGGTGTCATTCACAGAGCAAGGCAGACAAAACCGCCCTAGTCCCCACCTTAGCAACGCCAAGTGCCCTGGCCAAAAAGGGCCTCCCTGACCACCTTCGGTCTCCAAGGCCACACCACGCTGCGTCACCCTCTGTCACAATTCCCTTTCATTGGTGCCCTGGAAAACATCACCTCCTGACGTGAGCGGATTTGTTTGCTTGTGTATTAAGCTTCCCCCAAGAGAGATTAAGCATCAGGAAAGCAGGGCCTTGTCTGAATTGCTCACAGCCTTATCCCTTCGCATTTCAGGCATGCCTGCCACTTAGCAGGTGCTCAACAAATCCATTTGTTGGGTGAACGGACAGGCACCCAACCCCACCCGCCCCCCTCAACTGCACTGCTGGCCTGGCAAGGTGTCAACCAAAACCCAAGGCTACAAAACACACCAGCAGGGCCCTCAGCATGTCAAGCTCAGCGCATGGCAAGTCCTCCCAAAATCGGGGGGCTCTCTTGAGCTGCCCTGGCTGATGAGGTCTGCTGCGTAGTAGACCTGACAACTCCCAGGTCCAGGCTTCTCTAGGGACAGGGACATGGTCAGACATTTCAAAAGGTGACGTGTTACAGCATTGTCCCCAGTCTCCTCCAGGAACAGTCTCCCTTCCGCCCCATTGGGGAAGTAGCTGGAGAAGAGGTTCCAGACACTTGGCCACCCGGGACTTGCATTGTCTGCTAGTCCACGAGTCACGAAACCAGCACAGGCACAGCACTGTCGTTCTGACCCAGGGGCAGTGGGTCACTTACATTATTCTTCTGGGCCTCTCACAATTCTTCTGGATATTTCACAATAAAAATGCATAAGCGTAATCCATACACTTTGGAAAAGGACATTCAAACGTTGAAAGTATAGTGTGACAAGAAGGAGTCACCTCTACCCTGCCTAGCTCCCAAGAGCCCCTAACAGCGTTTTCCTCATCCCTTAAAATGTATACGCAGGGCATGCTGTCCTGGGTTTTTCTTTTCTCCTACTTCATACCTCACAGATCTTCCCTAAGGAACAGATTGATTCAGAAATGAACTTAAGGAGGAGGGTGGGATGAAATGGGATATTGGGATTGACCTATATACACTACTGATACTATATATAAAAAAGATAATAACAGCCTACTGTATAGGTTATATAACACAGAGAAGGCTACACAATGTTCTGCAGTGACCCAAATGGGAAGGAAACTCCAAAAAGAGGGGATATGTATATATGTATGGTTGATTCACTTTTCTGTACAGCAGAAATTAACACAACATTGTACAGCAATTCAATTGCAATAAAATTGAGGAAAAAAAAATTTTTTAATGAATTTACCCCAAGTTCATGGTGAGAAACCCTCCTCCTCTCTTCACTGAGTGCTCAGGTAAGCAGCTCATAAGGAAGAGCGGACCATACTCCTCAAACATATTTGTGACCATGAGTCTTGTAGCTTTTTTACCAACACCTGGTTTGATGTATCTGGCTTTGCCCAGCAGCCTCCAAGCATCCTGGGCTCCTTAAGGCCTCCAAGAGTGAACTTGACGCACTGAAAACAGCCATTAGCCATATCCTGCCAGCTTTCCAGGTTCCAGGTCCCAGCAAACACTCCCCATCTCTTTCTGGGGCTCTAGGAGGCATCTGTCTCAGTAAGTTGGTAGCATACACAGTGCCTGCCTCCCGTACACAGTGCAGAAGGTGGCATGGGGCTGGCAAGAGCTACCCCAGAACTCTGCAGAAGAAAGTCTACAGGTAAGGCTTCACTGAGTGCTATGCTTGAGAAATTAACTATGTTACCACCAGAGCATAATAATGAGTGTCCCAAGAGCCCCAGGCCTAGGAGGCCCCTCTCATTACAAAGATGAATGCTGGCAACAGAAAGGTTCCTATCCCTTCCTTTTCTCTTCCTTTTCTTTATACATTCAACAAATATTCAGCAAGAAGTGACTGTAGATCAGGCATAAGAAAACAGGTGGGTCCCAAGAAAGTGGGGAAAACAAACAAGAATAGGATAACTGGACCTCCCCCATCATCCTCCCACCCCCACCACACAGGCTGCATAAAATACCTGTCTTTAACACAACCAACCTCTAGGTGAGACAGGGCCTGTTCCAGGTACCAGAAATGAGGAGGAGGCTCAAAGCTAAAATCAAGAGCTGACAGGAAGTCTGGCAGGTCGAGGAGTTTAGGAAATAGATGGATAGGCCTCAGGAGAGGCCGGGCTCCCAGTTGAGATGGCAGAGCCAGCAGACACTTACTTCAGAAGGTTCTCAGCTCCTGTTCTCATCCGCATGGCTTTCAAGATCTTCTGATTCAAGGCAGCCCTCTGATTCTGTAGTTTGCTCCGGCCAGTCTGTGCAAGGGGATTGCAACCCTAAGGGAAAGAAAACAAAGAGAAGTCCCTTTAAAGATCAGCCACTCTAAAAATGACGACAAATGTTGAACACAACAGAAAAAAATTTTTTAAATACTCATCTTTTCTGAAAATAAAAGTAACATTAACATGGAAAATACATGAAATGCCAAAAAGTGTAAAAAAGAAAATAAAAGTCATTCACCATAACACAATGCCAAAACAGGCACTGAGAATTGACTCTGAAGTGAGTAGGAATTTCTTTCCTACTCAATTTTTTTTTAAGAAGTTAAGATTTTTTTTTAATGTTTATTTATTTATATGGCTGTACCAAATCTTAGTTGTGGCATGCAGGGTCTTTGACTTTCATTGCACCATGTGGGACCTTTAGTTGCAGCATGCGAACTCTTCCTTGCAGCATGAGGGATCAAGTTCCCTGCCCAGGAATTGAACCCTGGCCCCCTGCATGGGGAGCATGTAATCTTAACCACTGGACCACCAGGAAAGCCCCTGCCCACCTATTTTATATGCACATTGTTACTTTCCACATTAGTGGCTGTGTCAGGAGTTCTCCAGACCAGCCACATGACTGGAGTTTCGCAGGACTCAACATACAGTTGCACTCACAGCTGACATTTACGACAGAGGTTCAATAAGGACACATAGCCAGATCACTGGGAAAAAGAGAGCTGAGAGGAATCCAAGTGCAGGCCTCCTTATGTATGAAGGATCATACAAAGCACACTCCTCCCCCCCCCACCGCAGGAACAGCATGTATGCAATGCCATGGCCAGCGTTGGCCTATCAGAAAATCAAGACTCAGGACTTCCCTGGCAGTCCAGCATTTGGAACTCCAGGCTTCTCCTGCAAGGGACATGGGTTCAGGGTTGCTGGCTGAGGAACTAGATGTCACATGCCACAACTAAAGGTTCCCCACTAGCCTTAGGCAACCATGAACTTACTTTCTATCTGTACAGACTTGCTTAATCTGGACATTCCATATGATGGAATGTCTGTTGCGATGGGCTTCTTTCACTTAGTTTAAGGTTTATCCACAGTGCAGCACATATCAGTACTTCACTTCTGTCCCTAACACTCCAGTTGATATGCACATTCATTATCCATTCATCAGTTAAAGGACACTGGGCGATGTTTTTCACCGTGGGCTCTTATGAATAGGGCTGCTTACTTCCGTGGAAGTTTCTATGTGAATGAATGTCTTCCTTGCTCTTGGCTATAGATCTAAAAGTGGAATATTGTGTCAAATGGTGGTTGTTGCTGTTCAGTCTCTAAGTCATGCCTGACTCTTTGCGACTCCACGGACTGCGGCACGCCAGGCTTCCCTGTCCTTCACTGTCTCCCGGAGTTTGCTCAAAGTCATGTCCATTGAGTCGGTGATGCTACTGAACCATCTCATCCTCTGTCACTCCCTTCTCTTATGTCATATGGTTAATTCTCCTATGTCATAGTCATACATCATATGGTTAATTCTACGTTTAACCATTTGAGGTCAAACTCTTTTCCAAAGTGGTTACAATATCTTACATTCCCACCAGCAGTAGATAAGGACTCCAATTTACCCTTATCCTCCTCAATACTTGTTATTGTCTTTTTTATTATAGCCAACCTAGGATGTGTGGTATTTCCCTGTGGTTTTGCTTTGCACTTCCCTAATGGGTAATGAGGTTGAACATCTTTTCATGTGCTTATTGGCCATTTGTATATCTTTGGAGAAAGATCAATTCAGGTTTCTTGCCTATTTTTAAGCCAGGTTGTCTTTTGTTGTTGAGTTGATATGTATTTTTAATCTTTGCCAAATTGATATCCTATTCTCCCAATTTGCATTTGTTATTAGTGAAGGTAAACACTTTTTTTTCTTATATTATTGATCTGTTAAATTGTTTTTTTCTAGAGAATTGTCTGTGTTCTCTGTCCATTATTTCCTAGGGTATTTAGTTTACAATCAATGTTTCACTGTGAAAAGTTCAAGATCAGGAAAAAAGTTTCCCCCTTTTTTTTAAGATCCATGTGCCAAATCCAGCCTCCAGTTGCTCTCTCTTTCTTGGCCTCACTGCGCAGCATGCAGGATCTTAGTTCCCTGACCAGGGACCCAACCCATGCCTCCTGTATTGGGAGCATGGAGTCTGAACCATCAGACCAACAGAAAAGTCTCTAGATTATAATCAATGTTTCATTGTGAAAAGTTTAATATCAGAAAAAACAAGTCCCCCCCCCCCTTTTTTTTTTTGTCTGAGCAGCTTTCGGGCACATAGTTCCCCATCAGGGATCAAACCTGGGCCACCACAGTGAGAAGCCACATCCTAAACACTGGACTGCCAAGGAATTCCCCCCTTTTGTTTGGTAAATTATAGTTGATTTACTATATAGTGTTAGTTTCAGATGTACAGCAAAGTGATTCAAAAAGTTTCCTTTTAATCTAATAGTGTTCTTCCCACTCCAGCAGGTATTAATAGAAGCCCAGGGATCTGAAGGTTCCATTCCTTTGTAAAGCATATCTTTGAGCTCTGCCCACTGACAGGGCTTATGCTCACACCCTGGGAGTGGCTGGTAGGCAGTATTTGGCGAGGCGACTGCCCTTTCTCTCTGCGTCACTGCCTGGTCACTGTCACTGCACCCCTGCACATACCTAGCCTCCCACACCTCTGCCCAAGCCACACCCATGGCCTTGACCCCAAGGAGGAAGAAATGGGTCATCTGCAGCCCCAGGCTTCTCAGGGATTCCCATATTAGCCGCCTTTGGACCACTGAGTCAGAAGAGAGTTGTTACATGTCTCCTTCCACAAAGATTTCTCATTCTCCCATTGCAGCAGGTGGCAGAGTGGTAAAGAATCTGCCTGCCCATGCAAGAGACGCAGGTTCAATTCCTGGGTTGGGAAGATCCCCTGGAGAAGGCAATGGCAACCCACTCCAGTATTCTTGCTTGGGAAATCCCACTGTTAGAAGAGCCTAGGGAGCTACAGTCCATGGGGTCGCAGAGAGCTGGACACGACTCAACAACTAAGCAACAACAATGTAGCAGGTGGCCACCCCCACCTGTCCCCCACGCAGCTTCCCAAATTCAAATTACACAGATAGTCACAATCTGACTTGGAATAGTCTTAAAATTAACATCTTTCACACCATTAAATGACCCCTGATTGAAAATAAAAATCAGAAAATCAGACCTAAGATTAAAATGTCTTTAATATTAAGCTAACAATATTACAGGGCTAAAATAATTGCAGGCCTCTTTCGTTTCTATTTCCCAGAATTACTATGAAGGGGTGGCTTGATCTGACTTAAAATTACATGGTTCACCAAAGGCTGTGTTCTATTTTACAGAGAAGCCTTAATAACTAATTCCTTTATGGACATTCCCAGAGCTGATAAGCAGCCATTCCAGCTCAAGGATAAGAACTTTTTCCTGCTCCCATACCTCACCCAGCGTCTGGCAGGCCTGGAATGGCTACACCCTAACCAGCCCACAGATGTGGGGTCAAGTTTCCAGATAAGACATAGGAATGCTTAGGATTAGATCTGATTGAGTGACTGGACCCCAAATCACATTACTTTTTACTGACAGGTAGGAATGCTGGGCCTGTTGGAAACACCAGACACACCCACAGGGCTATTTGGAAACTACCCAGAGCCCTGAGAGATGAATCTGGGTTGAGATTGTCAGAAAGACGCCCTGGAATCACAGAGGCTGCTTGCTATCTACTGGCCCCTGCCACGGGGGCTCTCTGCTAGTGGGGACCCACAGTCACGCCTAAGTTCTTCATTGGATCTCAACAGGAGGAAGCACTGCTCCAAACTGGACTGCAGGCTTGTGCCCAGGACCTAGGCAGCACCCGTCAGACTGGCCTGGCCTGGGAACTGAGGACGGGGTCGGGGGAGCAAATGAACTGCCCTGGCCTCTAGGATCACTGTCCATAAGTCTTACAGTGAACCTGAGTCTGTCCACTATAGTCTGTCAGTTTCCTGACCAGACTAAGGCTTGGGCAAGGGCGTTCGTCTCAACACACGGAAGGATGGTCCAACTGCCAACACCCGAGAAAAGCAAGTACGGAGTGAAAGTTCACCTTTCTCACTAGCTTAGTGGGGTCTCCCATGTGTTGGACAGCCCACGTGGGCTCTGGTACAGCATCTTGGACTCCACGATTCTAAAGCTTGGAGGATGAGTGAGCTACTCAAGATGTTAAAGGCAGGGGACTTCCCTGGTGGTCCAGGGGTTAGTTAAGACTTCATGCTCCCAATGCAGAGGACGTGGGTTTGACCCCTGATCGGGGAACTAGATCCCACCTGCCCCAACCAAGAGTTTGCGTAAAATAAATATTAAAAAAAAAAAAAATGCTGGACACAGTAAGGGTAGGAGAAGGACTTTAAGCCCACGTCCTTTCTGCCACTCTGAGTTGAGCCAGAGCAGCAGGAATGTGTGGGGATAACGGGACGGCGCACCTATCAGTTCCCAGGCTTCCCTCTCCTGGTTCCCGGCTGAGGGCTGCCTGACATCACACACGCACACCCTTTGGCCACAGTGACCCAATTCCCACTCTCCCACCTTGTAGCCCATAACAGTCAGGCTGGCAGACTCATGCTCCCACACCTCCTCTCCAAGGGGAAGGACCTCTGACTCATGCCTGGCCAACTGGAAACCAAACTCACCTCGGGTCTGATTCAAGGCGAGCACTTGCCATAGGACAACCAGAGCCCATCAGAGAAAGGTCTTCACTTTCCCCCACCAGCCCTGAATCTAGGGCGATGCTGAGACTGGGCGGCTGCAGCCACGTTACCAGAGCGAGGGAGTGTCTTCCCCAAAACGGAGCTAACCTGGGCGAGCAGAACTGAGAAACTGAGTCTTGGGCGACATGTGAGCCCTACATCAAGCCAGGCCTGAAGCCGTTCCTCAGGACTTCTTAGTTCCAGGAGCCAAATGCACTCCCTTTCTTGCCTACACCATTTTTTTTTAAATTGAGGGCTTTCCTGGTGGCTCAGTGGCAAAGAACCCACCTGACAATGCAGAAGACATGAGTTTGATCCCTGATCCGGGAAGATTCCACATGCCACACGGCAACTAAGCCTGTGCACCCCAATTACCAAGCCTGCATTCTAGAGCCTGCGCTCCCCAACAAGACAAGCCACCGCAATAAGAAGCCTGCACACTGTACCTAGAGAGTAGCCCCCACTCGCTCCAATTAGAGAAAAGCCTAGCACAGCCAAAATAAATAAAATTAAAAATAATAAAAGTTGAGGTATGATTTACACATAATAAAATACACAGATTTTAAAGTACATAGCTCAATGACTTTGGACAAAAATACACAAACACACACACACATATATATATACAGTCATATACATATATATATATGTGTGTGTATATATATATATATATAATATACAATTCTTGTCATTCTCCAAGGCAACCAAGACTCTGGTTTCTATCATCCTAGACTTTTGTATGTTTTAGAACTTTGTATAAATGGAATTATATAGTATATATTCTTCTGTGTCTGACTTATTTTGTTCAATAGATTGCTTTGGGATTCATCCATATTGTTATATTTATGAGTGGTTTGTTCCTTTTCATTGCTGAGTAGAATTCCATTGTACGAATGTACCATACCAGATCAAACCAGTCAGTCCTAAAGGAAAGTGAAAATGAAAGTCACTCAGTCATGTCCGAGTCTTTGCAACCCCATGGACTATACAGTCCATGGAATTCTCCATGCCAGAATACTGGAGCAGGTAGCCATTCCCATCTCCAGGGGATCTTTCCAGCCCAGGGATCAAACCTGGGTCTCCCACATTGCAGACGGATTCTTTACCAGCTGAGCCACCAGGGAAGCCCAAGAATGGTGGAGTGGGTAGCCTATCCCTTCTCCACCAGATCTTCCTAACCTGGGAATTGAATTGGGGTCTCCTCCATGGCAGGCAGATTCTTTACCAGCTGAGCTAGCAGGGAAGGAAATTAATCCTAAGAGAAATTAACCCTGAATATTCACTGGAAGGACAGATCCTGAAGCTGAAGCTCCAGCACTGGCCACCTAATGCGAAGAGCTGACTCACTGGAAAAGACCCTGATGCTGGGAAAGATTGAAAGCAGGAGAAGGAGACGACAGAGGACGAGATGGTTGGATGGCATCACTGACGCACTGAACATGAGTTTGAGCAAACTCCAAGAGATGGTGAAGGACGTGGAAGCCTGGTGTGCTGCAGTCCACAGGGTCACAAAGAGCTGGACACAACTGAGCGACTGAACGACAACAACCATTAAACTGACCTGAGCGACTGAATGACAACAACCACACGTAGTGTGCTTATTTGCCTAAACCATTTGGGAATAGATTTCCTGGTAACTGCAGCTAAGAAAAAGTCCTAACCAGAGTAAGTTCATCCAGAGTAAAAACTTTGTTAATATACATGCACATGTCCTTTGTGAATAATCAAGTTGTTTGGCTGGGAAACAAGTATTTAAGAGCAGGATCTAGGGGACTTCCCTGGTGGTACAGTGGCAAGGAATCTGCCTAACAATGCAGGGGACACCAATTCAATCCCTGGTCCAGGAAGATTCCACATGCCCTGGGCAACTAAAGCCCATGGGTCACAACTACTAAAACCCATGCTTCTAGAACTCGTGCTCAGCAACAAGAGAAGCTACCACAATGAGAAGACTCTGCACCGCCATGAAGAGTAGCCCCCATTCTCTGCAGCTAGAGAAAACCTGCGCACAGCAAAGAAGACCCAGCATAACCAAAAACAAGCAAACAAAAAGAGCGGGATCTAGGGACTTCCTTGCAGTCCAGTGTTAGGACTCTACACTTCCACTACAGGGGACATAGGTGTGATTCCTGGTCAGGGAACTAAGATCCTGCACACTGCGTGGCGTGGCTCCCCCACCCCCCAAAAAAGTAAAAAGTAAAAACAGACACACACACACAAAGAGCAGGACCTAGGCAAACACCAGAGGCAGTGGGTTTGGAAGAAAGGAAAGGCTATTCAACCTACACTTGCAGAGACTGACAAAGAAAAGGCAGACAGGCCAGGTCACTGGGAAGGCAGACACAGGCATTGGAGGAATCTTTCCTCCCAAAAAGGAGGGGCGGGGTGGAGGGAGGGTCGGGGGACTTGCTCTAGGCAGTGCCTGGCACCTGGCTCCCCCTACACCCCAGAGAACCAGTGAGGCCCTTCTTCCACACAGCCAAAGATAAAACTCACACATGTAGATATGTTTCCAGCAAACTGAGGGCACAGTGTGAACTTGGGGTCTCCAGGTCAGGAGTGAGACTGAGTGACAGGTGACCAGGCAGGGTCTCCTGATTAGAGACCCTCACACAGGGCATGGAAGACGGGGTGCTTTTGGCTGCCTCTCTAGCGCGCGGAGTTATTTTCTTTGCCTTTCTCATTCTCTCACTCCTTCCTAGGATTATGCAATCCCTCACTCAACCACCAAGCTCTGGAAAGCACAATTGTTTGTTTATAAGTTAGCCAGAAACTGACAACCAGCAAGCACAGAAATAGCATGTGATACCCTGCAATACACAAAAATACATCTAATTTAACTTTTCACCACACTGGCGATTCAGGGCAGTTTGGATGAACTGAATCTACCTCTTCCAAGTCCATAAAAATTAAAACACGAACTTGGCACTTGTAAAGAGGCCTCCTGCCCTTCCAAAATCTCTGCCAGGTGCCTCCCTCCAGCGTCCCCATCCATCCACACGGGGTTAGGGGTCACAGTATGAACCAAAATGTAGCTATAATCCTGAATGAGCTTATTCAGTCACTTCTACAAATCCACAGACACCTATTGTGTGGGTACAAAGTGTGTGCCGCTCTACAAAGATTCGTGATCACAACATTTCTGTGAGTCAAATGTATTTTCAGAACCAACTAGCGACCCATTTATTTCAACTGGTAGAATGTATTCCCTGATGGCTTAGATGGTAAAGAATCTACCTGCAATGCAGGAGACGTGGGTTCGATCTCTGGGTCGGGAAGATCGCCTGGAGAAGGGAATGGTACCCACTTCAGTATTCTTGCGTGGAGAATTCCATGGACCAAAGAAGCCTGGCGGGCTACAGTCCGTGAGGTGAGACATGACTGAGCGACTAACACACACACAGGATATATTCATTATTAGTTTACAGTTCTTATCTAGACCAGGGCTGGTATGTGTGTGATTTTGTACACTTCTATAATTACCTTTTTTCAAAACAATTTACTTCTTTTGTTGCTTGTTTTTGTCCATTGCCATATAGGATCTTAGTTCAAGGGCCAGGGATCTAACCTGGCTCCTCTCAGTAGTGAAAGGATCACCAGGGAATTCCTGTTACGTTTCTAATGTAATAATACTGGCAAAAAACAAACTAGTTCTGAAGTGGCAGTTTTTGATCCCCTGTCCTTTTCTCCTCTTAGAACCCAACAGAAACGGAATTTTCTAAGGCATATGGCCCTAGCGAACTCTGTGGGTCTGACCCGCAAGGCCAGGAGGACCTGCATCTTTCCCGGTTCCTGGTGCTGCAGGCAGGAGAGCTCACCCCAGGCTGGCAACCCTTGCTGCCTGCTCTGCAGACACTCAGTCTGATGCTCGGGCTGGCCGAGCTGCGCTTCACCTGTGGATCTTCTGTCCTTTATGGCCACCTCCAAGGCAGCCTTTGCGTCATGAGACTCCAGTACCTGAGCCAAAGGAGGAAGTGGTGATCAGGCTAAAGCCAATGCTCTGTATCATCAGGTGGCGGCTTGGAATCTGTCCAAATAGCCCCAGGAAGCAAGCGACATTTACAGTGTTACAGCTTATGGTGCTGACTCTCCTCTGAGTCACCTAAAACCCTGCTTCTGCCAGGGGACCCGCTCCTGGCCATACTGAAAGGTGAGGAGATGTTGGTCAACCACGCCCCCTGGGCTGCGGGTGTGCACCATTGAAGCCGGTCAGACTCTCACTAAGGTCATATTCAACCTGGATCCAGCCTGGCCTCTAGGATCTGGCTCAGACCATGGTGGGGTGGTGGGTGGGGGATGGGGAGCAGATAGCATCACAAACTTTTACACCTCCTCCTTCCCCCACCCCCACTGGGGAAGGATTAAAAGCTCCAAGGGTGGGTTCAAACACCTGGAGAGATATCATCACCCTTCAGTAAAGATGGAGTGGATGAACCCCACGACCCAGCCTGGGCTCCTCAGCACATGTTCCCCTACGCAGATGCAGACAGATAAAGCATACACGTGTCTAACAGGAAATTATACTTCACTAAGATGAATGGTGCAGAGGAAGACCTAAGAGGAGCCACTGATAAAAAAAAAAAAAATTCTCCTTCCTTCTCTGCCGGATCCTCGAGGAAATCCAGAGTAAACAGGGCCCATAAACCAGGGCACAATGAACCCTAGAGCCCTGTCCAGAATGAAGGCTTCTGTGAATAAAAAACAACTTCTCCTCCAGCTCTTGGGTAAAAACAATGGAGCTAAATTCATTTCAGGCCATTAGTGTTCCCAGAGGAAGGAGAGGCAGAGATAAGGTCTCACAATGCTGTACTTTGTACCAACTCTCTTCTTCCATATACTGCTAAGCCCTTTCATTTAGGTCTTTTCAACAGCCTTGGGAAACATCTTTGTCTGATTTTTCTCCAGCTGGTTTTCTCTTGGCCAAGAACAGATCTTCCTGTGCGTTTTAGGATTACGGGCCTCGGAGAGCCCCAGAGACAGGGTCAGCTCTCAGCATGCAGCGTCTTGGTAACGTGTATTACTCTGCATTAACTCCTGGCCAAAACACACATTCTTCCAAGACACATTAGGCTGAGCATAGAAATCTGTCTGGGAAAAAGAAACTCCATTTCCATGGGTCCTTCTTTTAAGAAAGTAATTTATTAATTATTTGTATAGAACTGTACCTCTATTTAAACATATTAGTTTAAAAAAAGAAAGAAAAAAACAATGAGAAACCAGAGAAGAGAGAAACATACTGTGACATGTGACAGACCAGAAAGTATTTGGTACTTTCTGTATGTTCTTAATTCAGAGACACTCCCACCTACCCACCCACCCAGGTTGCTCACCCAGGAGGCCAGGTCTGTGCAGGGGGTGTCCATGTCTGACCTGGCGCCCAACTGAATCCGTGTCCTCAGCTTTGTATAGCCACATCCCGCAAAACCCCAAGAAGACCTTGACTTGCCAGTGGGCTTCCTTCTCTGCAAGGATTGTCTCATACATGCAGGGTCTAGGACCAGCAAGCAGAGAGGACTTTCAGGCAATTAATCTTCATTTTGTGTACAAGTTACACAATTCAGCTCTGAATATGGACCATGTACTCCCACCTCCCCCACTTCTTGCTCCCTGAACTACAGCCAAAGAGGCTAATTGTCTAGTCAAGCATGGCCTGAGCTATCCCAGGAAATGGGGCCCCCAAAAGGAAAGGCTACCCACTCCAGTATTCTGGCCTGGAGAATTCCATGGACTACATAGTCCATGGGGTCGCAAAGAGTCGGACACAACTGAGCGACTTTCTCTCACTCATGAACTGCCACAGGAGCCACAGTGAGTTAGGGTAAAGTGTACCCCTAGACCTGAGAGCCATCAGGCTCACAGCTTGCTGCCACACAATAAATGCTTTTTAAATGAACAGAATAGAATGGCACATTCAAGAAAAGTACAGGGACTTCCCTGGTGGTCTAGTGGCTGGAGGCCCGGGGTCCAGGTTTGATCCCTGGTCAGGGAACTAGATTCCATATATTACAACTAAGAAACGGTGCAGCCAAATAAACAAGTGATTTTTATTTTTTAATTTTGGCCGTGCCACACGGCATATAGGATATTCATTCCCCAACCAGGGATCGAACCCATATTCCCTGTGTTGGAAGCACAGAGTCTTAACTACTGGACCACCAGGGGAGTTCTATAAATCATTTAAAAAAAAAAAAAAAGGGAGGATAGAGAGGGAAGGTAGGATAAACAGAATAAGAATGAAGAAGTCTGACTTGACTGGAAACTAATTTGACCCGGTAAGTGTGCATAAAATCCCCAAAGACAGGACAGGGGGCCCTGCCCTGAACACCCCAGTCTCGGGGTCCTCACTCCCTGCCCCCAGTTGGCTCATCCACTCAGTATGTGCCCCAGCTGTTTCCAGTCCTCACTGGTTGGGACCTCTGACAGCTATGACAGCTATTGTCGCTCTCTCCCTTGAATCTTCACACCATCCCAATGTCTTCACTCTCAGCTTTCAAAAGTCCCTAGACCTCCCTCCTCATTCTAAACAAACCTGCCTTCTTCTCTCTCCCATACCCCTCCAGCAACTATTTTCTCTGCCCTTCTTCCCCCTGTACTCCCCCATCCCCCACACTGACTTTTGCCCCCAATTCTCCACCTACTCATTTACCAAGAACCCCCTAAAGCAGGGGGTCCCCAACCTCTGGGATCTAATGCCTGATGATCTGAGGTGAAGCTGATGTAATAATAATAGAAATAAAGTGCACAATAAATTAAATCATACCAAAACCATCCCTATGCCCTGCCCCCTGGAGCCCCTCCCACCCTCGCCCCCAGACCTGGTCCGTGGAAAAATTATCTTCCACAAAACCAGTCCCTGGTGCCAAAACAGTTTGGGGCCACTCCCCTAAAGGACTACATCTAGGATTTTCCAGGGCTCTTCTGACTTGTCAGCCTCATCTCTCTACTAGAAAGATCTCTTCTCTCAGCTGCCTTGAAACTGTCACCCTCTGGGCTTGTTTACCATTTCTCTACCTGTCCCTTAAGCGAAGGTATTCTTCTCTTCTGTACTGGGTCCTTTTTCACAATATCCCACCACATTCCACGTTGGGGCACCTCAAAGCTGCAACTCCAGCACGGGTACTCTCGTGGCTGCTGGGCCCACTGAGTGGACTCCCCACAGGGACCACTACTCGGATAACTCTTGGGGGCCTCAAGTCCACTGCCTCTACCTCAGCTTGCTGGTTACCCCAGCTCACTGAGGCCCCTGACCATCCCCCCAGACACTGAAGGCAGACATTCTGGACTCCGCTGAGCAGCACCTTTCCCACCATATCTGGTCCATTCGTTCTTCCAATCCCTGCTGACTGCCTTTGCTCAAGCCCTCTTCATTCCACAGCCCACAATGGGATCCCTGCCTCCAATCTGGATGCCATGTTTGACTTAGGGGTACAAGCTGGTGGGAAGGATAGGTGGTGAGGATGTGTTTACCTAGTACTTTAAGTTACTGAAAAGTCATCAGTAGTCCCTATCAGAGTAGGACAGAGACAATGAGGATTAACTCTCCACATTCCCTGCCTGGCTCCACCCTGGCCTCTCTGCCACCCCTCACCTACTGATTTCTCAGCTTTCAAAGTGGTCTTTCTGTGACACAGATCTCACACGTCTGGCCCTGAATGAAGCACTTTGATAGGACCCCAGGTTCCCTTTCCCTGCATCCAGGATGCGTGACCCCCGAAAGGCCTGGTTCCCCATTACAACTCCACACCCCTGAGGGCTCACTCACAAGTGTTCACAATCCAGTGCCTTCTCCAGTGTTTCCTCTACTCCTCTTCTCCCCTCCTTCACCTGCATAACATCTACCTGTCGTTCAAGGAGCATTTGTTCAGGGAAGGTTCCCAATCAATGCCTTTTATTAACCTGTACTAGGAACATTCTTTGGACTAGTATGATGTAACACAATGATCATTACAAGGTCTCATTTTCAGAAGAGATGCTTCTAACTGCAAACCAGTGATTCATCGTATTTTGCACCCACGATCCTCTTATCTACCACTGGAGAAACCACCTGAAAAACACTCAAGCTTTGCATCTGTTCACAGCTCCCTGGCCTTCCACCCTGTCCTATGCATATCCTCCCCAGGAAAACCTGTTCTGGAAGACCAAGGAACATAACATTGGCAGGTGTTCACCATCTCCTCTGCCCCTTCCTCTGTCATTTCCCCCAGATGGTCCAGACATCCACCTGTTCAGAAGACAAACAATTTTGGGGAGGAAATGAAGTCTCAGAACGGGGGAGCCACTGGCTGGAGGCTACACTGCAATTTTGAGGGTGGGGGAGGGGGGTGGCAGTCAGGGTCTGAGGCCCTAGGGCTAAGATCTCAGGATTCCCTGGCCTGTGGATCCTCTGTCCCAAATGCCGCACATAATTAGAAGTTTTAATCCTGTAATTCCGTGATGACATCTTTTCTCTTAAATACACCTTAAAATTACTTTTTTTTTTTTAATGCTAAAAGCAATTTAACCAAAAAGAATTTTTCTAACTCTGTCCTCACCGGTCCCCAGAATCTTCTCCTGCCCATCCCGGAGGGACATTGCTGCTCACCAGAGAGCAAAAAACGCCCTGAGGCAGAGTCAAGGGAGAAGGAGGAAGCCGCCCAGAGCGTTTTCACTGGCTCGATCATTAGGCTTGGAACAATTAGGAATTGATTGTTCTGTGGGAAACAGTTTCACTGCCCTGTTTATAATTACGCCCTTTGCCTTGGGTCATAGAAGTTATTAAAAACACACACACACACACAACTTCTCAACCCACCCAGTCCCGCCTGGCCAAGCCCCAAAGGCTATTTTTAGACTCGCTGGGACAGACAAGGAAGGATGGAAGGTGACTTCGGATTCAAAAACATCTTTGTAGCCCAGGCCGTGCCACCTGCCGGCATCCCAGCGACCCCGTTCCGTGGGTTGGGCCTCTTTTGAGGGGCTGAGCGACGAACTGTTAACTTCAGGGAGAGAGGCCACCGTATGCACCGAGCTCCCGCGGAGCCGCACTCGCCGCAGGTCTCTACAGCAATCGGGTAAATCCGCTTTAGCGTAAAGTGGAAACCGGGCGAGACCGCTGCCCTCAGGTCTGCCGCGCGCAGAGGAGACGAAGCCCGAGGTCCCCTCCCGCCCTCTAAAAAGTCCAAGAGGCTTACACTGGAAGCATTCTGGAAGCAGAGGGGACGGCAACCCTCCTGAACGGCTCCACTTCCACGCGCCACGGCCAAGCGCTCGGGTGGAAGCTGGGCTCGCGTCGCCACGCGCCGCGACGCCAAGGGTGCCAGCGCTCGAGGAACCGTCCCTTCCCCAAGCGCGCGGGCCGGCCGGCGGGGGCGACTCCGAGAGCCCCTCCTGGCCCAGTCCTCCGCCGGCACCTGCGCGGGGCGGCCCGGACGTCCCCCCACTCCCAGCTCCGGAAGTCACCTGCTCTCGGCCGCCGGGTGCACGGCCGCCGCACCCCTCACCGCGAGCCTCCTGCGAGAGCGCCCCAGGCCAGTGCGCCCCCTCCCCCTTCCGGCCTGCTCCACCCCGGCCCCGCGCTCCGCAGCCCCTTCCACAGCCTGGAAGGAAAGAGGTCTGGAGCTCGCGGACTCCCCACCCGCCCACAGCCGCCCACCTTCCGAAAGTAGCAGTGGCCCTCTTTCTCCAGCGGCTGGGGGACCGCGGGCAGCAGCGCGTCCGTCATGCTGGCGGCACAGGAGCGCAGAACTGACTGAAGCTCAGCGGCGCGCTGGTCCCAGAGGGCGCCCGGCCCCGCCCCCCCCCCCCCTTCCCCGCCCCCCCCACCTCCAGCCCCCCCTGAGGCCTGGCCTGGAGCCCTGCAGACCTGGCGCGGCCCGCAGAGACCACGCCCCCGGCCCCGCCCCGACTTCGGACTGGCAGCGCGCAGCACTAGCCCTTGGCGAAGCTGGCGGAGCTGCGAGCTCAAGCCCCTGGGCTCTTCACTTGTCCCCCTCCCAGCCTCAGGGGCTTAATCTGGGCGCGGTTGCAGCCTCAGCCCAGGGGCGCAGGGGCGTCTCGCAGCGAGACCCAGGTTGGGGATTCAGCCTCTTGTCTGGAACCGTGGGCGTACATGCAGCGCGTGGGTGTAACTAAGGCTCCTGAGCGCACGCCGCGGGGACAGTGACCAGACCCGACGCCACTTTTCGAGGGCGCGGGGGAAGCGCGGGATCCCCCAGGGCCCAGTCCGGGACGCTGGGGAATTGGCTGCGCCACCGAGGGCCTTGGCGCCTAACTCAAACCGATTGGCTCGGTCATCAATCCCCAGTCTCCCAACCCGCGTTGCAGAAACTAGGCAGATCCGCTGGGGGTCGCGGATGGCGGGAAGAGAGAGGTCCACCCAAGGAGAAATCCCCAGAAAAGGATTCGTGCCCAAGAGATTAGACAACTGCCCTTTTTAACCACCACTTCAAACGAGATTTCTCAACTGCAAGATGAATCCCTATCACTCTTGAGCAGGTCGAAGGTATTGCAACAAAAGTGGTGGATAACCAATTAGCTTGCGCAGTAGGAACGCGAATAGTTTAGGAGCGGAAGGAGCTCCGGGCGATAGGGGTCGCATCGCTCTCTCGCCCACCCCCAGCTGATCGGTGGACTCCAGCCATAGAAGCCTAGCAGACCAGGTGCAGAAACTGGGCTGCTGGAGCCGGAAACCCCCCAGCGGGTGGGGCCACGCCCCTCTTGGCAGGTGTCCTGACGTTCCTACGCCCTCCCCCAACCAAAGGACGCCTTTGCGCAGTTCCTGCTGCGTTTGGCAGTCGCGGTAGGTGCCACGGGTAGAACACTATACAGTTTGCTTTCTAAACAAGCCAAAAAGGGAGATACATTAGTGGATGTTCGAGTGTTTAAAACAAATAGTAGCAAAAACTAAGAAAACGTCAAAATAAATAAAAGTTCATCATTATTGCTGGGTCCAAGACGCAGCACGAGAAAAGGCGTTTTCTGAAAGGAGTGTTTTAGTACAGAGCCTGAAGAATCTTAAACATCTGGGACAGGTATTTTGGGAAACTCTGCGTCAGGTACAGAAACTTCCTTTCTCAGTGTCAGAAGTGAGTACCAAGTTAATTTCAGCATTGTCGGTCACCCAATAATTAATTCATTGCACTGGAAATGTACCCCCCCCACACACACACACCCACGCTGGGTCTTGAGAACAACCGCTTCCCTTTGAGGGAACCAGGAGTGGCAGGTCACTGTTATGTTTGTTATACTATCACCACTGCTAATAATGATGAAAGTGAAAGAGGAGAGTGAAAAAGTTGGCTTAAATCTCAACATTCAGAAAACGAAGATCATGGTATCTGGTCCCATCACTTCATGGGAAATAGATGGGGAAACAGTGGAAACAGTGTCAGACTATTTTGCGGGGCTCCAAAATCACTGCAGATGGTGACTGCAGCCATGAAATTAAAAGACGCTTACTCCTTGGAAGAAAAGTTATGACCAACCTAGATAGCATATTCAAAAGCAGAGACATTACTTTGCCAACAAAGGTCTGTCTAGTCAAGGCTATGGTTTTTCCAGTGGTCATGTATGGATGTGAGAGTTGGACTGTGAAGAAGGCTGAACGCTGAAGAATTGATGCTTTTGAACTGTGGTGTTGGAGAAGACTCTTGAGAGTCCCTTGGACTGCAAGGAGATCCAATCAGTCCATTCTGAAGGAGATCAGCCCTGGGATTTCTTTGGAAGGAATGATGCTAAAGCTGAAACTCCAGTACTTTGGCCACCTCACGTGAAGAGTTGACTCATTGAAAAAGACTCTGATGCTGGGAGGGATTGGGGGCAGGAGGAGAAGGGGACGACAGAGGATGAGATGGCTGGATGGCATCACTGACTTGATGGACGTGAGTCTGAGTGCCCTCCAGGAGTTGGTGATGGACAGGGAGGCCTGGCGTGCTGCAATTCATGGGGTCGCAAAGAGTCGGACACGACTGAGCGACTGAACTGAACTGAATAATAAAGTTGTCAATAATAGAACCTCTTTGCTAGCCAGAAAGTTTACGAATATGGTTCATGACCCTTAATAAGAGAATTAAATAATCTCCATTTAACAGGTGAGAAGATGGAGGCTCAGAGGAGTGAAGTGGTTCAGGGAACACTGGCCATTAGTGGCTGAGATCACTGTTCAGGGCTGCTGGCTCCAGTCATTCTCTGCTACTCTCAGATTTTTGTCATCTCTTTCTACTACCTTGAAGCTCCCATCGCCTTTACAATTTGTCACATATGCATGTCACTTGTACTATTCTTTTTTTTTAATTTCCTGGCTGCACTGTGTAGCATGTGGCATCTTAGTTCCCCCACCAGGAATTGAACCTGCACCCCCTGCAGTGGAAGCATGGAATCCTAACCACTGGACCACCAAGGAAGTCCCTGTCACTTGTACTATTATTGACTTAAGAGTCTTCTTTAAAATTATCCACTTTAACAAACATTATTTTAAAACACAACTATGTCATAACAATAAGCAGAAAACCAATGTTACTTTGTCCTATGGGGACATACACATTAAAGTGAATATATTGAAAACCAAAATCTGTTATTTAATCTAGCCTAACACCTTTGCCTTCTTGAACTGCTTCTTTTTTATTAAAAACACCTGGTGTTAAAGACACCTCAGCCCACCCTGAGAGCTAGCTGAGATGAGCTCCTGGGCATCTTTAGAGGAAAAGAAGCACTTCTTTATATGTTGTTGTGGTTCAGTTGCTCAGTGGTATCCGACTCTTTGCAACCCCATGGACAGCAGCTCACTAGTCTTCCCTGTCCTTCACCATCTCCTGGAGCTTGTTCACACTCATGTCCATCAAGTCCGTGATGCCATCCAAACACTCTTTCTCTGTCATCACCCTCTCCTCCTGCCTTCATTCTTTCCCAGCATCAGGGTCTTTTCTAATGAGTTGGCTCTTTGCATCAGGTGGCCAAAGTATTGGAACTTCAGCTTCAACATCAGTCCTTCCAATGAAAATTTAGGGTTGATTTTCTTTAGGATTGACTGGTTAGCTCTCCTTGCAGTCCAAGGGATTCTCAAGAGCACATTTCGAAAGCATCAATTCTTCAGTGGTTAGCCTTCTTTGTGGTCCATACATGACTACTGGAAAAACCATAGCTTTGATTAGACGGACCTTTGTCAACAAAGTGATGTCTCTGCTTTCTAATATGCTATCTAGGTTGGTCATAGCTTTTCTTCCAAGGAGCAAGCATCTTTTAATTTCATGGCTGCAGTCACCATCCGCAGTGATTTTTCAGCCCAAGAAAATGAAGTCTGTCAGTGTTTTGATTGTTTCTCCGTCTATTTGCCATGAAGTGATGGGACTGGATGCCATGATCTTACTTTTTTGAATGTTGAGTTTTAAGCCAGATTTTTCCCTCTCCTCTTTCACTTTCATCAAGAGGCTCTTTAGTTCCTCTTTGCTTTCTGCCATAAGGGTGGGGTCATCTGCATATCTGAGATTATTGATGTTTCTCCCAGCAATCTTGATTCCAAGTTGTGCTTCATCCAGCCTGGCATTTCGCCTGATGTATTCTGCATATAAGTTAAATAAATAGGGTAACAATACAGCCTTTACATTCTCCCTTCCCAATTTGGAACATAGTCCGTTGTTCTATGTCTGGTTCTAACTGTTGCTTCTTGACCTGCATACAAGTTTCACAGGAGGCAGATAAGGTGGTCTGATATTCCCATCTCTTTAAGAATATTCCACAGTTTGTTGTGATCCACACAGCCAAAGGCTTTGGTGTAGTCAATACAGCAGTAGATGTTTTTCTGGAATGCTCTTGCTTTTTCTATGATCCAACAATGTTGGCAATTTGATCTCTGGTTCCTCTGCCTTTTCTAAATCCAGCTTGTACATCTGAAAGTTCTCAGTACTGTTGAAGCCTGGCTTGGAAGATTTTTGAGCATGACCGTGCTAGCATGTGAAATGAGTGAAATTTAGGGTAATGTGAACATTCTTTGGCATTGCCTTTCTTTGGAATTGGAATGAAAACTGACCTTTTCCAGTCCTATGGTCCCTGCTGAGTTTTCCAAATTTGCTTACATACTGACTGCAGCACTTTAGCAGCAGAATCTTTTAGGATTTGAAACAGTTCAGGTGAAATTCCATCACCTCCATCCACTAGCTTTGTTCATAGTAGTGCTTCCTAAGGCCCACTTGACTTCACACTCCCAGATGTCTGGCTCTAGGTGAGTGATCACACTATCACGGTTATCCAGGTCATTAAGATATTTTTTGTATAGTTCTTCTGTGTATTGTTGCTATCTCTTCTTAATATCTTCTGCTTCTATTAGGTCCATACCATTTCTGTCCTTTATTGTGTGTCCTGACAGGCATCTTCTGGCCCTGGGAACCATTTGTGTGTCCCTCCTAGAGGCTGTGCAGCACCAGACATCTGTAGACATTCTCATGACTCCTCGCAGGGGGCTCACAGGCCTGAACCCTTATCTCTGATCCTGCTGCGATCAGGAAATGAGAGCTGCTGCTGCTAACCCAGCAGGACGGTAACTTCTGACCCCCTATTTATCAACCCTGCTGGTGTTGTGTGTCACGGGAACCACCAGTGAGCCTCTGTGCTCCTAATAAAAGAGCCGGGCTGGGAACTCCTGAGACAGGCAATGGTTAAAATCTCAACTATTTTGTCAAGTTCCTGCTTTACCTTCTGGCTGGGGCCAGCAGTTGACTCTCCAGGGATTCAGTTTCTCCAAATAAAATGTAAGTCTCACCTCCTAAGACCTGTTTGTTGACAAAAGGAGCACTGGTTTCTCTGGGAGAAGCCTGATGTACATCCTCTCTTGGAGAATCTGATGAAAGTTGCTAAATTAGAAGCCAAAATCACAATGTAACCCTTAACTTAATGAGATTATAGAACGAATTATAGATCCAGGGACTACCCTGGCTGTCCAGTGGTTAAGTCCCTGCTCTTTCAATTCAAGGGGCTTGGGTTTGATCCCTGATTGGGAAACTAAGATTCCACATGCCCTTCAGCATGCCCAGGAAAAAAAAAATTATAGATCAAGTTTGCATTTTTCAAGAAAAAATCTTAGAAATTGAAGCCACATGGTGCCATGGAGCACTGACTTGAGAAAACCACACCAGGCTCTGTAGGCTTTGCCACTACGTCACCTTGACCAGACCCTTTTACCCCTCGTGGCCTCAGTTTCCCCAGCTCTGAAATATAGTCAAGTGCATAGCAGTCATTTATTGCATACTTTATGGCAGGAGCTGTGCTATGCACTCTGCATGCATGATCTCAGTTGGTCAACAACCCTATGAAGTGGGTAGTTTATCATTCCCATTTTACAGATGAATAAGTTGAGGCTCAGATGTTACTAGTCTGGTAAGTTAGATTGCCTGATGTTACAGCACACTTTATGGTACACTACACTGTTACATGTGATTTAAAAGGAAAGATATTTTGGGATCTTGGGAAGAAGTGATTAGGAAATAAACATAAATAAGAGACAGAATAGCTCCCAAAAATATTAGTATTAGTATTAGTGAAAAGGTGAAGCAACCAGAATCTCGTACACTGCTTGTGGGAGTGTAGATTGGTACTGCTACTTTGGAAAACTGGCATTTTCTACTAAAGAGGGATATATGCATAACTTGTGATCCAGCAATTCCAAATCTAGGTAGATACACAATAGAAATGTACAAGAATGCTCATAGCTGCACTTTTCAAAGTGAAAGTGTTAGTTGCTCAGTCATGTCCAGTTCTTTGTGACCCCATCCACTGTAGCCCACCAGCTCTTCTGTCCATGGAATTCTCCAGACAAGAACACTGGATTGGGTAGCCATTCCCTTCTCCAGGTGATTTTCCCAACCAAGGAATCGAACCGAGGTCTCCGGCATTGCAGGCGGATTCTTGACCATCTGAGCCACCAGGAAAACACTATTCACAATAACCCTTTATTTGGGACTTCCCTGGAAGTCTAGTGGTCAGGATGTTTCGCTTCCACTGTTGGGGGCACAGGTTCAGCCTGTGGTTAAAACTGGGATCCTGCATGCCCTGTGGTGAGGCCAAAATTTTTTTTAAAAAAGCACCTAATTGGAAACTTCTCAAAATGCCCATTAACTGTAGAATGGATAAGAAATTGTGGTGTACTCACATAAGGAAAACTAATTTATTACTATTATTAATATAAGCAACAAATATGTTGTGAGCAAAATGCTTGGCTTACCAAAATATGTTTGAGCCAAAGAAGCCACACATAATGCTATACAACTCCATTTTATGTAAAATAGGAAACAGACGAAATTATTCTGAGGTTATTGCTTCTGGGTTTGGGGGAATTTTTTATTTCTTGATCTGCTTGTTGTTACACAGGTGTGTTCACTGTGTGAAAATGCACAGAGCTATGTGCTTACGATTTCTGCACTTTTCTGTATATATGTCCATAGCTCAATAAGAAAGCTCAATGGAAATAAATTGTTGCTGTTCATTCGCTAAGTCATGTCTGACTCTTTGTGACCCCATGGACTGCAGCATACCAGGCTTTCCTGTCCTTCACCATCTCTTAGAGTTTGCTCAAACTCATGTCCACTGAATCAGTGATGCCATCCAACCATACCACTCTCTCTGGCCCCCTCTTTCCCCTGCCCCCAATCTTTCCCACCATCAGAGTCTTTTACAATGAGTCGGTTCTTTACATCATATGGAGAACAGATGTGGCCAAAGTATTGGTACTTCAGCTTCAGCATCAGTCCTTCCAGTGAATATTCAGGGTTGATTTCCTCTAGGATTGACTGGTTTGATCTCCTTGCTGTCCAGGGGATTCTCAAGAGACTTCTCCAGCAGCCCAGGTCGAAAGCATCAGTTCGTCAGTGCTCAGCCTTCTTTATGGTCCAACTCTCACATCCATACATGAGTACTGGAAAAACCATAGCTTTGACTAGATGGATCTTTGTCAGCAAAGTGATGTCTAGGTTTGTCATAGCTTTTCGACCAAGGAGCAAGTGTCTTTTATTTTCGTGGCTGCAGTCACCATCTGCAGTGATTTTGGAGCCCAAGAAAATGAAGTCTGTCAGTGTTTCGATTGTTTCCCCATCTATCTGTTATGAAGTGATGGGACTGGATGCCATGATCTTACTTTTTTGAATGTTGAGTTTTAAGCCAGATTTTTCACTCTCCTCTTTCACGCTCATCAAGAGGCTCTTTAGTTCCTTTTCTTTTTCTGCCATTAAAGTAGTATTATCTGCATATCTGAGGTTGTTGATTTCAATCTCGATTCCAACTTGTGATTCATCCCACCTGGCATTTCGTATGATGTATTCTGCATAGAAGTTAAATAAGCAGACTGACAATATACAGCCTTGATGTACTCATTTTCCAATTTGGAACCAGTCCATTGTTCCATGTCCGGTTCTAAAGGTTGCTTCTTAACCTGCATACAGATTTCTCAGGAGGCAGGGAAGGTGGTTTGGTATTCCCATCTCTTTAAGAATATTCCACAGTTTGTTGTGATCTACACAAAGGCTTTAGTATAGTCAATGAAGCAGAAGTAGTTGTTTTTCTGGAATCCCCTTGCTTTCTCTATGATCCAGTGGATGTTGGGAATTTGATTTCTGGTTCCTCTGCCTTTTCTAAATCCGGTTTATACATCTGGAATTTCTTGATTCAAGTACTGTTTAAGCCTAACTTGAAGGATTTTGAGCCCTGCCTTACTAGCATGTGAGATGAGCTCAACTGTATGGTAATCTGAACATTTTTTGGCATTGTCTTTCTTTGGGATTAGAATGAGAACTGACCTTTTCTGGTCCTGTGGCCACTGTTGAGTCTTCCAAATTTCCTGGCTTATCGAGTGCAGCACTTTAACAGCATCATCTTTTAGGATTTGAAATAGCTCAGATGAAATTCCATCTTCCTCTATCTTTGTTAGTAGCGATGCTTCCTAAGGCCCACATGACTTCACACTCCAGGATGTCTGGTTCTAGGCGAGAGACCACACCATCATAGTTATCCAGGTCATTAAGACCTTTTTTGTATAGTTTTCTGTGTAATCTTGCCACCTTATCTTAATCTCCTCTGCTTCTGTTAGGTCCTTACCATTTCTGTCCTTTATTGTGCCCATCTTTGCATGAAATGTTCCCTTGGTATCTCTCATTTTCTTAAAGAGATCTCTAGTCTTTCCCATTCTGTTGTTTTCCTTGTGTCTTTGCACTGTTCTCTTAAGAAGGCCTCTTCTCTTTCCTTGCTCTTCTCAGGAACTCTGTATTTGTGAGTGACATTGATTCCCAGGCATTTAGAGCAGAGTTCATTGCATGTCTTGAGTACCAACCATCCTACCACCAGCACTGATGTGTGGACCATGAGAAAGAAATTATTCTCTACCCAGCTGATTCACCCATCTTCCTATCTGCAGTTTTCTTATAAGATTCTGAGATTTGTAGTTTCCTGCCTGTTTGAATAAGAAAGGAAGAGTAAGTGGTGTTTTAGCTTTTGGGGGCTTCCCTGATAGCTCAGTTGGTAAAGACTGAGGTCTCCGCCTGCAATGTAGGAGACCTCAGTTCAATTAATGGGTTGGAAAGATCCTCTGGAGAAGGGAAAGGCTACCCATTCCATTATTCTGGCCTGGAGAATTCCATGGGCTATACGGTTGCAAAGAATCGGACTCGCCTGAGGAACTTACATTTTCTTTATCAGTTGCTACAGCTTTGCAGAAAAACAGGCTGTTTATGGGACTTCCTTTGTGATCCAGTAGTTAAGACTCTGTGCTTCCAATGTAAGGAGTGCAGGTTTGATTTTTGGTTGTGGAACTAAGATCCCACGTGCCTTGTTGTCAAAAAAAATAAATAAATAAAATAAAAACAACAACAAAAAATAAAAAAACTGTGCTGTTTAGGGATTCCTGCTGCCAAGATTCAGGAATATTGGGTAGTAAGTGATCAGAGTTGCAGGTGAATCATTTCTGAAGATCTGGAGTCAGAAAAGTTGGTTTACTAAATGCTTGTGATCGTCAGAAATCCAATAAAGTAAACTCTCGACAATAAATTTATTGGGTTTTCTCACCTTTCAGAAGCTATAAACTGTAAGAAAATTAGCTAGGATAATTTAGAAATAAAATCTTGGACCTTCATGGTTTTTCTGGGTATATAACCTAGGTATATAGGTATATAACCCTAACCTTCTTTACTTTCAAAAGCTCCTTATTCACAACAGTGATGATCAAACGATGGTGCTGGGGCCCTGCAGGGCTTCAATAAACAAAGATACTTTCTTTTTAGTACATTAAATTTATCAAGGCAGGAAAGGAGCTAATCCATACAAAAATCTTTAAAATGAAAACCAAGTTACTGACATAGAAGGAAAGACTATCATGGATGCAGTTAAAAACAAAAATTCAAATGCTGCAATATTGGATACATGTATCCCCCTGCTCTGATTTCCTTTGATCAGTGGCAACCACTGTTACCAGATTCTTTGGGGAGTTTACTGGGGATATAGCATATTTTTGGATGTACCGTGTCCCTACATTGTGGATGCAATAGTCACAGTAAATTTTGCTTTTTATGCTTTCTCTTAATATAAATGGCAGTACTCTGCCTCACTCTGTTTTTCTCATTTAACAGCATCCACTGGGGATCCTCACCATCAGCATTTTTATTTTTTAAATTGTATTGATTTATTTATGTTTATTTTCGGTTGTGCTGGGTCTCTGTGCTATGTGCAGGCTTACTCTAGTTTCGGTGTGCCAGCTTCTCGTTGCAGTGGCTTCTCTTGTGCCAGAGCACAGGCTCTAGGGCACTCAGCTCGCGGGCCAAAGGACACTGTCTCAGTTGTTGCCATGCATGGGCTTAGTTGATCTGTGGCATATGAGATCTTTCCAGACCAGGGATTGAGCTCATGTCCCCTGCACTGGCCTGCGGATTCTCAACCCCTGGACCACCAGGGAAGTCCCATATCAGCATTTTTAAATGCTTTATAGTATTTTATCATAAAGGTTGTTCCCAGTACCTGTTGTTAACAAATTGCCACAAGTCTTCATGGCTCCAAACAAGAACAATCATTGTATTATTAACTTCTTGGTTTCAGAAGGGACTGAACTCAGCCAAGAGATTCTTGCTTGTGATCTCTCAGGCAGCTGTAGTCAGATGGCCACTGGAACTGGAGTCATTTTGAATCTTCCTTGCTCACCCGTCTGGTGACTGATGCTGACTATTAATCCCAGCTGGGTCATTGTCTGGACTATCAACCTAGCCTCTCCTCATGGCCTGGCTTCCTCACAGAATGGAGATTAAGATTCCAGGGCCAGCAGCCCAAGAAAATCGAAGCTATCAGTTTCTTAAAGCTTGGATGTGGTAAATGTTATATTGTCACTTTTACCGTATTCTTTTGGTCATAGGCGTGGAGCCTAGATTCAAGGGAGGGTACATGGACTCCACTTTTTGATGGGAAACTTGCCCAAAACTTCAAAACTATGTTTTGTTTTGTTTTTTACTGAGTTAATTTACAATGTTGTGTTAGTTTCAGGTATACAGCAAAGTCTATCAATTATACATAGAAGCTGTGCTTTTTTTGTTGGCTTGTTTTTGGCTATTCTGTGAAGCATGCAGGATCTTAGTTCCTTGACCAGGGATCATACCTGTGTCCCATGCATTGGAAGCATGGAGTCTTAACCATTGGACCACCAGGGAAACGCCTAGATGTTTTTAAAATAACTTAAAAAAAAAAAAGCCATGAACCATGACTTATTTAATTAGTTATTCATTCTTCAAAATTATTTATTGAGTGCTTACTATATTCCAAGCACTGTTCTAACCTCTGAGGATACAGCACAGAAAGAAAGAAAAACTGGCTTGAGGACTTCCCTGGTGGTCCAGTAGTTAAGAATCTACCTTCCAATTCACAGGATGTGGGTTTGATACCTAGGTGGGGACCAAAGATCCCACATACCTCAAGGCAGCTAAGCCCATGAGCTGCAACAAAGAAGCCCATGTGCTGCAATGAAGACCCAGTGCAGCCAATATTACAACAAACAAACCCCAAACTGCCTCAGATCTATCTCTCCTTGGAGCTTATATTTCAATGGGAGCTTCCATTCCAATGGGGAAGAGAAAGACATTAGACATAATACTGAGTCAGTAACCTTTGAGCAGAGACCTGAAGCAGGTGAGGTTGTGAATCATGCCTGTGGTACTCTAAGCACAGGGCACAGTGACGACAGAGGCCTCGAGGCCAGAGAGTGTCTTGAGGGCTCAAGAAACAGTCCCAACTCCAGAGATTCTGATTCAGGAGGCCCCGGGGCATGGGTAAAACGGATAGTTCAACAACATCCTACAGATTCTCAGTCATGCAGACTTCTGACCCTCACTTTGAAAATCTGGGCTTCTTTTATTTGTTTTTTAAGAAGGAGTTTTGGGGTGGGATAATGGCACCCTGTTGGACAGATGTTTGTTTCTTTAGGTTCAGTAAGGGAGCCCTCAGTGTCCCTCACCCCACATCACAGCCCTTTGCTTGTCTGCTTGTCTTTTCTTTTTCCTTTCTCTTTTTCTTCATTCTTTTTTCAATTTTCTTTTTCTCTCTTTACTGCTCTTTCCCTCTTTTTCTTCCCTCCCTACTGTCATGATCTTTGCACAGATTGGAAAAGAATTACCAAACACAAGGCAGAAGGAGGGGAGAATAGGGTTTATTAGAGGGGGAGATGCATTAAGAATCTGCCTACAATGCAGGAGACCCCGGGTTGAATCCTAGGTTGGGAAGATCTGTTGGAGAAGGGATAGGCTACCCACTCCAGTATTCTTGGGCTTCCCCTGTGGCTCAAGTGGTAAAGAATCTGCCCACATTGCAGGAGACCTGGGTTTGATCCCTGGGTTGGAAAGATCCCCTGGAGAAGGGAAAGGCTACCCACTCCAGTATTCTGGCCCAGAGAACTCCATGGACTATACTCTTTGGGTCACAAACAGTTGGACACGACTGAACCACTTTCATTTTTCATGGAGATTCCTTAAAAAAAAAGGAATAAAAGTACAATGTGACCTGGTAATGCCACTACTGGGCATATACCCTGAGAAAACCACAATTCAAAAAGACACATGTACCCCAATGTTCATTGCAGCACTACTGACATAGCCAGGACATGGAAGCAACCTAGAAGTCCATCAACAGATGAATGGATGAAGATGTGGTGCATATATACAGAGGAATATTAATCAGTCATAAATAGGAACGCATTTGAGTCAGTTGTGTGAAGGGGATGAACCCAGAGGCTGTTATACAAAATGAAGTCAGAAAGAGAAGAACAAATATATATTAATGAATATTTACAGAATCTCCGAGAAGGCGATGGCACCCCACTCCAGTACTCTTGCTTGGAAAATCCCATGGATGGAGGAGCCTGGTGGGCTGTGGTCCATGGGGTCGCACAGAGTCGGACACGACTGAAGCGACTCAGCAGCAGCAGCAGCAGCAGCAGCAGCAGAAAAATAGTACTGATGAACCTATTTGCAGGGAAGGAATGAAGACACAGAGAATGAACTTGTGGATACAGTGGAGGAAGGAGAGGGCAGGACGAATTGAGAAAATAGCATTGACATAGCTACACTATCATGTGTAAAAATGATAACTAGTGATAAAATGATAAAAATGATAGCTACTATACAATACAAGGAATCCTGCCTGGCACCTCATGACAACCTAGAAGGGTGGGATGGCAAGAGGAAAGAGGCTCGAAAGGGAGGTGATTACACAGATAATTATGACTGATTCCAGTGGTTGTTCAGCAGAAATCAACACAACATTGTAAAGCAATTATTTTTCAATTAAAAGAAAGATAGAGTGGTCGATGCTATTGAAACAGCAGATGGCTGGAGAGACAAGGTTTGGTGGAATAGTAGCCCATTTTTATAGCATCAAGACAAAGAAAACTCCCGTTTGGAGGGTGGCATTAGGTGACTTGATAGAGTGGTTTGGGTGGGTATTTTTTATCTAATGTGAGGTCAGGGAGTAGGCTGGTTTAGAACAGGGAGACTCATGGCAACGGTTGCTATGAGGCTCAGTTCGGGAGATGAGCTTGGAGCAGGGCTCCGCATCTGTGGCCTTGGTATAGGGCTCCACACCTACACCCCCACCTTCTTTCTCCTTTTCTTTTGATCTCTTTTTCTGTTATTTTTCTCTTTGACCAAGTGTTGCCCCAAACTCCCTTCCCTGTGGGCATCAGGGTACCCCCTGCCTGTGAATCGTTTCACAGGTCTGGAAGGGGACTACACTTACTACCCCTAAGGGTGTTATACGGAAAGAGGAGCCTGCCAGGCTATAGTCCATGGGGTGGCAAAGAGTGGAACACGACTAAGGGCTGAAACAACAAGGGCGCTATATTCAGATAGCGCGCGCATGTGTGGGGTAGAGGCAAATTCCCCGCACATGACAGCGGGAGCACTGCGGGGAGCAGAGTCTGCCAGGAGGTTAAGTTGGGAAAGGGTCTGGACCGGTTCCGGGAGGAGTGTGGGGCTGCGCAGATTTCATGGAGAACCAGCAGTCGGACAGCAGGGTGCGTTCCACTCTCTCCCAGGCGCCTCCTCCAGACCTGCACCTGGTGCAGTTAGGATGGGACGTCGTGGCAGCCAAAGCCTCCGCGGCAACTCCTGCGGGGGTCTGCCTCCAACAAAACGGGTTTGAGAACCACCAGACGCAGATCCCAAGAAAGAAGATTGCCTGGCGGGGTCAGCACTTTTCACGACTCACGCTTACAACTCCTAGCGGTTCGCGGAGAAAAAAGTGCGGAACATGTTTGGCCGCTTGAGGCCGCCGTAGCAAGGGGGCGGGGTCCGGAAGGGAGCAGTATGGCGGCGCTGGACAGTGACAGCGACGAGGATTTGGTCAGCTATGGGACTGGCCTGGAGCCGCTGGAAGAAGGTGCGGGCTACATTCGTCGCCAGGGCCTCTGGCAGACAGGCTGGGGGTCCAGGGTTTGGGGCCAAAACACTCAACCCTGTGCCAGACCTTTTCTGGCACTGGGGGAAAGGCTTGCGTGCTACGGGCTCTGGGAACAGCGTCCAGAAAGGCGTGCACTGTGCTTTCGGGGTGATTATATTTTGGAGGGACGGATGAAAGGCCTGGAGGGATGGGAAATAGAAAGATGACAATAGGTTCGTGTGAGAGCCGAGTTAGGGGAGCAGTGGTGGTCAGGCGATCATCTATGTCGTCCTTTCCTACGACAGGACGTTTGAGTTCAGACCTGAAACAGAGACAGGAAGCAACGGTACGAAGATTTGGGTGAAGAGCATTTTAGGCAAGGCGAACAGCAAGTGCAAAGGCTCTGAAGTCGGAGCCAGTTTGGCAAATTGAGGAACAGGCCGGACTGTTGTGGGTGGAGCATACAGCACCCGGGCGAGGCTGGCAGAAGATGATCTCAGAGGAGGTGGGGATTGAACCTTACTTGGTGTGGTCAGGGAGTTTGAATTTTAATACCAAGTGTAGAAGAGTCATGGGGAAGGGGTTACACAAAGGAGGGATGTATGTTTTTAGGTTTATTCTATCCTTGATTTTGTGAGTAGGCTGGTTGGGGGTGGGTAGGAGTGAAGCAGGGAGATTAGCAAAATTAGGGCGATGATGGTGGCGGCGGTAAGTAGTGGTGAGTTGAGGGTACTTTGAAAGCAGAGCTGACCGCGAACTTGCTGGTGGAATGTAGGGGTGAGAGCAAGATGAAGCAAGATTCTCTTCCATGTTTCTGGTCTGATCCACTTCATGACTTGATTTGTTCAGTAAAGTTTGTATTGACTAGCCAGTAAGGACTGATGGCAGTGCTAGCCCCGTGGAGGAAGACAAAGGAAATATGGTGGGCGAGGAGTTATTTGCAGACTCCTTTTTTCCCCACCGCGACCTCATCCTGTCAGCTTGTTTGTACTTCTGGGACATAGCCACTGATGACCCTCTTATTCCCTACAAACAGTTCAAATCATTAGAAACTTCTGCCAGATGCTGGCCCTGTATCTATTCTCTGAGTACAAAAGACAAAGAAATGCTAGTCTCCTGAAAGCTTCTTATGTATTTAAAGACACCCCTTGCATTTCCTCTAAGACATCTCTGTACCACACTCAGTTCTCTAATAAATTCAGTTTAAAGTCCCCTCAACCCTAATTTGTCAAAGCTTTTATCCAAGTATGGGACCAGAGTGTGGGTAAAGTGGGGCCATCACTAGGTGCGTCCTTTATTTTAGGCTGTATTTCTTTAATACAATCTAAGATTGCATGGGGTCTCCACAGTGGCTAAGTGGTAAAGAATCTGTCAGCAGTTCAGGAGCGGCAGAAGATGTGGGTTCGATCTCTGGGTGGAGAAGATTCCCTGAAGAAGGGAATGGCTACCCGCTCCAGTATTCTTGCCTGGAGAATCCCATGGACAGAGGAACCTGGCGGGCTGCAGTCCATAGGGTCACCAAGAATCGGACACGACTGAAGTGACTTAGCATGAACACACACGCACGCAAGATCACAGTGGCTGTATCGGCAAACACATCATCCCATGATTCCAAGGAATTTATTGACAAAGATACTTGATTCAAGGAGTTTCGAATCTAGTTGAAAACAAAAGTATGTGATTCACAAGCGCAAAAGTATGTCAAGTAGAGGAGAAATAACCTACACAAGCTAACAGGGAAACCTGAGAATGCAGGATAGGACCCCCTGAAAACTGGTTGGAATTTAGGTATGCAGAATGAGGAAGGGTTAAACACGCATGGGTGGAGGTTATTATAGCCTGTCAGGAAGGAGTTTGGGTCATTTCTATATTTCTGCTCACGGTTGTTTCCTTGCGAAGTGACTTATTGTAAGTCATCAACTGTTTGATCTATATTTTTCTAATTCTTCCTGTTTTGATGGTGTACAAAATCTGGAATGAAGCCTAATGGTCTAGGCAGTCTTTTGAAGTAGAGTGAACTTTTTTTTCCTGGCCTAAAATGATCTTTTAACTTCTCATCACTAGAAGTTTTTGAGGACTGATTCATTGTTACCTAAGCACTTTGAAGTTAAAACACACTCTGACTTCATTTTACAATATAACATAGGAGACCAATAACCACTTTTACCTCCTGCTTTGAAACTTTAGTGACAGGTTAGACAAACATTGGTAGAGGAGAGACTCTATTATTTAATTAAAGTTGTTGGCCCTGACAGAAAGTTTTATTGGTTAAGAGACAGTGAAAGGATTCCCTGATGGTCCAGTGATTAAAATACTTCGCCTTCCAATGCAGGGGGTGTGGGTTTGATCCCTGGTCAGAGAGCTAAGACCCCACATGACTTGGGGCCAAAAAACCAAGACATAAAACAAGCAATATTGTAACAAATTCAATAAAGACCTAAAACATGATCCACATTAAAAAAAAAAATCTTAAAAAAAGACAGTGGAGCTTAGCTCAGTGCTCTGTGGTGACCTAGAGAGTTGGGATGGGGGCTTGGGAGGGATATATATATACACACACACACATATATATAGCTGATTCACATTGTTGTGCAACAGAAACTAACACAACGTTGTAAAGCAGTTATATTCCAATTGAAAAAACAAACAGAACCTTCAAAAAAAAAGAAAAGAGACAATGACTGATCTGTATACACAGACTCTTAGACACATAGGTGCTCTGGCCTGGAAGAAAGAGGCCTTGGGGCTTATCTTCCCTTAGATACATTCACTTGGCTGTAGAAACCTCATCTCCAGCTCATCCTGCACTCAGATTAATAGGACCATTTTCTTCTTCCTCCTGCTGTGATTCTCCCACTTAAAACTACCTTTGACTCCCAGTCACCCACAGGACATGCCTGGAGCCTGCAGCACTGTGTTCCATGGCTGCTGCACCATCTGTCCTTCTTATGTATGTATGTATTTAGTTTTGGCTGTTCTGGGTCTTAACTGCTGTGTGCGGGCTTTCTTTAGTTGCAACGAGCAGGAGGTTGCTCTTCATTGCTGTACAGGGGCTTCTCATTGTGGTGGCTTCTCTTGTTGCAGAGCACGGGCTCTAGAGCATGGGCTCCGTAGTTGTGTTGCCAGGGTTTAGCTGCCCCACAGCATGTGGGATATTCCTGGAGCAGGGATCGAACGCGTGTCCCCTGCATTGACAGGCAGATTCTTAACCACTGGACTACCAGGGAAGCCCCCGTCTGCTCTTCTGGTTCCATATTCCATGGCTTCCTTCCAGTCAGACTGTATTACTTTCTCTAACATCTTACCTTCCCCTGTTAGACCTTCTGTTTACTGTTTACTGATGGAATGAATGCCTCTGGGTGACTCTGATGTTGTGGGCCTTGCACATTGTCAGAGCAGTTCCTATACACGCAGGTCTGCTCTGCTAGACTCTGAGTGCCCTGGGAACAGGAGTGGAGTTGTGTTTAGTTTTCCACACCCAGGTCTAGAACAGACTGGCTTCCTCCAGAAGACCCTCAGTAAACTCCTGGTGGGGGACAAGTAAAGGACAGACTGGGTTGCATCCCTGACTTGAGTTGAAATCTGATTTCAGTTTTGTGCTTATTGCTTGTGGAGCTTAAGGCACTTCTTTAATCAGAGCGTCCTTATCAGGGTATGATAAATGAGATAATATGTGTGAAAGGAAAGGATTAGTTATTATTAGCAGTGATAATTGTCATAGGGCCTCCCTAAAATGCCACTGCCCCCTGGAGTTTTCTTGTGCTGTGATTAGAGCTGGTGCCTCTCACTCAGGAGCGCCATGGAGCCTAGTGGCTCCCACACTGCGTGGCCCCCAGCATCTGCTGCTGGGTTCTGCTTAGTTGTCAACCAATCTTATCTCCGTTTTCAGCTCAGGAGTACCCGGAGAACCAAGCAAGACAGAACCTTGAGTTGGTGGGACCTGTCCTCTCTCACCTTAACCCGGTGGTTCGCAACTAGGGATGAATTTGCCCTCCAAGGGACTTTTGGCAATGTCTGAAGACATTTTTGGTTGTCATGCTTTATTGGGACAGGGGTGTTACTGGCATCTAGTGTTATAGGCTAGGGATGCTGCTAACCATGCTGTGGTGTACAAGTCAGTCCCGCCTACCTAGGGATTATCCAGCACAGACGCACCACTCCATCTTAGCCTGGAATCATGCCAGGTGCGCCTGCGGTAATGGAGCCTGTGGGCTGCGTTTCTAAGAAATGGTGAAAATCGTGGATTGGGGGACCCAAGTTGTGATTCAGTTCTTTAGAATGAAATGAAATTTCTAACTTATACTAACCAAGCTTTGCTATGGCCAGCAACTGTGCTCAGCTCCTCACATGTGGTTTTTAATCCTTAGTGCCATCCTACAAGGTGGTTCAGTTATTACCCTAATTTTGTAGTCGTGGAGACTGAGGCTTAGAGAAATCAAGAAACTTGCCTAAGGTCACAAACCTAGCAAGTAGGAGGGTAGGTTATATTCTAGAAATGACCTAAAGTCTCTATAAGCTACAAGTAAGAATTTAGGGCTATGAGGGTAAACATTTGTTTACTTTTTGTTCCATTATCCAGAAGTAATGACAGGCTTAATTATTGCAGTAACAGGTGCCCAGGGCCTTAGGACATGTCTTACCTTCTGTATGTGCTACTACTTTATTGGTGTTCAGTCACCAAGTTGTGTCCGACTCTTTGAGATCCCATGGACTGCAGCTTGTCAGGCTTCCCTCTCCCTCACCATCTCCCAGAGTTTGCCCAAGTTCATCTCTGTTGAATCGGTGATGCCATCCAACTATTTCATCCTCTGTCACCCTCTTCTCCTTCTGCCTTCAATCTTTCCTAGCATCAGGATCTTTTACAGTGAGTCAGCTGTTTGCATCAGGGGGTCAAAATATTGTAGCTTCAGCTTCAGCATCAGTCCTTCCAAGAAGTATTCAAGGTTGATTTCTTTTAAGAATGACTGGCTTGCTTTCCAAGGGATCTCAAGAGTCTTCTCCAGCACCACAATTTGAAAACATCAATTCTTCAGTGCTCTGCCTTCTTTACTGTCCAGCTCGCACATCTGTACATGTCTGCTGGAAAGGCCGTAGCCTTAACTACTACCAATAGCAATAGAAGCTGGTACTTTAAAGGTATTTATTTGGGTGTCCCTCTTTTTACCAAGCACTTTACATGCATTTTCTGATCTAATTTGCATAACGACTCTATGAAATAGATGTTGCCATTAGTGTCATCTTGTTTTATAGATGAGGAAATTGAGGCACAGAGAGGTTAAGATGACCAAAATCCCAGTGCTAGTAAAGGTGGGCTTGCTGTGACTCCACTCAGAGCACTTAACTACTACGTAACTTGCTTTCTGAACTGAATGTTTGAAAATAACTTGATGGTTACTTTTTATTTTCAATAGATACAGACATTTTCATTGGAATTGATAAAATTAGGCAGTGTTTTGTGCTGTAGTACCTGAAACTTTAAATGTAGGGAATTTATAGGTGAGACTGAAATTTTTGTTTGTTTGGGTTTTTTTGGCTGAAACTCGTGGGCTGAGGAGACTGGTGGGCTACAGTCCATGGGGTCATAAAGAGTGAGACACAACTGAGAGACTAAGCACACAAACACATATGTCATGGGGGAATCTCAGTTCCCTGACCGGGGATCAAACCTGTGCCCCCTGTGATGGAAGCCCAGAGTCTTAACCACTGGACAGCCAGAGAAGCCCAAAGGCTAAAGTGTTTTAAATTCCTGTTTTGTTTGTGTGATATTTTGTTGGACTTCCCTGGTGGTTCAGACTGTGAAGAATCTGCCTACAATGCAGGAGACCCGGGTTTGATCTCTGGGTTGGGAAGATCCCCTGGAGAAGGGAATGGCTACCCACTCCAGGATTCTTGCCTGGAGAATGCCATGGACAGAGGAGCCTGGTGGGCTCCCATGGGGTTGCAAAGAGTCCGACCCGACTGAACTACTAACACTCACTCACTAGTTTGTATGATTTAGCAACTCAGCCCTTTCCAGCAAAGTAGGAAAAGGAATAAATTTAAAGAACAGCAACTGTAGTCCATGGGGTTGCAAAGAGTCAGACACAACTTAGCAAATAAACAACAACAAAACTATGGAATCAAGAGAGTTCCAGAAATAAGGAAACTTAAGCTTTGGGGAAAATGGGCAATATCAGTGGAAGAATTCTGGACTCAGGGATGCCATGAATTTCCAGAAGAGATGTAGAAGTGCTTCTCTCTGCCATAACCCTCTGCGCGCTCTGTGCCCCTCCAGCAGCTTGCCTGCCTGCCTGCCAGCATGTTTCACCTCCATGGGTTGGAACCCTCGCCCCAGTGTGATTCAGTTTCATAATGGAACTTAGTGGGAAAATCAGGCCACTTTTGCTAAAACTTATTTCTAATATAAATATTAAAACAGATATCTATAATTTTCTTAGAACTGTAAAGAAAATATATATAAAATATTAAATATATTGTTTTAATTGATAAAACATATTGTTTGATAATATATATTGTTTTCTAAGCTACACACTCTATTAAAATCTAGGAAAAGCAACTTGAGTTATATTTGAAACTACAAGAAGTGAACAATTGATTATGTTTAAGAAATGATCTTTGGGACTTCTCTGGCAGTCCAGTGGGTAGGACTCAGTGCTTCCACTGTGGGGGACCTGGGTTGGATCCCTGGTCAGGGAACTGAAATTCTGTGAACTGTGTGGCATGGCCAAAAAATAAATAAATAAAACAGTGATATTTCCCCTAAATCCTCTATAACCTTCCACTGCCTTCTCTCTCATTCAAAAAAATTTTTTTTTCTTTTTCAGGCGAGAGACCAAAGAAGCCAATTCCTCTTCAGGATCAGACCGTCAGAGATGAAAAAGGAAGGTATAAACGATTTCATGGAGCCTTTAGTGGAGGTTTCTCTGCTGGTTACTTCAACACTGTTGGCTCAAAAGAAGGTAGGATTTTCTTAATTACAGCGACTGTATGGCTAAAGCAAATGATTGAAATATAATAAGATTTTCACTCCTCTGCTCCCCTCACCCCCACCCCCAGCAATGCTCCCTTTAAAAAAACTTTAAAAAACATATTAGTGTAGCATTAGCTGGAAAGTTTGTTTGGGTTTTTCCGCACAGTGTAATGGAAAGGTATTGGCCAACCCAGTAAGTACACTGTAGTCATTTGTGTTGTTTGGATGTTTCCAGAGTGAACTTGTGTGTTGTTTATTGATTACAACCTGAAGGTTTGACTTAAAAAAAAAAAAAGATACATCCTAACCAGATAATTGGACTTCCCAGGTGGCACTACTGGTAAAGAACCCACCTGCCAATACAGGAGACCTAAGAGATGAGGGTTTGATCCCTGAGTGGGGTAGATCCCCGGGAGGAGAGCGTGGCAACCCACACTCCAGCATTCTTGCCTGGAGAATGCCATGGACAGAGGAGCCTGGCGGGCTGCAGTCCATGGGGTCGCAGAGAGTCAGACAGGACTGAAGCGACCTAGCACAGCACAGCGCAACCAGGAGATTAAATGATGATAGTGACTTCTGGTTTCTACTGCATCTCGCCTCGGGCAGTGCGCTCGCGCGGTTCACTCAGGGCATCATCACCTCACATGACTCAGTGCCCAAGGAGGGCAAGTGTCACCGCTGTTTTGTGGGTGAGGGCACTGCAGGTCTTGGCCCTGGGGCCCACAGTATCACTTCTCAGTACATGTTGTCCACCTGGAGAAAAGAAAAGTCAACCAAATTTTTTTACATCATGCAACATCGTAAATTCTGTACTGTTTAATGTATGTTTTAAAAAAATGTTTTAACAGAGAAACTGAAAGAAAATGACTTATGTATATCAAATATGAATTAAAATGACTGGTTAACTCACCTAGCAATTATTAAGAACAAGATGAGCCAAATCTGTCATAGATTTTTTAAAAAAATTACTCATACATAACAATAATAGTAAAATAAAGATGGAAAACGATACAAGAAAGTGGAAGGTAGAAAGCAGGTGAGAAAAATAATTAGGGTAAATAAGATGTTTTATGACCTTCTTTCAATATCAAGAATGTATAAAGATCAATTCAATGAGCAAATGATCAAAGTATTTGAACAGTTTACTCCAGAAATGCTACATAGAATGTTCAGCCTTATTATTATGAAAAGCAAAATTAGATAACTAAGGCACTATTAAAGAAGCATATTTATAAAATGTTAAAAATGGCAGTAGGGCTTGTGAAGAAAGAAATATACGAGTACACTACTGATGGTTATAATTATGGCTGTATGTATATTATAATTAAAAACTAAGACCAGCTCAAATGATTAGTCTTCACAGATAGACTGTGATATGTTAATACACTGGAATATCTCCTTACCTTTAGGAGTGACAGATTCAAGCAGTGTGCAGCTACAGGGCAAAGACTGTAGGAATCCAAAATGGGGAAGCTGCTGGGCCCAGTGTATTCCCTGGGAAAGCTGACCTTCACTCTCCTGGAGTTTCTCCCAAATTGTCCTGGAAGCCTGCTCCACCCACATACTGGGTATAGGTCTGCTCCATACTTCTCAGCTCCTCAAGCCTCTGGCGGGAAGTCAGAAAGGACGTGAGAGAAAATTAAAACAGTTTATCTTAGAGGGTTCTGGATAAATTTGACTTCCAGTGCAATTTCTGTCTGTAGGCACGGCGCAGGCTTGGTAACCATGAGTGGGGAACAGGGGTGTTAGTTATAGGACTCAGGAATTTGATGGAGTTGGGGGCCTGGTATGGATGGCCGTTGCTGACCTTAGACTGTGCTGTGCTAGGTTGCTCAGTCTTGTCTGACTCTTTGCGACCCCATGGACTGTATCCCGCCAGGCTCCTCTGTCCATGGGATTCTCCAGGCAAGAATGCTGGAGTGGGTTGCCATTTCCTCCTCCAAAGGATCTTCCTAACCCAGGGATTGAGCCCAGGTCTCCCACACTGCAGGCGGATTCTTTACCATCTGAGCCACCAGGGAAACCACCCTTAGACTAACCAGGTTGAATCCTTTCATGGCTGACTAATGCGCCTGACGTAGTGTTTCTTTGATTCGTTAGTGTGTGCGTGTTAAGTTGCTTCAGTCCTGTCTGACTCTTTGCAGCCCAGTGGACTGCCTGCCTGGCTCCTCTGTCCATGCAGTTCTCCAGGCAGGAATACGGGAGTGGGTTGCCATGTTCTCCTTCGGGGATCTTCCCTAACACAGGGATTGTACCCGTGTCTCCTGCGGCTCCCGCATTGCAGGTGGATTCTTTACAGCTGAGCCACCAGGGAAGCCCCTTGATATATTAGTATATTTTGCTATCCTGGTGGTCTCAGGGAGGGCCTTCCTTTTAAGGTGATCTTACATCTTTCTTCTCAGATCTAGTTGGGTTCCTTTCACTGTTTAACTTTCTTTTTTTTAATTTATTTTTTATTGAAGGATAATTGCTTTACAGAATTTTGTTGTTTTCTGTCAAACCTCAACATGAATCAGCCATAGGTATACATATTCCCCTCCCTTTTGAACCACCCTCCCATCTCCTGCCCCATCCCACCCCTCTAGGTTAATACAGAGACCCTATTTGAGTTTCCTGAGCCATACAGCAAATTCCCGTTGGTTATCTATTTTACATATGGTAATGTAAGTTTCCATGTTACTCTTTCCATACATCTCACCCTCTCCTCCCCTCTCCCCATGTCCATAAGTCTTTCCTCTATGTCTGTTTCTCCATTGTTGCCCTGTAAATAAATTCTTCAGTATCATTTCTCTAGATTCCATATATCTGCATTAAAATACGATTTTTTCTCTTTCTCTTTCTGACTCACTTCACTCTGTATAATAGGTTCTAGGTTCATCCACCTCATCAGAACGGACTCAAATGCATGCATTTTTATGGCTGAGTAATATTCCATTGTACATATGTACCACAGCTTCTTTATCCATTCATCTGTCGATGGACATCTAGGGTGCTTCCATGTTCTAGCTATTGTAAATAGTGCTGCAGTGAACAATGGGATACATGTGTCTTTTCAATTTTGGTTTCCTCAGGGTATATGCCTAGGAGTGGGATTGCTGGGTCATTTGGTGGTTTTATTCCTCGTTTCTTAAGGAATCTCCATACCGTCTTCCATAGTGACTGTATCAGTTTACATTCCCATCAGCAGTGCAAAAGCTTTCCCTTTTCTTCATACCCTCTCAAGCACTTATTGTTTGTAGACTTTTTGATGATGGCCATTCTGACTCGTGTGAGGTGATATCTCATTGTAGTTTTGATTTGCATTTCTCTAATAATGAGCAGTGTTGAGCATTTTTTCATGTGCTTGTCAGCCATCTGTATGTCTTCTTTGGAGAAATGTCTTTTTAGGTCTTTTCCCCACTTTTTGATTGGGTTGTTTGTTTTTGTGGCATTGAGTTGTATGAGCTGCTTGTATATTTTGGAAATTAATCCTTTGTCAGTTGTTTCATTTGCTATTATTTTCTCCCATTCTGACTATTATCTTTTCACCTTGCTTATAGTTTCCTTTGCTGTGTAAAAGCTTTTAAATTTAATCAGGTCCCACTTGTTTACTTTTGTTTTTATTTCTGTTACTCTAGGGTGTGGGTCATAGAGGATCTTGCTTTGATTTATGTCATTGAGTGTTCTGCCTATGTTTTCCTCTAAGAGTTTTATAGTTTCTGGTCTTACATTTAGGTCTTTAATCCATTTTGAGTTTATCTTTGTGTATGGTGTTAGGAAGTGCTAATTTTATTCTTTTACGTGTAGCTGTCCAGTTTTCCCAGCACCACTTATTGAAGAGGCTGTCTTTGCTCCATTGTGTATTCTTGCCTCCTTTGTCAAAAATAAGGTACCCATAGGTCCATGGGTTTGTTTCTGGGCTTTCTGTCTTGTTCCGTTGGTCTAGATTTCTGTTTTTGTGCCAGTACCATACTGTCTTAATGACTGTAGCTTTGTAGTATAATCTGACGTCAGGAGGGTTGATTCCTCCAGCCCCATTCTTCTTTCTCAAGACTGCTTTGGCTATTTGAGGTCTTTTGTATTTCCTTATGAATTGTGAAATTTTTTGTTCTAGTTCTGTGAAAAATGCCATTGGTAATTTGATAGGGATCACATTGAATCTGTAGATTGCATTTGGTAGTATAGTCATTTTCACAATATTGATTCTTCCTACCTAGGAATATGGAATATCTCTCCATCTGTTTATGTTGTCTTTGATTTCTTTCATCAGTGTCTTATAATTTTCTGTGTACAGTTCTTTTGTCTCCTTAGGCAAGTTTATTCCTAGATATTTAATTCTTTTTGTTGCAATGGTGAATGGGATTGATTCCTTAATTTCTCTTTCTGATCTTTCATTGTTAGTATATAGATGCAAGTGATATCTGTGTATTGATTTTGTATACTGCAACATTGCTAAATTCACCGATTAGCTCTGGTAATTTTCTGATACTATCTTTAGGGTTTTCTGGGTACAGCATCATGTCATCTGCAAACAGTGAGAACTTTACTTCTTTTCTGACCTGGATTCCTTTTATTTCTTTTTCTTCTCTGATTGCTAGGACTTCCAGAACTATGTTGAATATTTAGTGGTGAAAGCAGATACCCTTGTCTTGTTCCTGGTCTTAGGAGGAATGCTTTCAGTTTTTCACCATTGAGAATAATGTTTGCTGTAGGCTTATCATATACAGCCTTTACTATGTTGAGATAGGTTCCTTCTATGCCCAGTTTTTGAAGGGTTTTAATCATAAATGGGTGCTGAATTTTGCCAAAGGCTTTTTCTGCATCTATTGAGATGATCATATGGTTTTTGTCTTTCACTTTGTTGGTATGGTGTGTCACATTGATTGATTTGCGTATATTGAAGAATCCTTGAATTCCTGGAATAAACCCAACTTGATCATGGTGTATGAGCTTTTTGATGTGTTGCTGAATTCTGTTTGCTACAATTTTGTTGAGGATTTTTGCATCTGTGTTTATCAGTGATATTGGCCTGCACTTTTTTTTTATTGTGTTTTCTTCTGGTTTTGGTATCAGGATGACGGTGGCCTTGTAGAATGAGTTTGGAAGTGCTCCTTCCTCTGCAATCTTTTGAAAGAGTTTTAGAAGGATAGGCATTAGCTTTTCTATAAATATTTGATAGAATTCTCCTGTGAAGCCATCTGGTCCTAGGCTTTTGTTTTTTGGGAGATTTTTGATCACAGCTTCAATTTCAGTGCTTTTGTTTTTTGGGAGATTTTTGATCACAGCTTCAATTTCAGTGCTTGGGTTTCAGTAATTGGGTTGTTCATAATTTCTGTTTCTTCCTGGTTCAGTCTTGGAAGATTGACCTTTTCTAAGAATCTGTCCATTTCTTCCAGGTTATCCATTTTATTGCCATATGGTTGTTCATAATAGTCTCTTATAATCCTGGTATTTCTGCATTGTCTGTTGTAACCTCTCCTTTTTCATTTCTAATTTTGTTGATATGATCCTTCTCTCTTTTTTTCTTGATGAGTCTGGCTAAAGGTTCGTCAATTTTGTTTATCATCTCAAAGAATCAGCTTTTAGTTTTATTAATCTGTACTATTGTTTCTTTCATTTCTTTTAAATTTATTTTTGCTTCGACCTTTATGATTTCTTTCCTTCTACTAATTTTGGGTTTTTTTGTTCTTCTTTTTCCAGTTGTTTTAGGTGTAAAGTTAGGTTGTCTATTTGATGTTTTTCTTGTTTCTTGAGGTAGGATTGTTTTGCTATGAACTTCCCTCTTAGAACTGCTTTTCCTGCATCCCATAGGTTTTGAGTTGTCGTGTTTTTATTGTCATTTGTTTCTAGAAATTTTTTGGTTTCCCTTTGATTTCTTCAGTAACCTGCTGGTTCCTTAGAAATATGTTGTTTAATCTCCATGTGTTTGTGTTTCTTACAGTTTTTTTCTTGTAATTGATGTCTAGTTTCATAGCATGTGGTTGGAGAAGATGCTTGATATGATTTCAGTTTTCTTAAACTTACTGAGGTTTGATTTGTGACCCATGATGTGATGATGTCTCCTGGAAAATGGTCCATATGCACTTGAGAAGAAGGTATATTCTTCTGTATTTGGATGGAATGTCCTGAAGATATCAATGAGATCCGTCTCATCTAATGTATCATTTAAGCCTTGTGTTCCTTATTAATTTTCTCTTTTGATGATCTGTCCATTGGTGTGAATGGGGTGTTAAAGTCTCCTACTATTATTGTGTAACTGTCAATTTCTCCTTTTATGTCTATTAGTGTTTGTCTTATGTACTGAGGTGCTCTTATGTTGGGTACATAGATATTTACAATTGTTATGTTTTCCTCTTGGATTGATTCCTTGATCATTATTTAGTATCCTTCCTTATCTCTTGTAATCCTTATCTCTTCTTTATTTTAAAGTCTATTTTGTCTGATATGAGGATTGCTACTCCAGCTTTCTTTTGCTTCCCATTTGCATGCAATATATTTTTCCATCCTCTCACTTTCAGTCTATATGTGTCTTGAGGTCTGAAGTGGGTTTCTTGTAGACAGCATATATATGGGTCCTGTTTTTGTATCCATTCAGCCAGTCTGTGTCTTTTGGTTGGAGCTTTTAATCCATTTACATTGAAAGTAATTATTGTTATATATGTTCTTATTGCCATTTTCTTAATTGTTTGGGGTTGATTTTGTAGATCTTTTTTCTTCTCTTGTGTTTTTTGATTATATAAGTCCATTTAACATTTGTTGTAAAGCTGGTTTGGTGGTACTGAGTTCTCTCAACTTCTGCTTGTCTGAAAAGCTTTTTATTTCTCCATCAATTTTGAATGAGATCCTTCCCAGGTACAGTAATCTTGGTGGTAGATTTTTCCCTTTGAGTACTTTAAATATATCCTGCCATTCCCTTTTGGCCTGCAGAGTTTCTGCTGAAAGATCAGCTGTTAAGCGTATGGGGTTTCCCTTGTATGTTACTTGTTGCTTCTCCCTTGCTGGTTTTAATATTCTTTCTTTGTGTTTAGTCTTTGTTAGTTTGATTAGTATGTGTCTTGGCGTGTTTCTCCTTGGGTTTATCCTTGGGACTGTTTGTGCTTCTTGGACTTGATTGACTATTTCCTTTTCCATGTTGGGAAAATTTTCAACTATAATCTCTTTGAAATTTTTCTCATACCCTTTCTTTTCCTCTTCTTCTGGGACCCCTGTAATTCGAATGTTGGTGTGTTTGATATTCTCTCAGAGGTCTCTGAGACTGTCCTCAGTTCTTTTCATTCTTTTTACTTTATTCTGTTCTTCAGAAATTATTTCCACTATTTTTTCTTCCAGCTCACTGATTTGTCCTTCTGCTTCAGATATTCTGCTATTGATTCCTTCTAGAGTATTTTTAATTTCAGTAATTGTGTTGTTTGTCTCTGCATGTTTATTCTTTAATTCTTCTAGGTCTTTGTTAATTCATTCTTGCATTTTCTCCGTTTTGTTTTCAAGGTTTTTGATCATCTTTACTGTCGTTATTCTGAATCCTTTTTCAGATAGTTTGCCTATTTCCTCTTCATTTATTTGGACTTCTGTGTTTCTAGTTTGTTCCTTCATTTGTGTAGTATTTCTCTGCCTTTTCATTATTATTTTTTTAAAACTTATTGTGTTTGAGGTCTCCTTTTCCCAGGCTTCAAGGTTGAATTCTTTCTTCCTTTTGGTTTCTGCCCTCCTAAAGTTGGTCCAGTGGTGTGTGTAAGCTTGTATAGGGTGAGTTGTGCTAAGTTTTTGTTTGTTTTTTCTCTGATGACCAAGGCTGACGGAGGTCGTAATCCTGTCTGCTGATGATTGGGTTTGTATTTTTGTTTCGTTTGTTGTTTAGATGAGGCGTCCTGCACAGGGTACTACTGGTGGTTGGGTGATACCGGCTCTTGTATTCAAGTGGTTTCCTTTGTGTGAGTTCTCACTATTTGATACTTGCTAGGGTTAGTTCCCCTGTAGTCTAGGATCTTGGAATCAGTGCTCCCACTCCAAAGGCTCAGGGCCTGAACTCTGTTTATCCATGCAGCTTTTCATCCACTCAACCATCAGGTGTTCTGATGATCCCGCTGTGCTCCAGGCACAGAGCTCTGAGCTAAGGACTCAAAGACAAAGGGTTCTTGCACATAAGAGAGTAAGACAGTGTGTATTCTTTCTCTGATGACTCTTCTGGGAGCCTGCTTTTGAATTGCTGGCTCAGGAACCCAGGCTCCTGCCATGTTGTGGCTCCATGTTCCTCTAAGTCCGTGGAGTTCTTGCTATTCAATCATCTCAGTTCAGTTCAGTCACTCAGTCATGTCCAACCCACTGTTTAGCTTTCAATGTATAATTTGATTTCTCTTGGTTGCAAATTCTTCTGTGGAAAGAAGAATTTCTCGCTGTATCCCCTAAGTTCTGACAACAAGGCATGTGGAAATTAAAAGTTCATGTGGCCTAATTGTGTCTATGTAAGCAGTGAGCTGAGAAGTCACTGAGAATTTGTAGTTATTGGAGGTTTCAATTCCATATGTGTTATTTAGTTATTTAGTAATAAACCAAAATACCATCTATAATTATAATGTTCTAAACTCTTTTCTTTCAAGGATGGACACCCTCTTCCTTCGTGTCTTCACGACAGAACAGAGCAGACAAGTCTGTTCTTGGTCCCGAAGATTTTATGGATGAAGAGGTGGGTGTGCAGAACTATAACCACTACTTTGCCAGTGGGATGTGGGTAGGCAGTTGCTGTAGCACCTTCTCTCTTCCTGGAAAGTCCAGTATACGATCTCCTCTTTGTAAGATTTTATCTTTTCGGTATTTGGACTTTATAGTGCCCTGTATGTGAATGGATTCTCATTCATTGGTGTAGTGCCTGAACAGGCTGGTGCCAGTTTCTAAAGTCAAGAGTGTAAGCAGAAGGTCATATATCGGCAAATTTACTTGAAAATGCCCCAACTGCCCCAAAAGTGCAACGTCTGCTGAGCTGAGTCCATAGCCTTCCACAGCGACTCTTAAAACACAAACTGCTGTTTCAGTTCAGTTCAGTTCAGTCGCTCAGTCGTGTCCAACTCTTTGTGACCCCATGAACCGCAGCACACCAGGCCTCCCTGTCCATCACCAACTCCCAGAGTTCACCCAAACTCATGTCCATTGAATGCGATACTGCTGTTTAAGGAGGAGTAAATGACTAGAGAAGGGAGTGAAAGGAAGTCCCATGCAGGCATTTGCGTGTCTCATTAAAGCGACCATGACTGCCAGCTTCTTAGGCTAAACAGTGGGGGATTCAAAAGTGGTCCTGCAGCCCAAAGGTTAGGCTCTGTTTTCTTATAAAATTAAACCTGTTCTTTAAAACCTATTCATGGGTTCATTTGTGATAAAGATTAAATAAAGTACTTATTTCGGCATGCTTTAGGCTGCCGGTGAAAGGCCAGGGGTGGTCCCTTTCCTGTTTGACCTGTATAATCTACGAGGAGGCATATCTAATGAAACAAGTCTGGATGTCAGCAGGGTCCCAGGTTCTTAGTAATCTTCTGCACATGAGCTTGTCCTTACACGAGCTTTCTTTGCCGTTGTGAGGTGGCTGTGGTAGTTCGAGGCAGCACATCTGTGATGACGTTACCCAGTGGAAGGAGGACTTTCTTCTTGGAATCTTTTCTTGAGAGCAAAGAAATCATTTGGTGGTTTTCCCTCACATCTGCTCTGGTGAATTCTTTTATACCCATTCTTAAAGCAGTCCCTGGCAGGGAAAATGGGATCAGAATGCCTGGCTTAGATAAGACATGAACCACCACCCGCCTCCTGAACCCTCCATACCCCACCAGAGACACCAGTCCTGAAGTGCACGGTGGCTCAGAGCAAGGCTGGTGCCTGGACAGCCTCAGGGCTCTGTGGGGAAAGAGGAAAGGGCCTTGGTTTTTGGACATGCTGCCGACGGTAACTGCTTCAGTAAACGCAAAAGCTCCTAACACTAAGCCTGGCACAGAGGTGCTCCTGAATACTTGCTGACTGCGACTCTAAGGTTACCCCCTTCACACTGACCTTTGAGATATTGTCCAAGAAGAACAAACAACACAGCCCTTACTTCCTGTCTTCCTAGGGTGGCATTGCCTGTAGTGGCTTCACCGAGTAGCCACTGTCAAGCAACTTTGTTGTTGGCCACTGGCCTTAACTTATCCAAAATCACTGTGAAAGTCAGCTGCTCTGCTGATCCTTAACTCAGTTTCATAGTTTTAACTTTTTTTTTTTCAGAGAAATAAAGCCATGTGATGAATCGTAATTACTTTCCAAATAATGTGAGTAATTCTTTTTTTTTTTTTTAAGGATCTTAGTGAATTTGGGATAGCACCTAAATCAATTGTTACCACAGACGATTTTGCTTCTAAAACCAAAGATCGGATACGAGAAAAGGCTCGGCAATTAGCAGCGGCTACTGCCCCTATTCCTGGAGCCACTCTGCTTGATGACCTGATAACACCAGCGAAGTAAGAAGGATTTTTTTGGTAATTAATTCATTTATGTAGCTGCACTGGGTCTTGGTTGAGGCTTCTAGGACCCTTGATCTTGGCACGCAGGCTCTTTTAGTTGCAGCTTGTGGGATCAGCTGGTAAAGAATCCACCTGCAATGCAGGAGACCTGGGTTCGATCCCTGGCTTGAGAAGATCCCCTGGAGAAGGGAAAGGCTACCCACTCCAGTATTCTGGCCTGAAGAATGCTATGGACTACATAGTCCATGGGGTCGCAAATAGTAGGACACGACTAGGCGACTTTCACACACTCACTGTGGGATCTTTGGTTGCGGCATGTGTGATCTCGTTCCCTAACCATAGAGGGAAACCAGTCCCCTGCATCGGGAGCTCAGAGTCCTAGCTGCTGGACCACCAGGGACATCCCTAGAAGAATTTAATTGTGACTTCTCTGATCTTGGCACCAGTTCCTTGCCTATGTATGATAATCTTGTTGTTCAGTTGCTCAGTCATGTCCGACCCTTTGCAACCCCATGAACTGCAGCACACCAGGCTTCCTGTCCTTCACTATCTCCCTGAGTTTGCTCAGACTCATGTCTACTGAGTCAGTGATGCCTTCCAACCATCTCATCCTCTGTTACCCTCCTTCTCCTCTTGCCCTCAATCTTTTCCAGTGAGTTGGCTCTTTGCATCAGGTGGCCAAAGTATCGCAGCTTCAGCTTTAGCACCAGTCCTTCCAAAGAATACTCAGGATTGATTTCCCTTAGGATTGACTGGTTTGATTTCCTTGCTGTCCAAGGGACTCTCAAGAGTCTTCTCCAGCGCCACAGTTCGAAAGCATCAAGTTTTTGGTGCTCAGCCTTCTTTATGGTACAACACTCACATCCATACATGACTATTGGAAAAATCATAGCTTTGACTAGATGGACCTTTGTTGGCAAAGTGATGTCTCTTTTAAATACACTGTCTAGGTTGGTCATAGCTTTTCTTCCAAGGAGCAAGCATCTTTTAATTTCATGGCTGTAGTCACCATCCGCATTGATTTTGGATCCCAAGAAAATGAAATCTGAGACTGTTTCCACATTTTTCCCATCTATTTGCCATGAGGTGATAGTACTGGATACCATGATCTTTGTTTTTTGAATGTTGAATTTTAAGCCAGCTTTTTCATTCTTCTCTTTCACCCTCATCAAGAGGCTCTTTAGTACCTTTTCACTTTCTGCCATTAAAGTGGTATCATCTGCATGTCTGAGGCTGTTGATATTTCTCCTGGCAATCTTGATTCCAGCTTGTGATTTATCCAGCCTGGCATTTTGCATGATGATAATCCTAATTAAGGTTGATTTGGCTACAAGTAGGAGAAGCCCTCTTAGCCTAGCTTGAGTACAAAAGGGGGTTTTGCTAAAAGGACCTTGTGCTGTTACTACATGGCATACTCTAGAACTCTAGCCACTGGCTGTGTTACTGGAGGCTGCAGAGCTCTTAGGAGCTGGTGCGGCTTCCCTCTGACCCGCTGCCTCCCAGTTTTAAGGGCTCTCTTCTCATTCTACCCTCCCATTCTGCATGCTTCCTTGTTCTGCTCCTGGGCGTGTGGCCTGATTTGGCAGCCTCGGACCATCATGGCTTCCCAGGCCACATGCTTGGCATCTGTGTGCCTGTCCCAAAGCCCTGAGAGAGGGGGCATCTGATGGACTTCCCCAAGTTCAGTCAGCTGTGGTGAGAATAGCAGGGCCATGCACTCCTAACAGGGATGGGAGAAGGGCTCAGGCATGACAGATATATGAGTTGCTTGTTTCCTGCCGTTCCTTGGTGTTTTAAAAAGTTCATTGTTGGTACCTTGATATCCTAGATTATCTATTGGTTTTGAATTGCTAAGAAAAATGGGTTGGAAGGAAGGACAAGGAATTGGTCCTCGAGTAAAGAGGAGACCACGCCGACAGAAACCTGGTATGTATATTGATTCCTATTAATTCTGCAGCATACTTTTAAAAAATATTTACTTGGCTGTGCCAGGTCCCAGTTGTGGCATGTGGGATCTTTGACCCTTGCTGCCTCAGTTGTGGCATGCAAACTCTTAGCTGTGCCATGCAGGCTTTTTTTTTTTTTTTTCCAAAATTATGTATTTATTTATTTATTTGGCTGTGCTGGGTCTTAGCTACAGCACTCAGGATATTTGATCTTCATTGCAGCATGTGGGATCTTTAGTTGGGGCCTATGAACTCTTAGTTACGGTTTGTATTATCTAATGTCATGACCAGGGATTGAACCCAGGCCCCCTGCATTGGGAGCATGGAATCTTAGCCATTGGGCCATCAGGGAAGTCCCCTACAGCATACTTTTTGATGACTATCTGTTTCTAGAAATAAGATTGCTGGGTCAAGTGATGTGCACATATTTTAAGGTTTTTCGCCTGTAATGCGAGATAACTTTCTGGCAGGATTGTACTATTTTACATTCCCACCAGCAGCCTATGAAAGTTCTTGTTTCCTACCTTTACCAAAACAGTGTTGTAGCTTAACATGGTTATTTTCTGTTTATTCCTGTCCCGTGGTCTCCCCAGCCAGACTGTGAACTCGTGGAGGAAGCAGTACTTTCTTTCCGGTTCCCCGTGGTTCTGGGCAGTAGTGGTTAGTCACTGTGTGCATTGTTGCCAGAGTGCAGGTGGGGAGGAGCTGGTGGAATACCCAAGTGATGAGTGCCTGACTCTAAAGCTGCAGCACCTCTTACAGGCTCAGCCATCTTCCTCTGAAGTGTGTCACTGAATCAGCTTTCCATATTTCTAGTCACCCCTGGCTAATGCATTTGAAATCTCTTTGATAGATCCTGGAGTAAAAATCTATGGTTGTGCATTACCCCCTGGAGGCTCTGAAGGATCTGAGGTATTGTATAGAATGACTGACCTTCAGTTTGGCACACTAGCACCTGTTATTTTATGAATGTGAAATTTAAGGTCAGAAAATTTTAGAAATCAGTCCTATCCTATTACAGGGAAATACCCATACCCTAAAACTGTCCTCATTATGCCAGATAATGCATTCAGCAACATGCCAGCCCCACTGATGCCCCCAGTCAGATTCTTAAAATGGAATTGTTTGTCAGAAATAGGCTCACAGATATAGAAAACAAGCTTATGGTTAGCAAAGGAGATAGTGATGGGGCCAAGGGGGAGAGATAAATTGGCAGTTTGAGATTAAAATATATACAGTGTGTGTGTGTGTGTGTGTGTGTGTGTGTGTGTGCTTAGTTGCTCACAATAAGGACCTACTGTATAGCACAGGGAACTGTATTCAATATCTTGAAATAACCTATAATGCAAAAGAAATCTGAAAAAGGTATATGTTATTAAACTGAATCACTTTATTGTATACCTGGAACTAACACAACATTGTAAATCAACTATTCTTCAATAAAAAAAAAAAAGCTTACAAAGTATGGAGTTTGTGTTAGTGTCACTTGTTTGGGGACTTGATTTAGTGATCTGTGATAGCGGAAGCGAAAGTATGATTACTGTTGTCTGGGGAATGAATCATGGCATTTGAAAATGGTATTTTACAGGCTTTACACCAAGTAGTGACTCACCTGCATTCCACTTTTTAAACACTGAAAATAGGATGAAGATGATGACTACTTGCCAGAAAATGTGACCTTTGCACCCAAGGATGTCACACCTGTGGATTTCACACCCAAAGATAATGTACACGGACTGGCTTACAAGGGCCTGGATCCTCACCAAGCGCTGTTTGGAACCTCAGGAGAACATTTTAATCTTTTTAGTGGGGGACCCGAAGAAGCCAGCAATCTTCTTGGAGACATTGGTGTGAATAAAGGAAGAAAACTGGGAATTTCAGGCCAGGTAAAAGTGTTTTCTGTTTTATAGACAGGGAATCATTGACAAAGAAGAATTCTTGTCATATTGTGTTTGCCCCATAGTGCACGCATGTGAGTGTGTGCGAGGTTGCCTCAGTCGTGTCTAATCCTTTGCAACTCCATGGACTATAGCCCACCAGGCTCTTCTGTCCCTGGGATTCTCCAGACAAGAATACCAGAGTGGGTTGCCATGCCCTCCCCAGGGGATCTTCCCCACCCACGGACTGAACCCGCATTTCCTATGTCTCCTGCACTGGCAGGTGGGTTCTTTACCACTAGTGCCACCTTCGAAGCCTTTGCCCATGGTAAGCACTCATTGTTGAGTGACTAAATGAAGATCTTAAAGGGTTCGTATTTTCCTTAAGAGCTTGTCTGAAGATATTTAAAACGTACCCTCCTGATTTGAATACGTGATCCTGTGACCTAATGTTCTTGGTGGAGTCTGTGCATTTCTAGGTATGAGAACTGTTTTCTCATATCTCTGCTGGGCTGAGCAGAAAACCACACTTACCTCTTTGATTTAATTAATAGTTGAATCACAGTTTGCCTCTCCAAATTCAGGTCCATGTTTTACTACCTCTCTTACTCTTTCCCAGTGCTGCAAGCCCTAAGTCGGGAACTTGGGTGTAGGGTAACTTGGGAGACTTGCTTTTGACCTTTGAGGAGATAGAGAGCTTTTCCTGTTTGCCTGTTTTCTCAAATTGATTCAGAGATCTGTTTCTTTCCTATGCATGTTTGTTTGTTTGTTTTACCCCATCCTTTAATCACAAAGCGATACTTGTTCTTGGCCATTTTCTACAAAGATTAGGAGTTCCTTTCTCAGCCATTTGAGTAGCAGTGGTCTTTAGACCCTGGTCACCAACCCTTGCCTCAGTAGATGAACATTCTTCCTTTCTCCTTTTGGAGGTCTCATCTCCCCCTCTGCACAGCTGCTTGGGTATGTTCTCCACTTCTCTTCCTGCACTGGGACCCCGACCATGGCTGCTGCTGAGCCTGGAGGATAGCTGCAGCACAGGAGGCAGGACATTCCCCTCTGGTCATTGTTTTCCAAAAGACCAGGATCCATGTGTTAATCTGGGGCTCCCATTCTCTTCCGTCTTGGTGATCTCCAAGTGCTAATGTGGTCTGATCAGTCATATCCTTATAGTAGCTTCATCCTCCAATGCAGGCATACACTAAAAACCTGAAATTGCTCAGTGTGAAATTCTGTTTTTAAAGGCTTTTGGTGTAGGTGCCCTGGAAGAGGAAGATGACGATATCTACGCCACAGAAACTCTATCCAAGTACGATACCGTTTTGAAGGATGAGGAGCCCGGGGACGGACTGTATGGCTGGACAGCACCCAGGCAGTATAAAAGTCAGAAAGGTAATTCCGTGGGTCCACAGCTGATGGTAGGACCAAGTGTCAGGACCTCAGGAAGAAGGGATTGCACAATTGATACTGGAGGGTCAGTCTCTGTGGAGCAGGAAGTCATTGGTCAAAGATGCCGAGTGAGAAACACAGTGGGGAGAAGACAGGCCCACGGTGGGAAGTAAGACAGAAGTGGGACTTAGACCTGTTCAAGGCCAAAGCCAACTGTCAAGGCAAGGTCAAGTGGGGAGGAAGAAGGGGCTGGAATCAGGAAAGGAGCAAGTATGTGGACAGGTGCTGGCTCATGTTGCAACTCAGAGCTGACAGTTGGTCAGAGGGTAGCACTCCCAGCTCAAGGAACTGGGCAGGTGGCCAAAGAAGGCCAACTCAAGAAACCGGTCAGGAAGCCAGGTGTGGGGACCAGGTGGTCCGTCCAGAGAGCCCAGCCCATCTCTTCACTTGCATATCTGGCCCTTAGGGGCTCTTGTTGAGCTCGACGATGGACTTCTCTCAGTACACCTGGAATTTCCAGTCAGAGTCTATAGTGATTCAGACCCTATGGATCTAAGTAGGGTTTCAGTTTTTCTTTCCAGAGAAGGTATAGGGAGGAGTCCGTAGGTTTTAATGACATGGGATTTGAATCCAGTCAGAATTGTATTTGAATCCTGGCTCTCTCCTCAATCAGACCTAAATTTAAATCACAGCTCTCTTCTGCTCAGCTGCATGAGTCTTATAACCATTTGTAAAGTGAGGGTAAAATCCACTCTGAGGGCATTGTAAGGATTAAATGGCATCACAGGTTTGGCATAGTACCTGCCCCAAAGAATAAATCGTGAATAAATGACACCTCCTATAACAACCACTTAAAGTAAGATGAGAGTCTCAATAAAACAATCCATTTAGACATTTTTAGCTATAGTCAGGTCAAGCTTGATCTAACACTTATAAAATATATCTCAATAATCTAAGCATCACTCCCCAAAATAATGCCCATTTTACATTTCCAGAAGAGAAAAGAGCAGGTGCAAAAATAGTCTTCAGAAGTAGGTTGCTTGATAGCTGTGAGCACGGACTCTGAAGACAGACTTCCTGGGCTCCAGTCCTGGCTCTCCTCTGTAATCGGCTATGGCCTTAGGCAGGCTGCTTTGCCTCTCTGTGCCTCTGGGCAGTGGGTGTGGCAGTGACTCACCTGCCCATGGAAACCCAGCACTATGAGTGTGGGTGCCTCTGTCCTCATCATCACTAAAATAGTGAAAGTCACTCACTTGTGTCCGACTTTTTAGGACCCCATGGACTATAGTCCATGGAATTCTCTAGGCCAGAATACTGAAGTGGGTAGCTTTTCCCTTCTTTCAGGAGATCTTCCCAACCCAGGAATTGAACCGGGGTCTCCTGCATTGCAGGCAGATTCTTTACCAACTTAGCTATCAGGGAAGCCCAACAAATAGGGTTTTATACAAGGTGCTGGGTGGGTATGTAGCCAGACATTAGTAGACATCACATCCAAGTGGGAATTAGGCTGCTTTTATTTTCTTCCTTTTGCTTACCTGTATTTTCAGGTTTTTCTCCCAAGACTACGTATTGGTTTTTTAACTGAAAAGAAGACATATAATATTAATGTTATAATATAAATATTAATTAATATTATAACTTGCATTGCCATATGCTAGTTATTCCTTATAGTTGATCAAATATTCATTTGGGATTTTCCATAAGATCTATGGAAAAACCTAAACAAACTTTGTGGCCAACCCAGTACTAGCTATATCAATATTAATATATATTGTTATATATATATACATATATATATATACTGTATTACTAATGTTAATGTATTATTTGTATAGTAATTATTAATCTATAATAAATACATATTTAAATCTGCCTTCTCCGCCAAATCTTTGGCTCTTTCTTTGTATGGCACCTTTGCCTTAAATCCCCCTCCGCTCCCCATCAAGCCTGGGTTGGCGCCTCCCTCTAAGCTCCTCACCCTCCCCTTATTACCTGTCTGCCACAGTCCCTTCCCCTCATCTTAGGGTCACACCATCTACAGTTCTGACCTTACGGTTTTTCACTGAGTGAGTCTATATGTAGCCAGCCTCCATAGCTGATTTTTAAATTGTTGTTATTTTTTTGATCAATAGGGCTATAATAGTCTCACGGCTCTCTGTGTATAGATGTTTATTTATTTCCTCAGAACAAATTCATAAAAGTGAAATTGCTGAGTTTTAAAAGAATACAAAATTCCAAGAATGTGAAATTTAGTCTCCCTACAGGATTTTAGGGATTTCCAGAAGCTGGTACAAACATTCTAAGTCAGTTGAAGTACAAAGAATGAGACTATAGGGGAGGGTAGTTACTGGCCAGTGCTGCGTCATAAATGGTTTAAAACCTCAGCACGACCTACACAGCACATAGCCATTCCTGCTTCAGGGTTCAACACCCAGCTTGTGGAAGTGCTGGTGGTCATGTAGCAGCGGCTTTTGACTACAGAAAATGCAGTTCATGCATATGGATTTGCAGCATAACCTCTAAGTGCAGACAGTCCTTAAGAATCAAAGGGGTTGTCTCCAAGACCAATAAAACCATCCCCAGCTGCAAGTCAGAGGGCCTTAGTCCTATCCTGAATTAGTGATCTTTATCTCTTGTTTGAATTTCAATTGAGAAGAAGACAAAGCACTTTTAATTAGTCCCACGATTAGATTACAGGCTGACCTGGTTATATTGCCTTCCATGCCTTATTTGGATGGTTGCTAAAGAAATTGGGACTTCCCTGGTGGTTCAGATGGTAAAGCGTCTGCCTACAATGCGGGAGACTCAGGTTTGATTCCTGGGTTGGGAAGATCCTCTGAAGAAGGAAATGGCAATTTTGTCACCTCATGGTTCTCCATGACTCTTTCAAAGTTATTTTTATTTTTTATCTATAGTTGTTCTCTTGATGGTTTTGAGATCTGTTACTCCACAGAGTATATTCTCTGGTGCCCCTTAGCTTAGGACCTCAGGTACTTTTTCTAGATAATACCAATTGAGGTGCCATGGGCAGCCTAATCTGCACAGGGCGGTGTGCTCTGGGCTGCTGGTCACTGAGTCAACAGAGGTGTGAGGGCTTTACAGGCCATTCTTTACTCCCTTTTACTGATAGCAGTGACATGTAGTGTTTTATGATCTTGGAGATAAACAACTGAGGTCTTTTGTCTTATTTTAATCTTCTTTGCCTCTGGAACTAATCAAATTACATCATTTTGTAGAATCAGAGAAAGACCTTCGCTACATTGGCAAAATTTTGGATGGCTTTTCCTTGGCTTCTAAACCTTTATCGTCCAAGAAAGTAAGTTTTTTTTTTTTTCTTGCTGGTTTAATGTTTAAAATATCTGCTGCTGTGTAATCTCAGTTATTATATTAACAACTGAAAAGATAAATAAATTCTGTTAACTGAGGCAACAGCTTGGTGACTATTAATGGTCCAGGGAAATATTCTACGTTGGAAATGTCAATCAGTAGCCACACTGTGTCCAAAACATCTAACTGCTAATCTTTTTTTTTTCCCTAATATATGTATATATCTATTCAGCTGCTTCGGGTCTTAGTTGTGGCACTCGGGATCATTCATTGTGGTGCATGGGCTTTAGTAGTTCTGGTCTGGGCTTAGTTGCTCCATAGCATGTGGGATCTTAGTTCTCCGACCAGGGATCAAACTCCTGTCCCCTGCATTGCAAGGCAGATTCTTAACCACTAAGGGTTCTTGGACCACTAGAGAAGTCCCTAACTGCTAATCTTTTAAATCTGAGCTTCAAGGGAGTGGTTATTTCCATTAAGGAAGAATTATATTAGAAGCTGGTAGGAGAATAGAATTGATACAACCCTAGGGGCAATGTAACTTATAGAAAGTTTCAAAGAGCCATAGCAGCTCCTGGTCCCGACTCCTCCTGGCAGCCACGGAGCACATTAGCTGCTATGGGCAGGGCTCCCTGGGCTCCTTGCTTGTGCCAGCTGGAAGGGAGAAAAGCTGGGAGCATGTGGGTCGATCCTGGGGAGAACTCTCCATGCCTTTCCAGACAGTCCTGTCTCTGTGGACTTTTTTACAGCTTTGGACACATGATTCTTTAACACCTATCGGAGCCCCATGCTCATAGGTTTGAGTGGGTGGTTGGTAGTTCAGGAAGGGTGTCTGACCATTTGTCTCCTTGGCATCCTTATGTTAGATTGTTCCATATTTTAATGGGTTTTTTGTTTTTGACTCAGTAAACATTTGTTAAGTGTCTCTGTGGCTTGGCCTGTAGTTCTCCAGAACGTGGGAAGCCAGGAACAGCATAGCCTGAGAAATTATATATGGTATTACAGTGGCTTTGATTTGTTTAGTTGTGATAGTTAATGGAACAGTGAGCAGAATATATCAGAACAGTATGGGGCACACAGTAAGCTGCTATCACTTATCAGAAATGTCAAAAGGGAGTATGAGTTTTTTATATGAATGAAAGGGAGCATTAAAATGGTTGAGAAGGACTTTCCCAGTGGTCCAGTGGTTAAGACTTTGTCTTCTAATTCAGGAGGTATAGGTTCAATCCCTGGTCAAGGAGCTAAGATCCCACATGCCTCATGGCCGAAGGACCAAGACATAAAACAGAAATAATATTGTAACAAATTTAATAGAGACTTTAAGAATGATCCACACTAAAAACAAATCTTTAAAACGATTGAGAAGTACTTATTCTACTCAGTGTTCAAGACTAAGTCTTGGCCCCCAAGTAGCTCCTGCTCATTGAGAGCGCTAGACAGACAAACCCAGTGTTGTGGGCAGGATGTATAAATGGAGAGGACACTGGTGGTTCCTCACTGGAGAGGGCTTTGGGCATGATCAGTTCAGAGCGGGATTGTGTTCACTGACCCTGTCATGGACAGGCAGGTTTTCTAATATGCGCCTAAAAACCCAGGTTCTGCATCCAGAGGCGAAACAGCGCAGTGATTTAGCAGAGGGAGTGAAATGTTTTGAATGCAGTGAAAGTGAAAGTTGCTCAGTCGTGTCTGACTCTTTGCCACCCCATGGACTATACAGTCCATGGAATTCTCCAGACCAGAATACTGGAGTGGATAGCCTTTCCCTTCTCCAGGGGATCTTCCCAACCCAAGGATCTAACCCAGGTCTCCCATATTGCAGGTGGATTTTTCACCATCTAAGCCACAAGGGAAGCCCAAGAATACAGAGTGGGTAGCCTATCCCTTCTCCAGCAGATCTTCTCAACCCAGGAATAGAACCAGGGTCTCCTGCATTGCAGGCAGATTCTTTTACCAACTGAGCCATCAGGGTAGCCCTTGAATGCAGTAGAGGAGAATGAAGAAGAATCGGGTATACACGCAATTCTTTTCTGCCACGCCCTTCTGGATTTTTGTGTCATGGTAACAGGAGAATGTTCCTGGCTGATTTGGGAGTCTGTGTTTTTCAGAGAAGGCAGTCAGGCTAAGATGATAAAAATGAGATTTGCTAACAATGATCATAGCACTCTTTCATGACTCTCATCGGATCAGGTGCTTGCCCCAGGCTGCACCTTACAGCCACCTGGGAAATTTGGGAAACTCCAACCACAGCTGACATTTTGCAGCTGTGACAGAATGCAGGCACCAGTAGTGCTGAACTCCCCAGGTGAGTGCAGTGTGTGGCTGGAGCTGAGAACATTCAGTGATTCACTGATCACAGAGCTCAGAATGCCGGGTAGCTGAAAGATCTAGAAAATGGATTAAATAGGACTGTCCTTAAACATGTATTTGTTAGACCAGGAGCAAGGAAGACCATTTAGAGCAGTAATTTTAAAATGTCTAGTGCTTTCTTTTAGCTTATCTGTTCCACCAACAGGAATGCCTGAGTTTCCCAAATGTACTCTAATTTCAGTGAAGTACTGAAATTAAATAAAATTTTTTTGATCAAAGAAAAAAAAAAATAAGGCCTGAAACTCCCATTTGAAATGGAAACATCACCAGAAAAAGAATACTGAATTTAAAAATAACTAAGTTAAGCCAAGATATAATACTCTTCAAATATATCTCCAGCACCCTAATAACATTTTTTAATCAGTCATACTATTTGAACATTAAACTAGGAGAGATTACAGAGAAAAAAAAAAACTTATTTAAAGTAATTTTTTAAAAGCTAAGCCATGAATCATACTTTTCTAAGTTTTCTAATTCACAGTGGACCAGTTATCCATGTGAACCAGTTGCCTTAATTATCATAGTTATCGTTATTGTTCCTATGATATAAAGCATGCACAGTGGCATCTCTGTTAAGAATGCTCAGGGGTGATATCTAAAATGTCTGACCTTGAGAACAGGGTGGTTCTGATGCCCCTCCACATCCAGGATGGGTATTGCCTGGGCACTTGGGCAGGCTTTTCCTGGGGCTGCCGCCCTGCCTAGGAAAGGGTGGGATTAACAACGCCCAGAGGTAATGAGCTTTCTTGGTTCAGTAAAACATGATCACCTTGCTGCCTGTATATTCTGAATTTTGCTTTATTGTATTTTTTTTTAAAGATTTATCCACCACCCCAATTGCCAAGAGACTATCGACCAGTGCATTATTTCAGACCTGTGGTGGCTGCAACCTCAGAGAACTCCCACTTACTTCAGGTATTATCAGAGTCAGCCGGGAAGCCAACAAATGACCCAGGTACACAGAGTAGGCACCAGCTGAATGCCTGCAAGCGGGGAGAGTTGCTAGGAGAGACGCCTATTCAAGGTATGTGCCACAGAGAAAGTTAAAATCATGATGTTTATAATAACCTGAGCTACCCAAAGCAAAACGGAAAGTCCTTTTTCCACTAAAGCTCTTACGTAATTTTGTATTCCCAGGCTGTGGGAGTAAAAATTGTTGATTATGAATGGTGTACTTAACTGTACACAGCCTCTGCTTAGTACTTGCTGTTTCATCATCAGTTTGAGTTGTCATTAAAATTCGAAGCCGTGTCTCAAGTGCAGCAGTTTCCAGACTTTTGGTAGTTGTCCAAGAATGAGGTGCAGACCAGGGCCATGTGTGTCTTCATTTTTTCTGCACAGCCTGGGAACATATGGTTTCTTTTCCTCAGGGGAAAAGGGTACTGTGGGTCTGTACCTGAAAGCCTGAGAGGAGTGAGTGTGTCTGAAAGGGTGAATAGATATGGAGAATCTGATTGTAGGCTGGAGCCCAAAGACCCCCTGAGAAATGGACTTGGACTTGATTTGGGAGCCTCAAATACAGTAGACCAAATGAGAATTCTTGGTTCCGCACTTCCTTCTCCAAAGTTGCTCTTTCAGCCTTCCCCTTCTCAGTCAGTGGTACCACCAGTGGCCCCCTGCCCGGCCTAGAACACGGGAACCCTAATTCTCAGCACCTTTCTTCCCCTGCCTCCCCTGCCCTACCCAGGCCCTCAGCAAGTCCTCTCAGTCTGCGTCACCGGGCGTGGGGACACCGTCCACTTCTCTGCATTCCCAATGCTGCCACCCTGGTCTCTGTGCCCACCTTCTCTCATCTGGATCACTGCAGCAGCCTCCTTAGTTCCTTTCAACAGCTGCCAAACTACATGACTCCCCTCCTACTCCCCTGAAATCCTCCCCTACTGCTCTCGGGGCCTGTGGACCCCACCCTGCCTGCCTTTCAGGCCACAGCCTCCTCCACTCTCCCTGAACCCAGCTGCGGTCCAGCCTTGTGATCCCCGCTCTTGCCCTCTGAACCTGCCACCGTGATGTGCCTCCGGGCCTTCACTTTGCCTCTGCCTCTCTTTTCTCTCCTGTTTTGGCTGTTTATTTATTTTTTTGCTTTGCTGTGAGGCTTGCAGGATCTTAGTTCTCCGACCACAGATTGAAGCCAGGCCCTCGGCAGTGAAAGTGCAGAGCCCTAACTGCTCGACCACCAGGGAATTCCCAGCTCCTTCTTTTTACTAGAACTTATCTCAGATATTATGTTTTTCGAGAGACTTTCCAGGCTTTCCCTGCCCACTGTTTGTTAATTATCTCTCTCTCTGCCCCTACGACCAGTCCTCTCATCTAGGTCACTCCGTTTTTATTTTTCCCCCCATAGTCCTCCTCTCGTGGCAGTCCTCTGGTGTTGATTCTTGCTTCTTAAGGGTCCGTCTCCCTCACTAGTGAGAGCAGGACCTCGTATGTGTTGTTCTCCCAGCTCCAGGCCCAGCATGGAGTATGCTCAGTGGGCATTTGTGACACTAGTGCCTGACGGGTAACTGTGCTCTGAGCCGGGCTTTCACTAACGGAGGCCCGGAGACTGCAGTGTCAGGCCCCTCTCTCTGGGAGTACCCACTGGCCTGATAAACATGGAAGTATTGGCCCCCACTTTTGCCAAGTGTAAAATGGAGGTGTCGTTATTTTATTCCTGTCTAGCCCACAGGGACAGTATGAGTACAGATCACACTGCATGTGAAATACTCCCCTCCAATTACATAAATTTGTGATACTGAAAATGTATATATGTAGTGGAATGTGAATATAGATGTCTTAACAGCATATTTAATCTCTTGCTCTTTTTGTTTCTTTGTAGGGGCACCCACTTCAGTGTTAGAATTTCTGTCCCAAAAAGATAAAGAGAGACTTAAAGAAGTGAAGCAGGCAACTGACCTTAAAGCCGCTCAGCTCAGGGCCAGGAGCCTGGCCCAGAGTGCCTCAGGCAGCAGACCGCAGCCCTTGTCTCCAGACGTCGGACACTGCTCGTGGCACATGGCTTTGAGTGGAGGGATGGCCACCACAAGAACCAGCAACTTCAAACCTTTTGCTAAAGATCCAGAAAAGCAAAAACGATATGAAGAATTTTTAGTGAATATGAAACGGGGTCAGAAAGGTGGGTGCTAGGCCGGGGCCTCCCACATGTCACCATGGGGAGTGTTTTTACTGTTCTGACCCGAGGCCTAGATTCAGAACTGAGTATCCTGCTCTGGCAGTTTTACTTTGCCCTGCTGTGAACACTGTAAAGATTCAAGGCCCTGGCTCTTGACCTAAGAAAGCAAGAACAATTAGCCTGTGTTTCTCTGTATCTCGGGTCCCAAAGATAGCTGTTTAAATAGAGAGCGTGCCTTGGCTAATGCTAAATTACAGACCATTTTCTGTTTGCAAATGTTTGACTTCTGTGTGAGGGTTGTACTTCCTGCCAAGAGAACAAGGTTGTTTCCCACTCTGTCTTAAGATCCTAACCATGTAGCTCTAAATCATAGTCTAAAGTTTGACTTAAAGAGACAGTTGGCTGTTGAACCCTTGCATGGGAAGAAAGTCACTCTGTGATCTATGAAGTAAATATGGCAAGGCTGAGGCACGAGCTTGCTCACATACGCAGAAGTCCTGCGAGAGCTTGTCCTCAAATTAGAGGGGTCGGTTTTTCAAAGCATGTCCTTGTGTACTGTGCCAAGATTTTATATCCCTGATGTTTTCTTCTTGAATTAAAAAAAAAAAATGTTAGAGAAAGAAGTGTTTTCTGCTCAAACTTTGGAATATAGTATACAGATGAATTTTCACTGTCTGGTACTAGAAATAAGTTGCTGGCTTTGAAAACTGAATCAAGCATTAGTCTCCCAATATTTTTCTCTGTTATGTGCAGGAGGCAGAATTCAACAAAAGCATCATTTTGGGGGGTTAATAAAACATTTACTTAACAAATTATTTTATTATCAAACTGTTCACCATGGTAGACTATTGGTGCTTCGGATAAAAACATCATTTTGAGGAAGGGAGCACAATTACCCACCAAGTACCCCAGTGCTGTGCTCTTCAGAACCAGGCTAACGATTTGTGTTTCCTCTGATGAACTCTACAGTGGTGCGCACAACTTGTTCTCCTATAAGTTGCCCGTGTTTTCCTAGGAGTGAAGCAGTTCCTTGTTCTCCCCCATAGATGCTCTGGAACGTTGTCTGGATCCCGGTATGACAGAGTGGGAGCGAGGCCGAGAGCGGGACGAGTTTGCCCGGGCAGCCCTGCTCTATGCGTCTTCCCATTCGACGTTGTCCTCCCGGTTCACTCACGCCAAGGAGGAGGACGATTCTGATCAGGTGGAAGTTCCTCGGGACCAAGAGGTCTGTTGCCACTATTCCCTACGTGGTGAATTTTTTTTTTTTTAATTCTTTTAAATTATTTATTTATTTACTTAATTTATTTATTTGGGGGCCTCAGATCTTAGTTGCAGCACACGGGCTCTCTAGCTGTGGCTCGTGGGCCTTGTTGCTCCACAGTATGTGGGATCTTAGTTCCCTAACCAGGGATTAAACCCACGTCCCCGGCATTGCAAGGCGGACTCTGAACCACTGGACCAGCAGGGAAGTACCTCCTACAATGCTGAATTTTTTAAATGAAAACACTGTGTAGGTGTAGCCAGATACATTAAATCTTTTGGTGAAAAGCATCAAAATATACATGGCAGTATAGAATAAGAGATAGGTTTGTTCTTTTAACTTCTAGTGTACTTTAGCAGATATATAGCATAAGCTGTTTTGAAATTTTGGGAGATTGTTTGGAGACTCATAGATGGGGAAGCAGGCCAGCTGTGTGGCCACTTGATGAAACAGATGCCTGTCTTTTCCCAGAATGATGTCAGTGACAAGCAGTCGGCTGTGAAGATGAAGATGTTTGGGAAGCTTACCCGAGACACATTTGAGTGGCACCCTGACAAGCTTCTGTGTAAGAGGTTTAATGTCCCTGACCCTTATCCAGAGTAAGTTTGATAAACCTGCCTTTATGTCAGTACTTACGCCCCTGTGTTAAAGCTTACCTTCCCCCTACATACGCATTTAAATTTCCCTTTTCTAGGTGAACTTACTTGTAAGTACTTGGAACTGCAGACTTTGCAGATTTAACTTGTTTTAATTTGTTGCTAAAAAAATAAGCAGACCTCCATTTAGCAAACTCTGTTCTGTACTGAAGATAGAGACTCAGATATGTCAAGTTACAAAAACAAAATGCCTGTCTAATTTGTCACCTTTTTAATCCTGCACATAGAGTTTACATTTAAAGTGAAACTTATGTTTTCTGATTTGTTCCATGAATTCAACAACTTATCTGATTGTAAACATGGCAAGAAAGCATATCCAGTTGAATCAGAGATTTTGTCAGAAAATTTAGGCATATTTTTAGCAATGGAACTTTTTTTTCCCATGGATATCTCTTGTCAGAGTTAAATTCTGGCTCTTCCTATCATAAGAAAAACTCCTGACTCCTAAAGTCAGATATTCCAAATTCTAAAATTGCTTTGAGAAGCAAAAACATCTTAAGGGATCTTTTCAGTCAAGTAGAAGGGCTGCTGGTGAAAAACAGGAGACGAGCAGCTTCACAGGAATTTGATTTTATCCTTGCAGTTGTTATTAAAATTATATATATGTTTCCTTTTCAACCCCCAGTTCAACTTTAGTTGGCTTACCGAGAGTGAAACGTGACAAATACTCAGTCTTCAACTTTCTGACGATCCCTGAGACAGCTTCCTCACCTGTGACGCGAGCATCAAGTGAAAAAGTCCCACAGCACCGAGGTTCCGACAGTGAGTAGGGCTTCCCCAGGTCCATGTGCTGACTGTGGCCTCAGCCCCTACCCTGTTGGGAAGACAGAAGTAAAGGGTACAAGCAGTTCAACTACCCATCTAACCCGTAGGGTAGAAGCCGTGCAAACCCTCCTGTTAAAAGGATTGTTTATGTGAGTACATCAGGTCATGCTGACATGGTCCAGGTGTACACCATTTGTGACTGGGGCTCTGCTTCAGCGTCTGCCACATTCCTACCACCTCTCACAGTGCTTGGACCATAAAGGCTCACTGATGTTCTTGAATGAATTAAAGAACCATAAGTACAGCTTGCCTTTTGCTTGCTAATTCTGACATTAGGTCTGTGTCCTACCTTTCAGAATCAAGAAAACCATCCAGATGGGATACTTCTAAAGAAGAAAAGAAAGAAGATTCCATTAGTGAATTTTTAAGTTTGGCTAGATCAAAAGTTGGTCCAGCTAAACCAGAGCCCAGTCCATTAGTAAACAAAGAGGAAGAGTGTGCAACGGAATCAGTCTCGAATAAGGTATTCAGGGCTTTCAAGCTCTCTTTGCCAGACTGACTGTGGCTTTTGCCTTTCCCAGTGGTGATGCTTTGCTGTTATTCAATAGCAGTGGTAAGCAAGCTTTTGCTGTGAAAGGCCAGATATTAAATATTTTAGGCTTTGTGAGCCATACAGTACCATAGCTATTCACCTTTGCTGGTGAGTGAAAAAGAAACCAAAGGCAATATGGAAAAAAAAAATGAGTTCATCTGTGTTCCAGGAAAACTTTACAAAAATAGGCAGTGGGTTCCTTTGGCCTATGGGCTGTAGTTTGTCTACGTCTGCCCTGCAGTTCAACAATTTCAGACATAGCCTTAATCATCTGAGGAGACGTTATGAACATCTCTACCTGGAATGCCTTTCACTGAATGTCAGACACTGAAACAAAACTCGGTGTATTATATAGAAAATATTATTTTTTTCAAGTAATAAGTTTCCCTTTTATGGAGACTATAGAGAAAATATTCATTGGGTTTTTAAAAAATTATTGCTGTGGAAATTCCCGGGCAATCCAGTGGTTAGGACTCCACACCGTCATTGTCAGGGCTCAGGTTCAATCCTTGGTCAGAGAACTAAGATCACACAAGCCGTGAGGTGTGGCCCCCCACAAAAAAAAAAAAAAAAAGACTGCTTTAATAGTTAAAAGTTGAGCTTAATAAAAAGTTGGTTTTATTTCTAATAGCCTCATTAAAATTATTGTGTTTTTAACATACCTTAAACTTGACCATTTAAAAAAACATACAGTTCAGTGAGGTTTGCACATACATAAGTTCATGGAACCAGCACCGTAATCAGGATGCAGAGAGAGACCATCACCTCAAACTTTCCCTCATGAGGTCTCTTTGTGGCCATACCCTCCCATCACCCTAAACCCGTGTCAACTGTTGCTCTCAACTCTGTCTCCATAGTTTTGTTCCTTGGAGGATGTTATATAAATGGAATCAGGCAATATAAATAGCCTTTTGAGACTGGCTTCTTTCACTTAGTGTCACGCCTTTGAGATTCCTCAGTACTGGGTATGTACCCTTTTTGTTGCTTAATATTTCATTGAATGGATATACCACAGCTTCTTGGTCCATTCACTCTTTGAGGACATATAGTTGTTTCCAGCTTTTGGTTATCATAACTAAAGCTGCTGTGAATATTCATGTGTGGATTTGTGTGTGAACGTAAGTTTACGCTTCTCTAGGGTAAATACCTAATTGTGGGATTGGTGGGAAATATATACATACAGATGTAACTGTAAGAAATTGCCATACTGTATTCCCAAGTGCTTGTTTCCTGTATTTTGAAACTTTTCTTGTTAGGTACATACACACCAAGGATTGTTTTATATAAGGGTATTATGTTTTTATTGGACACTCTGTGAGGCATGCAGGATCAATTCCCAACCAGGGATTGAAACCAGGCCCTTCCTTGACAGTGAGCCTGCAGAGTCCTAACCACTGGACTGCCAGGGAATTCCCAGGATTGTTATATTTTTTGGTGAATTGACCTTTTCATCATGTGATATTACTCTTTAACATTACATTTAAAGTGGGTTTTTAATAAACAGTGTGTCATTGTTATTAGGTCTTTTATTTTTAAATATATTTTGATAATCTGTGTGTTTTAATCTTTGTATGTTTTAACCATTTGCATTTAATGTTATTTGTAGATATAATTGGGTTTTGGTTTGTAATTTTAGTATTTGTATTCTGTTCCCACTCTTTCATTCCTGTGTTTCTCCTTTACTATTTTCTTTCATATTACTTTAATAATCTTTAGTATTCCATTTTAATTTGTCTAATTTTTTACTCTGTTTTTTCAGTGATCGCCCTAGGAGTTACAATGCACATACTTAACCTTTTCACCATGTACTTAGAATTGATATTTTATCCCTTTGGGTGGAATGTGCAATCCCTTTACCCTTCCTGCTTTATGTTGTTGTCTTATATGCTACCTATTAATATATATATTCTCTAAAAACTTCAGCAGACAATATTTAAATTGTTGCTTTCCATCGTTATACATATTTTAGAGAACTGCTGAGCAGATAATATGTTTGATCTACTTGGATATTACCATTTCTGTTCCTGAAGTTCCGAGTTTCCCTCTTATCATTTCCTTCCTTCCTTCCTTTAGCATTTCTTTCAGAGCAGTTCCAACAACTAATTCTCTTCATTTTCCTTCATCTGAGAATATCCTGTATTTCATCTTCATTCCCAAAGGTATTTTTGCTGGATGTAGAATTCTGGGTCAACAGTTCTTTTCTTTCAGTTTTTTTAAAATATTCTACCACCTCCTTCTGGCCTCGGGGTTCCTGATGAGAAACCTGCAGCCATTCACATTGTTGTTCCTCTCCTTGTAATGATGTGATTTTTTCCTCTGACTCCTCTTAAGATTTTCACTTTGTCTTCGATTTTGGCTGTTTGATAACGATGTATCTGAAAATCTGAGTGTGAACTTCTTTGAGATTATTTTGTTTGGGGTTTGCTGAGTTTCTTGAATCTTTGTGTTTGACCAAATTTGGGACATTTTTAGCCATTATTTTCTTCAAATATTTTTCTTTTATAAAAATTATTTTTTGCCACACAGAGTGGCTTATGAGATCTTAGTTTCCTGATTGGTGATGGAACCCAAGTCCTCAGCGGTGAAACTGCAGAATCCTAACCGCTGAACCACCAGGGAATTCCCCCAGATACATTTTTCTGCATACATTCTCACGCTTCTCTTGAGACTGTGATGACATTAAATGAATTTGTACTATAGGTCTCTGAGCCTCTGTTCTGTTTTTCAATCTTTTTTTCCCCTGTTTACATCAGATAATTTCTCTTGATTTGTCTTTAAGTTCACTGAGTCTTTTCTCTGCCATTTCCATTCTGCTATTGAGTGCATCCAGTGAATTTTTAACTTGGGTTATTGTATTTATATCTTTTATTTATTTGCTAAGACTTTTGAAAAATCTTTCCATTTGTTTGTCTTTATTCTTGAAGCATGGTTATAATAGCTGCTTTAAAATCTATCTTCTAATTCCAACATTTTTGTCATTTGAGGTTGGCGTCTGTTGATTATCTTTTGCAAGCTGAGATTTTCTTGTTTGTTTGTGTACCAAGTAAGTTTTGTCTCTGGCCATACCACCCTGAATGCACCTGATCCCATCTGATCTTAGAAGCTAAGCAGGGATCTGCTTAGTACTTGGATGAGGCTCTGCTCTGGCCCCGACCGCGCACACGCTCCTGGTGTGGTGGTCCGCTTACCTGTACTGCAGACCCCTCCCGCCCAGCTGAGGACTGGCAGCTCGTGGAGCGCCTCCGTGGGTGCTATAGCTATAGGCTTTTTGGGCTTCCCTGGTGGCTCAGATGATGAAGAATCTGCCTGTCATTTAGGAGAGCCGGGTTCGTTCCCTGAGTTGGAAAGATCCTCTGGAGAAAGGAATGGCTACCCACTCCAGGATTCTTGCCTGGAGAACTCCATGAACAGAGGAGCCTGGCAGGCTACAGTCCATGGGGTCGTAAAGAGTTAGACGTTAACTTAGCGACTAACACTTTCCCTATTCAGGGATGGATTGCATTCTGGATACTTTGAATATTAATGTTATGAGATTCTGGGTCTTGTTTAAATTCTAAGGAGAATCTCAGTGTTTTGTATTGTTTTGTTTTGCTTAAGTGGACAATGGACCTAATTAGGTTCAGGCTACAAGTTCTAACCCATCTTGGTTGAAATGCTCTTCAAGTTTTCAAAGCCTTTATAGTACTCTTCAGATCTTTCCTGTATGTGCTGTTCCTCATGGCTGGTAGTTAATCTCATAGTTCTGTTATCAAAGGCTATGGTGTGCTGTTCAAAATCAGATCCCTGAGCTCAGAGGTGAGGCAGAAAGAAACTCATTAACCCTGGATCACCTTATCCAGCTCCTCCTCTTCCTGATATTGCTGACATGCCCTTTAAGTCCTCCAGTTAGAAAGTTGGGGCTTTTGCTTCCTTGCTCTGCCTTGCACTTCCCGTGACTTTTTCTGTCTGGAGTCAAGTGGCAGGAGGGCAGGCCGGGGAACACAGGAGTGACATTCACTCCAGACTGTTGGAGCCACAGCTCCTGTGGCCAGAAAAAATGGTCCCCTCCTGCTGAGCCCAGCAGCAGCCATCCCCCATGCCACCGTGGATTTGGAACCATGCTTTTTGGGGTCTGATGGTATAAAACCCAGGGGTTCTGGCTCTGTGATACGGTCAATGGGTTAGAAAGCCTTCTAGATTTTCTCAGATCATGTTGCAATAGTATTTAGATAATTTTGGCTGAAATGTCTTGGTTCTTGCTTTTTTTAGTTATTAGCTTGTGACCCTAGGAGGGTCTCTTCCCCTTGCTGAGTTACTTAATTTCTTTCCCTGAGTCACCACAATTGTGAATGTGCACACTTTTGGTGGAAGGTGGGGGTGGTGGTGGTTAGGGAGCTTTGTAGATGTAGTTGTTGTGTGTTTGGTGTATGTTGTTATTGTTTAATTTCAGTTCAGCTCCTATTATATTCTGGAAAAAATATAAACAAAACAATCATCTGAGGCTATCTAAGTGTGGGATGTCTTATATACTCACGTACATTTAATAATGTGCATATTTGCTTGGTTGCTCAATCGTGTTCGACTCTTTGCGACCCCGTGGACTGTACCCCACCAGGCTCCTCTGTCCATGGCATTTTCCAGGCAAGAACCCTGGAGTGGGTTGCCATTTCCTACCCCAAGGGACATTTAATAATACAGACACTATTAAAGGTCGGGACTGTCTGCAAGCACTGTCATTCAGTAATGGTCCATGCATGTGACTTTGGTGTTTGTGGTTTGTCATAAAAATATCAAATACATGACTTTTGTAGGCAATTGTGGCTATGATTTCCTGTGCTTCACTGTTAGCCTCTCTCCTGACATTTTTATAACTTTGAAAAGTTTGAAACAATCTTAAAAGTTTAGATACAGTGTAGATAATTTTTTTTTCTTGAACCACTTGAGTATAAATTGCCAGCCGGATACCCCGTCAACACCCACATTTTCTTTTAAAGAAGGGCATCCTCTTTTTATGTATTTATTTGGCCTCATCAGGCATTAGTTGCAGCTCACAGGATCTGTGTTTCAGCATCATGTGGGATCTTTCATCGCAGTGCACGGACTCTCTCTACTTGTGGCTCTCAGGCTTAATTGCCCGGCAGAATGTGGGATCTTAGTTCCCCGACCAGGGATCAAATCCTTGTCCCCTGTATTTCAAGGATTCTTAACCACTGGACCACCGGGGAAGTCCCAAGAAGGGCGTTCTCTTATACAACCATGGAACATCCATCACCATCAGCAAGTCAACATTGAGGCATTACTATTGCTCAGTGCTCCAACCCGTTTGAGATCCACTAGCTGTCCCTCATAGCCAGAGTGCAGCGCAGCATCACTGTTGCATTGAGCTGCCACAACTCTTTAGCCTCCTTCAGTCTTGGAACAGTTCCTCAGTCTTTCCTTGACTCTCATGATCTCGATACTTTTGAAGATGATGGGCCAGTGGTTTGTAGAACAGTCCTCAGTTTAGGCTCATCTGGCCTTTACTTAGGATTAGATCCGCGCCTGCATTTTTGGCAGGAACACTTCAGAAGGGGTGCTGCTGTGGTCCCAGTGTGTCCTGCCAAAATGGCACATGGCGTTGATTTGTCCTGTTGCTGATTCTCCCTTTGATTACTCAAGTAAGGTGGTATCTACCAGACCTCTCCACTAGGAAGTTAGTCTTTTCCCTTTTGTAGTTAAGTACATTTATTTATTTATTATTTTACTTTGTTTTTAATACAAATTGAAGAGCTCTGAAATATATAAACACCCTGTCCCTCATCAAATTATTTCTATCACTGTGGGCCCATGGTTTCCTATTTTATCCAAAGGGATAATTGAGTACTGTCATTTTTTTGACCACACTGTGTGGCATGTGGGATCTTAGTTCCCTGATCGGGGATTGAACCCATGCTTCCTGCAGGGGAAGCGTGGAGTCTTAACCACTGGACTGCCAGGGAAGTCCCAACTTATTTTAAAGCCCCAGCTCTCCTGGTTTGGTTAGTGGAAGCCCATTCCGTTTGGCTCCTGTGTGCCGTTGGTACATCCCTCTTACGCTATGAGCGTGTCCTCACTTTCTCGGCACAGTTAGATGCTCTAAGCTCTTTTTTTAATATCTCAGCCCCAATTCTAGAGTCAGTCCTTACTCCAAGGTGCCCTGGTTATTTTTAGTGGACAACGATATCCTTAATTTTTTCCTATGGGAAAGGATTTTTACACTGTCACAAACTCCATCGTGTATTGGTTTTCTTCACATATTTATAACTCTGCTTCAGAAATGGGAGGTGGTGTGGGATATGGGAGGGGCTACTGGCCGAGAGTGAGAGCTCCACCAGGTAGAGTCCAGGCCCACCCGGGGCGTGTGGCATGTGTGTGTATGTATAGCACATGTGCGTCTTTGACAGAGCCTCTTGTCGTTCCTGACCTACATTCTTCAGTGGTAAAACGGAAGGACTGAAGTGGATTCTGATCTCAGCCACTCTTGTGGCTGCTGTTTACACTTAGCAGTTTAGATCACCCCATGTCTGTCTGGTGATAAGCTGACCATCTGTTGGGATGTGGGAACCATGCCTTCTTCATACCTTTGTCCCTGTTTATAGGATGGAGTATGTACAAAGTCACTAGCCTGACCCCCCATCCTGGGGCTAATTGCAGAGGGGAGCTCCAGGACCACTTTGTCAGTGTGTTCCTCCCACTCTCCGCATTGTGTGGTTGTTCAGTCACTCAGTCATGTCCAATTCTTGGCGACCCCACGGACTGCAACAGGCCAGACTTCCCTGTCCCTCACTATCTCTTGGAGTTTGCTCAGACTTGTCCATTGAGTCAGTGATGCCATCCAACCATCTTATCCTCTGTCGTCCCCTTCTCCTCCAGCCCTCAGTCTTTCCCAGCATCAGGGTCTTTTTCTAATGAATTGGCTCTTCGAATCAGGTGACCAAAGTATTGAAGCTTCAGCCTCAACATCAGTCCTTCCAATGAATATTCAGGGTTGATTTCCTTTAGGATTTACTGGTTTGATTTTGCTATCCAAATGTGGAGGTCCCCAGTTTTCAGCACCTTTTAATGAGTACACTGTCTTCATTACCTTTCATGTTTGGACCTCTAAAGGCTCAGATAGACTTTTTTTTAAATTTATTGATTGATTTATTTTTGGCTGTGCTGGGTCTTCGTTGCTGTACGACGCCTTTCTCTAGTGGCAGCAGCAGGGGCTACTACTTGTTGCCCAAGCTTCTTACTGGTGGCTTCTCTTGTTGGGCAGCATGGGCTCTGGGGCACGTGGGCTTAGTAGTTGTGGCTCACGGACTTACTTGTTCCTCAGCATGTGGGATCTTCCCAGACCAGGGATCGAACCGGTGTCTGTTGCATTGCAAGGTGGATTCCTAACCACTGGACCACCATAGAAGCCTCAGATAGACTTTAGGAACCGGGACAGAGGTGCTGTGCTAGTCCCTGCTGCCTTTTTCTGGGTCCCTTGCAGTTCTGATTAATGACCTATTTCCATGAGAGGTTTCAGCTGCTTCTACCAGTCAGCGTGGTCTGCAGGTATTGATTGAATCAGAAAAATACCACAAAATGATAATATGTGAGTGATCATTGTTTAGTTAGCAAATGTGTGGATATGGAGGCCCACACACCTGAGGATAAACATAAGTGCCTGTGCGTGTGCATCTGCCGTGTTCTAGAATGTGTAGCTCTTTTCATCCTTGCCTCTTGACCTCTGATTCTTATTTCACTGTTAATACAGGTAGTGAACAAAGATGTGGATTCACAGACTGAAGGAGAGGGTAGCCGCCCATCCATGGACTTATTCAAAGCCATCTTTGCCAGCTCCTCTGATGAGAAGTCTTCGTCCTCTGAGGATGAGGAAGGTGACAGTGAGGATGATCAGGAGGGTACCAGGGAAGCTGACTCCAAAAGTTCCCAAGAGACTGACTTGGCTGGAGCATCATCTGTGGCACAAGGTATGTCAGATATTTCAGACTTTGGAATCTGAAAAAGAAAACATTGGTGTCTGTAGAGAGGCTGCTTCTTCATTTGGTATCAATTTTTAACCAAGATAATTTGCAACTGATGATTAAGTTTTTAAGTTTCGTGTTTTTTTAAATTAAAACAAGTTTTTTTTAAGTATAGTTAATTTACAATGTTATGTTTCAGGTATATGACATAGTGATTCAAAAGTTTTATAGATTATACTCCATTTAAAAGTGTTCTAAAATTTTGGCTCTGTTCCCTGTGCTGTACAACATATCCTTGTAGCTTTTTTGCTGGTGGTGGTGTTGTACCCTGCAGCTCACTGGATCTTAGTTCCCTGACCAAGGACCAAACCTGCACTCTCGGCAGTAAAAGCGCAGAGTTCTAACCAGTGGGTTGCCACGGAATACCCGGTAGCTTACTTATTTTATACGTAGTAGTTTGTGTCACTGAATCCGCTACCCTTCTCTTGCCCCTCTCTCCTTATCTCTCCCCACTGGTAAACACTAGACTGTTTTCTGCGTCTGTGAGTGTGTTTCTGTTCTGTTATGTTCATTCACTCGTTTTATTTTTTTATCCTCCCATGTAAGTGATAATGTGCTGGGTTTGTCTTTCTCTAAATTATTTCACTATGCATAATATCTTCCAGCTCCATCCATGTTGTTGCAAATGGCAAAATTGCCTTTTTTTATGGCTGAATAATATTCCTGTGTATGTGTGTGTGTGTGTGTAGATACATCTTTTCAACATAGAGTAGTTGTTTTTTTTTCTGGAAATATACTCAGGAGTGGGATTGCTGGATCATATGATAGTTCTATTTAGTTTTTTGAGGACTCTCTGTATTACTTTTCACAGCGGCTGCACCAGTGTATACTCCTACCAGCAATGTACAAGAATTCTTTGCTTTGCATCCTCACCAACATTTGTTATTTGTGGTCTTTTTGATGATAGGCATTCTGACAAGTGTAAGGTGATATCTTGTGTTTTTGTTTTGTTTTGTTTTCATCATGTTCTTATTTGCATTCCTCTGCTGATTAGTGATGTTGAACATCTTTTCATGTGCCTGTTGGCCATCTGTATGACTTCTTTGAAAAATATCTCTTCAGGTCTTGTGCCCATTTTTTAATTGGGTTGTTTACTTTAAAAATTTTTTTGATGTTGAGTTGTATGAGCTGTTTAAATATTTTGGATATTAACCCTTTATCAGTCATGTCATTTGCTAATATTTGTTCCATTCAGTTGTCTTTTCCTTGTGCTGATGGTTTTCTTTGCCATGTAAAAGCTTTTTAGTTTAATTAGGTCTTATTTGTTTATTTTTGCTTCCCTTAGTAGACAGATCCAAAAATATTTGTATGATTTATAGAACGGCAACCCACTCTAGTATTCTTGCCTGAAGAATCCCATGGACAGAGGAGAGCCTGGTGGGCTACAGTCCACGGGGTCACAAAGAGTAAGACATGACATTCATAATCTTTTGCATTTTTAATTGAGATGGAGCAGAGTTCTTTTTTTTTTCCCTCCTCTCTGGCATAAATCTATGGTATATCTTTAGAATGGCTATGTTTGATAATATTGATTTTCCTATGTGTGCTAGTTGAGAAGAATTTAAAAATAGTAAAATTTTCATTAAAAAAAAAACTTCCTTTTTTTCATGTGGTTGACGACAAGATACCAGGATTAGTGGGAAACATTTGGTCATAACATGTACAGGGGTTCTTCTGCTTTCTTCTCTGTAGGGCAGATTGTGTGCTCTGGCTCACCCGTCAGATGGGCGTTGCCTGGCACATAAGTAGCACTTGGTAGGTGGTGTCTGTTCTCATTATAATGAGTCTGACGCTTGGTTAGTAGCCTGTTCTACCTGTTCTGTTTACCCCAGCCAGGGGTTCTGGTATAGGAATGGGGGCCATGTGCAAGGGTGGGAGACTTTTCAGATGCTTGGGTGGATGGACAGAATTTCGCATATCCGTCTTACAGTGTTCTTGCCCTTGTCAGTCTGTGGTGGACGTAGGTATAATTTTTAAGGGCCTTTAACCAAAAAGTTATGTAGAGATATAAGATACTGTTCGTTTGTAGGTGACCGCAAATGTTAGCCTATTTATTTCTTCTGTGAAAAAAAAGGCAACTTATTTTTTAATTACACAATTATATGTTACTTGAAAAGTTTAAAAGTTTAGAAATATAGAAAGCTTAAGTCTCTTGGAATCCCCCTTTCCCAGAGATAACCACCAACACTTCGATACATATTTTTCTAGACTTGCCCCATCTTTCTCTCTTATCTCTGAAAACCAAATTATCTGTTCTTTAAAAATGAGATTATTAATGTGAACATGATAATTTGTTCATATTCAGTTTTTCTGCTCTTTGACAATTTGAGTGATGTGAAGCCTTCCGAGCTGGGACCTAGTCTGGCATCCTGTTTATTTCTGTCTTTATTCTCTTGAGATGGCCCTCCCTCAAGGATGTATTTCAGCCTTTTAGGTCTCAGGTAATGTGAGTGTGTACTACAAGCACCGCCACCACCTCGGTGGTACGGCCACTGGGGCACCTGGTTGCAGGTATCATTGGGTGACCGACATCCCCGCTCAAATGTCCATGAAGTCAGAGGCCGGGCCTGTGTGTTTCCTCTGTGTTCTCAGCGTTTGGCGTGAGCTGGTTAAGTGGGGGTACTGAAGAAAAGCATGTGTTATCTGGTGAAAATAGGCAGTTTTAGACTCAAGTACATTGATGTTTGGCATGTGTATGTAATTAGTACCCTGATGTTTTTCAGCTAGCGAGCCAGCACCCCAGGAGCCTGCACCACTCTTCCCGATTCAGAAGATGCAGATAGATGAAAGAGAGGCGTTTGGCCCACGGCTGCCCCCAGTCTTCTGCCCCAGTGAGTCGAGAGTGCTTTGCATCATCTGTTTGCATGAACACCAGAGTCTCCCCCTAGGATAGAACAACTCTAATCACATCGTTCCACCCACCAACATAATCCAGCACGGGGCCGCCCAAATGTATACGTTTCTTCCTCGCTTATCTGTTCTCAGCCACACTTGAAAATCAGTGCTTCCACCTTGTACCTAAATGATAGTAGTTGCTCTTCAGTCTCAGACACCTTCAGTTTTTTTGAAAAAAACCTTTTTAACAGAAGGGTCCTTAGTATCTCAAATTTTTTCACTTATAGAATTTTTTTTTTTAATTAAAAATCTAGGACACAAAGATGGAACAGAAATTGTAGAGAGAAGGATATTCTGAGACTTTTTTTAAATCCTTTGGCTAATGTAGCAAAAAAATAAATAAATAAAGCTAATCCTTTCAGCAGTAAATACAGCTCATCCTCCTCCCCCAGTGTCTGTTGACGACTTCTGTTCATTGCCAGCTTAAATTGACTTCTCACATTAAAATGTTTATACTGGTTTATCATCTCTTTGAAAGCTGGGTTAACACACATCTGATAATAGGGCCCAGATGTATAAATGACATAAAATTCTCTTACCTACTTTATAGTTTCCTGTAGTGCCCACTTACACATATCGGTTTGGTTAATTAACCCAGCTTTCAAGGAAATGATAGAAAGCAGAGAGGAGTAAAAAGTGTGATGTTTTGAAAAATTGTGGTAATGTATTTCTCATCTCTATAGTTGTTCAGATCTTTAGTTTAAAATACATGTGTCAGTTACCTGAAAGCTAAGTTACTTATGGCTGTTTCCCAGAATGGCCCTTGATATCCTTGTAATAGTTGATAACCTAATTTGGTCTATGAGTTATTTTCCAAAAACTAGCATTAAAAAAAATAGTTTGGGGAGGTCAAATTTGGAAATATCTGACCAAAATATAATACTAGAAAGTTGCAGATATCTGTTAACCTGGTTTGAAAAATAAACTGTATTTGTGAAATCCTTGGAGCTTTTTTTTAGGTAGATAAAAGTTGCTTTAATGTCTTACAGTGTTTCTACTCTAGGTAGTTTTCTGCTGGTTTGATGACTGGAAGTTCATGAAAACAACTCGTTCAGAATTTGGAGATGGAGAATTTGAGCTCATGCAACTTGTTTAGTCATTTTTAATGATCACGTACACTATGTTCTTTTGATGCTAATTTTTTAGTGTTTCCAGTTATAAGACGAACTCCTATGAAATGTGCTTTTGGAAAGGGAGGAGGCTTTCAGAGGGGCTGGCAGTTATGGCTTTGGGGTTCATGTTTATGGTCCTTCTCTGGACCTCTGATCCTCTCTATGTCCCTAAGGGGATAGGGATTCTTGTTTTCCCCTTTTTTTCAGATGGGAAAACAGACTTGGGGAGGTTTAACAACATGTCAAAGATCACAGAGCTGGTGACAGAACCAGATGCAGATTCTGATCCGTCTTTTGAGTTTGCCCAAGGATGTTAAATTACAGAAAGCTTGTAGGCATTCTGGTCTGACTTTATCTTCATCTGGCAGATAAGGCTGTGACCAAATACCCGTTGGATCAAACAGGTCTTAGGTTGAGGTTTCTGGCAGTTTCTAAATATAGAGCTACAGTGTGACACGCTAATCTGCTTGTTTACCAGTGAGGTAGGGCTGGAGTTCTGCCTTAATGGTAAACATTCTATCTGCGTCATTACTGAATTCAGTAATTTAGCCTTTTATTCTCCCATGGTGCCTCTAGTTCATGTCTTTATTACATCTGTGTTTCAGATGCACGTCAAAAACTTGAGGCACCTCTCAAAGAGAAACATAAAAAGAACAAAGAAAAACGCAAGGCCAAGAAAGAGCATAGACGGAAGAAAGAGAAGGTGAGTAAGTTCCAGGTGTGTGGCGTCAGATGCCCCAGCCTCCAGGGGTGACCCAGGAAGCCAGTCAAAGAGGGATGTGGCCACAGGTCTCTCACTGACTTGACTGAATACCAATTCAATGTAACCCTTTGATTTTCAAAAACACTTTGCTTTTCTTTCAGACAGAATATTTTAATTTATTCAGTTGTACTTAAATTTTTTTAAAATTCATGAACATTAAAAAGTAGGAAATAAGGACATTTAATATCTTGGAGTTGGGAATTCCCTGGTGGTCCAGTGGTTAGGACTTCAGCACGTTGACTGCAGGGACCTGGGTTCTATCCCAGAGTAATGGTTGAGTGTTAAGTAATAAAACAGTTAATTACTAACTTTAATAAAGTAATTGTTTAAATAATTAAATAATAATATTTAATATTGATATATAAAAAGAAGGTATTAGTTTGAATATTTCTCAACTACTTTGTCATCACTACAAATAGAGACTTGGGTCTGTAGCTTGTCACTTGAAGTGACAGACCCTTGAAGAACACCATTGAGAGCCCTTACCTCGACATCGGTATCTTCTTTTGCATTATGGTGCAGACGTTTAATTCAGTTAACGTTAGTGCTGGGCTCCCACAGTGGTCTGGGCAGTAGGAGAACTGATTAGAAACAGCTCTACTTTTAGCTCCCAAGAAAGAGGATTCTTGAGCATGGAAGACTGGAGAAGTTCTCCTAGGGTGAAAGGAAAGGAACTGGTGCTGACAGGTTTGAAAACCAAACTCCTTGCTTCTCAACGGCGTATGTACTGTTCTCTAACCTTCTCCCAGGTTTTTCTTTGTGCTTAACCACTGGACCACCAGGGAAGGCCCCTTGGTTTTGTTTTTGAATGACTCCAGCAACCAAATGCCTCATTAGCCTGTAGTTGTGCTGAATAAGGGATGGAAACACCTATTTGTTGTCCTTAAGGTTATTTACTTTTTTTTCAGAAAAAGAAACACCGGAAGCACAAACACAAAGGCAAGCAAAAGAATAAAAAAGCAGAGAAAAGTAGTAGTTCTGAGAGTACAGACAGCAGTGACAGCCAGAGTGAAGAAGGGCCCACAGACCTGTCACCCCAGGAGTTGCTGAGACGGTAGGCAGCTCAGAGGCTGATTGATTTGTGTATTGACTCAGCTTTTTATAAAGTTAACTTTTAATTACATAAGTAATATATAAATATATTATTGTTGTGAAAATTCAAATCTTATAGGTAAAACTGTGGCCAGTTCCCCAAATCTCTCTTCTCTCCACAGTCCCCTCTGTTGTCAGTTGCTTTGTAACTTTGAAGACTTTTTTACACAACTACACACACACACACAGGTACACACACATTTTGTTTCACATTTTTAACATAAATCTAATCCATGAAATTTTCCAGGCAAGAGTACTGGAGTGGGTTGCCATTTCCTTCTCCAGAGGATCTTCCCAACCCAGGGATCGAACCTGGGTCTCCTGTACTGCAGGCAGACGCTTTACCATCTGAGCCACCAGGGAAGCCCTTAGAAGGAAGGAATAAATACCACCAAACTGTTGTTAAAAGTGGCTCTATCCATTTGAATTGTGAAAGTACCTTGTTGTTATATCAGCTACAAGCAGCATGGAGATGTTGCCAGCCTGATGGGTGAAGAATGGCATGTCATCTCTGCATTTCCTGGATCAGTAATGAAGCCGAGTATCTTTTGCTTTGTGTCTCAGTGTTTGCTGTGGGCTCCTTTGTGAATAACGTGCTCCTGAACATTTTACAATGTTCTGTCCTCTGTTAGATTGTTTTTCTGGTTTTTAGGTACTGTTTTACTGATTTTTAGGAATTATTATTTAAAAAATTAAAAACAAATTTTTTTGGCCCACACTGTGAGGCGTGCAGGTCGTATCTTAGTTCCCTGTTCAGTTCAGCTTAGTTCAGTTGCTCAGTCGTGTCCAACTCTTTGCCACCCCATGGACTGCAGCACACCAGGTCTCACCATCCATCACCAACTCCTGGAGTTTACTCAAATTCATGTCCATTGAGTCCGTGATGCCATCCAACCATCTCATCCTCTGTTGTCCCCTTCTCCTCCTGCCTTTAGTCTTTCCCAGCATCAGGGTCTTTTCAAATGAGTCAGTTCTTTGCATCAGGAGTTTCAGCTTCAGCATCAGTCCTTCCAATGAATATTCAGAACTGATTTCCTTTAGGATGGATTGGTTGGATCTCCTTGCAGTCCAAGGGACTCTCAAGAGTCTTCTCCAACACCACAGTTCAAAAGCATCAATTCTTCGGCACTCAGCTTTCTTCACAGTCCAACACTCACATCCGTACATGACCACTGGAAAAACCATAGCCTTGACTAGACGGACCTTTGTTGGCAAAGTAATGTCTCTGCTTTTTAATACGCTGTCAGGTTGGTCATAACTTTTCTTCCAAGGAGTAAGCGTCTTTTAATTTCATGGCTGCAATCACCATCTGGAGTGATTTTGGAGCCCCAAAAAATAAAGTCTGTCACTGTTCTCACTGTTTCCCCATCTATTTCCCATGAAGTGATGGGACCAGATGCCATGATCTTCATTTTCTGAATGTTGAGCTTTAAGCCAACTTTTTCACTCTCCTCTTTCACTTTCATTAAGAGGCTCTTTAGTTCTTCTTCACTTTCTGCCATAAGGGTGGTGTCATCTGCATATCTGAGGTTATTGATATTTCTCCTGGCAATCTTGATTCCAGCTTGTGCTTCTTCCAGCCCAGCATTTCTCATGATGTACTCTGCATATCAGTTAAATAAGCACAGTGACAGTATACAGCCTTGATGTACTCCTTACTCTTTTCCGGATTTGGAACCAGTTTGTTGTTCCATGTCCAGTTCTAACTGTTGCTTCTTGACCTGCATACAGATTTCTCAGGAGGCAGGTCAGGTGGTCTGGTATTAGCAAACCCGTGACCCTTGCAGTGGAAGCAGAGAGTCTTAACCGCTGGACTGCCAGAGAAGTATCCCCCTAACCCTTTTTTTTTTTTAACATTTAAAAATTTATAAAAACTTTTTTAGAAACTAAAAAATAATTCTGGATAGTCATCCTTTGTGTTCTAGAGTGTTACCTGTTATATGACTTTTGTTGAATAGAAGCTTTAATTTTTGGTACACTCAATTTTCCTAGTTTTTTGTTGTTGTTGTTGGTGGTGGTGGTGTGTTCTACATTTTGTCTTTTAAAGGCCTTCCCTAATGTAAGATTTTGTATATGTATGTAGACTGTCCTCATGCTTTTTCAGTTTTGTTTTATTTAGTGTATTTGAGTTGTTTTATTTTCCTTTTTTGTGAACAGAGTAGTATAGGCATCCATCTTAACTTTCTCCAGATAGATGACCAGTTGTAAATATCAGTGAGAGTAAGTAAAAGAGCTGTGATTTAGAAGAACCCCTGAATCCCAGTGGCTCAGCCAGCGAGGCATCAATGGGATTGAGAAAGTTACTCAGGATCCCAGTTTGTTCCACTGTAGCATGTGACCCTCAGAGGAGGAAAATGGATTGGAAGATGGTTCTGGAGGTTGTTACGGCCCTGCCTGCAAGTCCTGGCTTCTCTTCCCTTCCAGCCCATAGCCCAGGGCAGCTCGATGACCCTGCCGTCCACCGCAGGACTGGGTGGGGAAAGTCCAGCTGTGGGCCCAGGATGAAAAGAGACAAAACAGGCTTCTCGTGTGGAGCATGGGCTCCGTAATCATGGTTCCCAGCCTCTAGAGCTCTGGCTAAGCAGTTGTGGTGTACCGGCTTAGTTGCTCCGAGGCACGTGGGATCTTCCTGGACCAGGGGTCGGACTGGTGTCCCCTGCAAGGCAGATCTTAACCACTGGACCACCAAGGAAGCCCGTCCACTCTGTTTTAATCCCTATGGGCTTATAGTTATTTTGCTATCTGGGAAAACAAGTGCCAGCCCCATGTTCTTTTTCATTTATGTCTTCCCAGTAGACAGGACATTCTCATGGTTCAAAAACACAAAGATATGAGCATTTCAGTTTAATCCAGAGCCCCCGGAAGCAGCTGTGCTGCTTCATGTCTCCCTTTTCTCAGGGCACGTGCCAGTGCTGATTTGATGGGCTAGGCACTATGAGGCACCCACATGGGTGTGGGCTCCTTTAATCCCCACACACCCTGTGACTCGTGTCCCCTCAGTTCATAGGCAGGGAAAGCAAGGCCCAGAGAGGCTGTTACCAACCCCTGATATCATCACCCTTGACTGTTTGGGGCCACGTGATGAGTCGTTCCCACAGAGAGGCACTTGCACACATGGAAGCCTCTCGATGCCCATCTGGAAGGTATGGCGGAGTGTGCCGAGCGTAGCAGTCAGAAAACATGGGCTGCTTGCTGATTGGCACCTGAAACTTAACAAAAAGAGGCCAAAAGCTCCAGAATAGTGTATGCAGTTGGTACTGTCATCCTCACTCCTTTGGATTTCCCCGTGTACGCCTGTATGTACATCTTTGCAGAGAAGAGGACTGGAGGGGTTCTTACACTCCTGAGAGCACTTATCACTGAGGCAGGGCCTGGGATGGGGGGAAGGCAGGGGCAGAGGTGTGAAGTGTATTTAAATATTATTCTGGTGGTTATTAAAGGTATAGTTTCCATAGCCGTTCAACCCTAAGCCTCCTAGACTCTCCGCAGAGAGACAGGGGGCCTGTCCATCTTTTGTGCCTCACTCCACTCTGTATTACCTGTCTGCATCTGTCTCCTGCAAGGGACGCTTTTTTTTTTTTCCATTTACTCTTTTGTTAGTTTGGCTACATTGGGTCTTGATTGCAGCAGGCGGGATCTTTTATTGCAGCACATGGACTCTCTAGTTGTGGCACAGGGGCTTCGTTGCTCTGCAGCATGTGGGATCTTAGTTCCTGGACCCAGGGATCGAACCCACATCCCCTGCTTCACAAGGCCGGTTCTTAACCACTGGACCACCAGGGAAGTCCCTCCTGCAAGAAGCATTTTGAGGGTCACAACCATATGGGTCTTACTTGCATCCCTAGCACTTGACTGAGGTCTCACTCTTGTCAAAGGCCCCTGATGCTTTTCTTCAGTGATGGTACGGCCTAGTTCTAGATGGCACTGCAGTCTGCCACCCCACCTCCCCCGTCTCCATCCTCTCCCCAGGAGACACTGATCTGCATCTTGTCCCTCTAAGTTAGCTTTGCCCATTTTAGAATTTCTCAGACCTGGAATCATACAGTGGAGTACCCTCTTTAGTGCACTCACATCATAAGCTCATCGTTCCACGCATTCTCTCTACCTGAATTTACCTAGATCAAGGACTAAACCAGCACTCCAGAAACCCCTGCTCACTATGGTCCCCACCCCTAGCCCCAAAGGCAACCATTCTGGCTTCTGTCATCACTGATTACTCTTGCTTGATTTTGAGATTTATTTAAGGGACCTGTGTACTAGGAGCTCTTGCATCTGGCCTATGGGACTCCTCCATACTGTCTTAGTAACAGCTGGTTCGTCCTCATTGCCATGGAGTATTCCTTAATAGGATACACCACAGAGTATCCTTCTATCCCGTTGTTGGGGGCCTTTGGTGTGCCAGTTTGGGGCTGTAGAGCAAGGATCTAGAGTCAGGGTGACCCAGCTCTGCTTGGTGAGTTAGAGCTGCCATGAACGTTCTTGTGTGCTCAAAGCTAAGTTTAAGACTGGCAGCTCAGGAGCTTTTGGCCCTAGAACAAGCATGGTTTTTTGTTTTTTTAGTTCCTTCCCAAGGGTCATACATGAGATAGGTAAGTGAAACCAGGATTAAAACTTGCTTTTATAAATGGGTCTTAACATGAGAGGCGGAGTGAGTCTCTCTGTGTGTTTTGGGGGGAACAGAATCTTAAGAGTGCAAATTAAATGCTGCTTTCTTTCATGGTGTGGGTCACTCTCTGTATTTTGTGCCACTTTGATTCAGGGAAAGGCCTGGCATTTTCATATTCCTCCCCCACTGAACCATCTAGTTTTTCTATCTGTATCTAACTCTCTCTCTTTTATTTCCTCTTCCAGGCTGAAGCGTCTTCCACTAAGGAGGCAGTAATTGAATTCTGCCCCTGCCTGTCCCAATACCAGATCTCCTTCAGGATGGAAGTTCATTGATCACTCAGTTAATACATTGTACAGATTGTATTTATATGTAAATTCATGCTGTGAAATAAATTTTTTTTTTAAACCTTGACATTTCAAAGCCTGCCTTGGAAGTTTGCTGAAATTGATTTCTATTTTTAACTTCTGTTAGTGTCAGAGAAAGAAATTCAAACTGTACTTTTAATTAAAATGGCGTTTTTCTATTTTCTTCTTGATTTTCATTCCCTGAAACTTTTTACAAAGAAATGAAAAATGAAGGCTTTTCTCTGGTTTTGTGGTAAAGAAAGCTAGGTTCAGATAAGGAGAGTCTGACTTACCTATGGGAGCAGGGAGGTCGCTTTCCCATTCTTGTTGTTTTCCTGGGGGTTGTGGTTCCTTCCCTCCCGTGGCTGGTGCTGGGAGCCAGGAGCCCAGTGGGCGGCACAGCCCCAGGATCCAGGCAGGCGGCCTCAGCCTCTTCAGGAAGAAGCCACCGAAGTATCTAAGGAAGACACTGGGACCAAGTGTGGAAGAGTATGTGCCCACATCCCGGATCACACAAGCTCCAGGTATTTTCACTGTAGCTCTGGGTCCCTGCTCTGAGGCCGTCTCATCTGCCCTGATGAGACTTTGGGAAAAGGAGAGTGCAGGGGACTTCCCCGGAGAAGGTGATGACACCGACTCCAGTACTCTTGCCTGGAAAATCCCATGGACGGAGGAGCCTGGTGGGCTGCAGTCCATGGAGTCGCTACGTGTCAGACACAACTGAGCAACTTCACTTTCACTTTTCACTTTCATGCACTGGAGGAGGAAATAGCAACCCACTCCAGTATTCTTGCCTGGAGAATCCCAGGGACGGGGGAGCCTGGTGGGCTGCCGTCTATGGGGTCACACAGAGTTGGACACGACTGAAGTGACTTAGCAGCAGCTGCAGGGGACTTCCCTGGCCATCCAGTGGTTAAGACTTAGCCTTCCAATGCAAGGGGGTGTGGGTTCGATTCCTGGGCCAGGGAGT